>NC_044032.1:324325771-324671284 GCF_901765095.1 Microcaecilia unicolor | reverse complement strand
CGCTGCGTAACCCTAGTAGCGCTCTAGAAATGTTAAGTAGTAGTAGTAGTAGTAGTTCTTCAAATAGTACGGTTGGGATACACTCTCAATCTGGTTTCCAAGCCACCAAATTGCCAACCGAGAGCTCAATCCTTCAGCTTCCAGCACAAGCAGGTACTTGTAGAGGTACTCTCCACCCTTCTAAAGGCCAATGCGGTCGAACCCGTTCCACCAGGGGAAGAAGGGCTGGGATTCTATTCCAGGTACTTCCTTGTGCAAAAGAAAACAGGGGAGATGCGTCCCATCCTAGACCTAAGGGCCCTGAACAAATTCCTTCTCCGAGAGAAGTTCAGGATGGTTTCCCTGGGCACCCTTCTTCCCATGATTCAGGAAAACGATTGGCTATGCTCTCTGGACTTAAAGGATGCCTATACTCACATATTGATACTCCTAGCTCACAGGATGTATCTTCAATTTCAACTGGGAACTCGCCACTTTCAGTACTATGTACTGCCCTTTAGCCTCTCATCTGTGCCCAGGGTCTTCACAAAGTGCTTGGCAGTTGTTGCAGCATCGCTACGCAGACTGGGAGAGAATGTGTTCCCTTATCTCTATGACTGGCTGGTGAAGAGCACCTCGGAGGCAGGGGCTCTACAGTCCATGCGCATGACTATTCAATTGCTCGAACTACTGGGGTTTGTAATCAATTATCCCAAGTCCCACCTTGTCCCAGTTCAAAAATTGGAATTCATTGGAGCTCTGTTGGACACACGGACGTCTCAAGCTTATCGTCCCCAGGCAAGGGCAGACAACCTGACCCTTGTGTTCTTGGCTTGAGCGTCTCAACAGATTACAGCTTGGCAGATGTTGAGACTCTTAGGGCACATGGCTTCCATAGTTCATGTGACTCCCATGGCACGCCTACATATGAGATCAGCTCAATGGACCCTAGCTTCCCAGTGGTGCCAAGCCACAGGGGATCTAGAGGATATAATTCATCTGTCCACTGACTTTTCCAGTTCCCTTCAGTGGTGGACCATTCGATCCAATCTGACCTTGGGACGTCCATTCCAAATTCCTCAGCCACAAAAAGTGCAGACGACGGATGCATCCCTCCTAGGGTGGGGAGCCCATGTAGATGGTCTTCACACTCAGGGAGCTTGGTCCCTTCAGGAAAAGGATCTTCAGATCAATCTCCTGGAGTTACGAGCGATTTGGAACGCTCTCAAGGCTTTCAGAGATCGGTTGTCCAATTATATCATTTCAATCCAGACAGATAGGTTGCAATGTATTATACCAACAAGCAGGGGGGCACCAGATCTCGCCTTCTGTGTCAGGAAGCCGTCAGGATGTGGCTTTGGGCACACCACCACAGTATGCTTCTTCAGGCCACGTATCTGGCAGGTGTAAAAAATAGTCTGGCCGACAGGTTGAGCAGGATTATGCAACCTCACGAGTGGTCACTAAACATGGATGTTGTCCGCAAGATCTTCCGAGCGTGGGGCATCCCTCGGTGGATCTTTTTGCCACTCAGCTCAATCACAAGGTCCTTCAGTTTTGCTCCAGGCCCACAACAGACTAGAGTCAGATGCCTTTCTCCTTCATTGGGGAACAGGCCTTCTATATGCGTATCCTCCCATACCTCTAGTAGCAAAAACTTTGCTGAAACTAAAGCAAGATCGCGGAAACATGATCCTGATTATGCCCTTTTGGCCCCGTCAGATCTGGTTCCCTCTTCTTCTGGAATTGTCCTCCAAAGAACCGTGGCGATTGGAGTGTTTTCCGTCCCTCATCACCCAGAACAAGGGGTCGCTTCTACATCCCAAACTCCGGTCTCTGGCTCTCACAGCCTGGATGTTGAGAGCTTAGAGGTTGCCTCTTTAGGTCTGTCGGAGGGTGTCTCCCGAGTCTTGCTTGCTTCCAGGAAAGATTCCACAAAGAAGTGTTACTCTTTTAAATGGAGGAGGTTTGCCATCTGGTGTGACAGCAAGGCCCTAGACCCCTTTTCTTGTCCTACACGAGCCTTGCTTGAATACCTTCTACACTTATCAGAGTCTGGTCTCAAGACCAACTCCGTAAGGGTTCATCTTAGTGCAATTAGTGCTTATCATCAACGTGTAGAAGGTCAGCCTATCTCTGGACAGCCTTTAGTGATTTGTTTCATGAGAGGTTTGCTTTTGTCAAAGCCCCCAGTCAAACCTCCACCAGTGTCATGGGATCTCAACGTCGTTCTCACCCAGCTGATGAAAGCTCCTTTTAAGCCATTGAATTCCTGCCATCTGAAGTACTTGACCTGGAAGGTCATTCTCTTTGTGGCTGTTACTTCAGCTCGTAGAGTCAGTGAGCTCCAAGCCCTGGTAGTACATGCACCTTATATCAAGTTTCATCACAACAGAGTAGTCCTCCGCACTCACTCTAAGTTCCTGCTGAAGGTGGTGTCGGAGTTCCATCTGAACCAGTCAATTGTCTTGCCAACATTTTTTCTCCGTCCACATACTCGCCCTGGTGAGGACAAGTTGCACACCTTCGACTGTAAGAGAGCACTGGTCTTTTATGTGGAGCGGACGAAGCCCTTTAGACAGTCCACCCAGTTGTTTTGTCTCTTTTGATCCCAACAGGAGGGGAGTCGCCATCAGAAAACACTTAATCTCCAATTGGCTAGCAGATTGCATTTCCTTCACTTATGCCCAAGCTGGGCTGACTCTGGAGGGCATTGTCACGGCTCATAATGTTAGAGCCATGGCTGCGTCAGTGGCTCACTTGAAGTCAGCCTCCATTGAAGAGATTTGCAAGGCTGCAACATGGTCATCAGTCCACACATTCACATCTCACTACTGCCTTCAGCAGGATACCCGACGCAGCAGTCGGTTTGGGCAGTCAGTGCTGCAGAATCTGTTTGGGGTTTAGAATCCAACTCCACCCTCCTAGGCCCATTCATGTTCTGTTCCAGGCCGCACTCTCACTTAGCATTGTTTCTTTTTAGGTCAATCCATGTTATGTCCTCGCCGTTGCAAGGCCCAACTGACCAAAGTTTTTTGAATGAGCCTGGAGGCTAGGGATACCCCATCATGAGAATATTGAGCCTGTTTGTCCTTGGAGAAAATGAAGATACATACCTGTAGCAAGTATTCTCCGAGGACAGTAGGCTGAATATTCTCACAACCCACCCTCCTCCCCTTTGGAGTTGTTCCAGTTCTCTCTTTTGCTGTTTATTTAACTAGTAAGGACATGCTTGTGTTGCGGGCGGGAAGCCGTTTGTGCATGCGCAGTGCACTCAGGCTCGCACGACAGAGCGTTCTACAAACTTCTAGTTTTTTCTAAAGAATTCCGGTCTCCTGGTCCGTCGCAGAGGATGACTCATCTTGAGAATATTCAGCCTGCTGTCCTCGGGGAATACCTGCTACAGGTATGTATCTTCATTATATTGTATAGTATTGGAGAAAAGCACTCAGAAACCAGAGGAAAACACTCCTTGGTTTAAACTGGTTATATTGATTGACCAGCGTTTTCAGTTTCTATCATGGGGCTGAAAAACTCCAAATTAAATTTTTTCTCTTGTGATGTGAATCTTTATCTTTAAACATGTGTCAGTGCTTAAATTAAAGTGCAACTTAAAGTTTTCCCAAACACACTGGAAAGAATTTTTCAAACAGCAGCACTTAGCTTGTAAGGTTCATAGAGGCATACCGTCCAGGGACAAAACCCACCTGGTCTTCATGGATAACACTGGGAAGAAAAGTATTCATCCTCCGCACAAGAATAGCAGCTAAAAGCTTGATATCCTGGTTAAGTAGGAATATTGGGCAGTACGAACCCACTTGTGTGGGGTCCTTCCCTGGTTTAGATAGCATAATGTGAGTTAGGTTTTGTTGGAGGCCTACCCCTCCCTGTACTAAGCTTGTTATACATATCAGCCAAAGGCTGTGCCACTACATCCGACAGAATTCGGTAATACTCTGGGCCAAAACTATCGGGCCCTGGAGCTTTTGTCAATTTTAATGATTTAATACCCAATCTGATCTCCTTTGCAGAAATTGGATGGTTCAAAGTCTGTACTTGATCCATGGTGAATCTAGGGACCACTAAATCCTGAAAAAAATGCATCCCTCTTTTCCATATCTAAGTCCCTCGCCTCGTATAGAGATCAGTATATTGAACAAACTGGGTTTGAATTTGGGATTCTTTACGATAGCTCTGCCTAGACCCATCCTTAATATAGGTAATGACCTGTCATTTCTTATAAGTTTGCACTAAGTTGGCCAGACGTTTTCCAGCCTTACTGTCCCACTTAAACAATTTAAACCTTTGATAGTAAGTATCCCTCTCAGCCCGACCAGTGAGTAAAAGATCAACCTGACGTCTGATCCCCAGCATGGCATCTTTAGAAGATTTGTCTAAACGATGTAGATGTTACCAATGAATATGTTGCCAACGAAGGGACTGGTATTCCTGTGATAGTCTTAATAACTCAGCCTCCAATGGTTTCTTCTTGCTCGATGTGTATGCCAAAACATGTCCCCTTAATACAAACTTAGATGCCTCCCAAAAAATAACTGGGCTCACTTCTGAGGTCTCGTTAGTAAATTGGTAGTCTAACCATTTTTCCCTCAAGTAAATTCAGAAGGCAATGTCATTATAAAGTGAAGGCGAGAATTTCCAGGCCCTCTCCGGCAGATCTGCTGCAAAGGATAGGGCAAGCGATATTGCGAAATGATCTGATAAAGAGTTGTCAAGAATATGTACCTCCCTTGCTATTGAGAATAGTGATTGTGATATTAAAAAGTAGTCTATTCTAGAGTAAGTATCAAAGGGGTAGGAGTAGAAAGTAAAGTCCGCATCATGCGGATGCAATATCCGCCATATATCCAGGGCCGTGCCGACACGATAAGCGAGGTAAGCACGGCAGGGGGGCACCATCCTCTGGGGGGCGCCGCCGCACCGTACTTACCTCGCCCTCCCGCTCCCATGTCCCAACTGCCCGCCCTCTTCTCCCCCCCCCCCCCCCCACCAAGATCCCTTTCCTTTTTTTTTCCTTTTAAATTTACCTCCGTCCGGCAGCACAGCATCAGTGAAGGAGGCGGCGGTCCCAACATCTCTAGCCAGCCTTCCCTTCGCTCAGTGTTCTGCCTTCTTCTGACGTCAAGGAAATGATGTCAGAAGAAGGCGGGACACTGAGCGAAGGGAAGGCTGGCTAGAGACGTCGGGAGCGCCGCCTCCTTCACTGACACTGCGCTGCTGGATGGAAGTAAATTTAAAAGAAAAAAAAAAGGAAAGGGATCTTGGGGGGGTGGGGAGAAGACGGCGGGCAGTTGGGACATGGGAGCGGGAGGGCAGGGGAGAGAGAGGAGCATGGATGGGAGGGGAGAGAGAAGCATGGATAGGAGAGAGGGGAATTGCTGGATAGAGATGAATGGAGGGGGCAGGGGACAGATGGGCATGGATGGATATGAATTGCAGGGCTCAGGGAGAGAGGGGAATTGCTGGATAGAGATGAATGGAGGGGGCATGGGACAGATGGGCATGGATGGATATGGATTGCAGGGCTCAGGGAGAGAGGGAAATTGCTGGATAGGGATGAATGGAGGGGGCAGGGGACAGATGGGCATGGATGGATATGGATTGCAGGACTCAGGGAGAGAGGGGAATTGCTGGATAGGGATGAATGGAGGGGGCAGGGGACAGATGGGCATGGATGGATATGGATTGCAGGACTCAGGGAGAGAGGAAAATTGATGGATAGAGATGAATGGAGGGGACAGATGGGCATGGATGGATATGGATTGCAGGGCTCAGGGAGAGAGGGGAATTGCTGCATAGGGATGAATGGAGGGGGCAGGGGATATAGAGCAAGAAATGAAGAAGAAAGGAGGAAAGTAAAGAAATAAATGGAAAGGAAGCTCTGGAAACGGAGTTAAGAGGACAGGTAGCAGCAGAATCAGATACTGGGCCAGCATGATCAGAAAAAGAAAGTCAACAGACAACAAAGGTAGAAAAAAATCATTTTATTTTCATTTTAGTGTTTGGAATATGTCCACTTTGAGAATTTACATCTGCTATCTTATTTTGCAATGTATAGCAATTTGTTTCTAAGAATATTGCTGACAATTCCTGTCAGTGTGGCAAGTGGTGAGCGATCATTTTCACGGGGCGGGGGGGGGGGGCGCCAACTGATAGTCTGCAGGGGGGCGCCAGAGACCCTAGGCACGGCCCTGCATATATCCACCGTCCCCAACTGGTGCATCATGACATTGACCCCCTTATTCCCAAGAGCTCTCCCCCCCTAATTTAGCTGGTTTACAGTCAATAGTTGGATCTGCCTGGGTGTTGAAGTCAGGGGTGTAGCTACAGGTGGGCCTGGGTGGGCCCAGGCCCACCCAATTCCAGCCCAGGCCTGCCCAGCGCCAGCTCCCATTGCCGGCCACTGCTGCTTTTCCTGATGAGCAGCAGGGCCGGCGCCTGGCGCTACAAAAAGAAGAAGCGCTCAGCTGACTGAGCTGAGCGCCAACGCGTCGCTAAGGACAAGAAAAAATGTTTTTAAAAAAATGTGGCACCGCAGGCAGCCTCGAAGCATTGGCTGCTGGCTCTGTTCAGGCTCTTCCCGTCTCTTACATCACTGCCCCTGTAGCGAAGCAAGGGCAGTGACGTAAGAGACAGAAGGAGCCTGCAGAGCCAGCAGCCAATGCTTCGAGGCTGCCTGCAGTGCCGCGTTTTTTTTAAAACATTTTTTCTTGTCGGGTTAGCGACGCGTTGGCGCTCAGCTCAGTCAGCTGAGCGCTTCTTCTTTTTGTAGCGCCAGGCGCCGGCCCTGCTGCTCATCAGGAAAAGCAGCAGTGGCCGGCAATGGGAGCTGGCGCTGGTGGGCCTGAATGGGAGAGGGAAAATGGATGGCAGGATGGGGAGAAAGAGGAAAAATGGAAGGATGGGGAGAGAAAGAGGAAAAACAGATGGGAGGATGGCAGAGAAAGAGGGAAAATGGAAGGATGGGGAGAGAAAGAGGGAAAATGGAAGGATGGGGAGAGAAAGAGGGAAAACAGATGGGAGGATGGCAGAGAAAGAGGGAAAATGGAAGGATGGGGAGAGAAAGAGGGAAAACAGATGGCAGGATGGGGAGAAAGAGGGAAAATGGAAGGATGGGGAGAGAAAGAGGGAAAACAGATGGCAGGATGGGGAGAAAGAGGGAAAATGGAAGGATGGGGAGAGAAAGAGGGAAAATGGAAGGATGGGGAGAGAAAGAGGGAAAACAGATGGGAGGATGGCAGAGAAAGAGGGAAAACAGATGGGAGGATGGCAGAGAAAGAGGGAAAACGGAAGGATGGGGAGAGAAAGAGGGAAAACAGATGGGAGGATGGCAGAGAAAGAGGGAAAACGGAAGGATGGGGAGAGAAAGAGGGAAAACAGATGGGAGGATGGCAGAGAAAGAGGGGAGATGGATGAAAGGATGCAGAGAAAAAGGGGAGAGTGGAAGGATGTGGAGAGAGAAGGGACACTGAAAAGGGTAGAGAGATAGACACTGGTTAGAAGGAGGGATAGAGACATTAGATGAAAGGATCAGGAGAGAGGGTAGATGGGTGGAAGGATGGGGAGAGAAAGAGGGAAGACGCTGGATGGAAGGGTAGGGAGAAAGAGGTGACACTGGATGGAAGGATGCAGAAAGAAAGAGGGGAGACTATTGGAAGGATGGGGAGAGAGAGGGGAGACACTGGAAGGATGGGGAGAGAAAGAGGAGAGCTGCTGCATGGAAAGGGGGAGTAGTGAAAGATTGGAGAATAAGAGGAAGGGGCATGGGGAGAACAAGGGTGAGAAAAATATGAAAAGCCATAAGTAGATGAAGGAAATTAAAGAATGGATAGTAAGAATGAATTAAATCTGGACACAGAGAGAGGCAGAAAAATATTGAAGAAAGCAAAGAAAAAGGAGAGAAAAATGACAAATGGCCAGGAAACCCTGGCAGAAGAGTCAAGCGAAAACGAAGGAAAGCAGAATCTAGAGACTGGGAGCAACACAATGAGAAAAAGTAAATGGCCATACAACAAAGGTAAAGAAAATAATTTTATTTTTAATTTAGGATAAAGTAATATGGTGTTAATAAAGTTTCAGAGACCAATACTTCCTTCCTTAGGTCAGGAGAGGATACCGTAACAGCATTATACTGACCTGAGGCAGGAGGTTTTGGCCTCTGAAAGCTCACTGAAAAGGGTGTTAAGGCTATTAAATAAATTGTCTGAAATCTGATGCACTGAAAAGCAGCACTTTACCCTGTGTGACAAATGCATCTGAGTGTGACTACATTTTGCTGGGGGGGGGGGGGGGGGGGTAGAGAGAAATTTTTGTGCCCACCCACTTTGGGTTCAGGCCCACCCAAAATTGGCAGTCTGGCCACGCCACTGGTTGAAGTCCCCTCCTAAAACAAGTTGATAATCTAATGTGGTATCAGCTTGGCCACTACATCAGAGAAAAAGTTATGATTGTATAAATTAGGACAGTCAAGGTTACAAAAGTTTAGTTTGCGTCCCAAAGTTCACCTAGCAAAATAACATATCTGCTCTATCTTGAATTATTTTATGAATATTAAGAGGAAGCTGTTTATGAATTAATATAGCCACCCCCTCCCCTGGCCTGGTATTATATGAGGAGCAAACCACTTCCCCAACCAGTTCCTTTTCAGCTTAACATGTTCAGCGCTGGACAAGTTAGTTTCCTGCAGATAAGCAATGTCAACCTTTTCAGATTTCAACTATGCTAAAATTTGGTTGCGTTTAACAGGAGAGTGTATGCCATCCACATTAATAAATATGAATTTTAAATTAACCATGGCATGTAAACAGTCTGTTATTTTTCACATTATGCTCATTCCACGTCCCACAGGCCTCCCAACTGAGCCTACTGAACTCTTTCATCCCCGGAACAATGACCCAGACCGAATAACAGCAACAATGATTCCAGAATGCAGTACCTGCCCCCAGTGGTGTGCTGGAGCCGGTTGTTAAATTTTTTACCGACTTGCAAGCCGGTTTTTCCCGAGAGCGAGCCGGCTCTCCTTCCTTCCTTCCTTCCTCCCTCCCTCCTACAGGGTCCGTTCCCTCACCTCCCTTGTCCAGCGAATTCTTTGGGGCAGGTAGTCTTGCCTGCCCGCTGCCGGCGCTGACCATCCCCAGCTGCTGGATTGCTCTTTAAAAATGGCCGCCGAGACTTCCAGTGGCGACCTCGCGAGACTTCTGCTGAAGTCTTGGAGGCCGCCCTTGTAAGTCGTGGTGGCCATTTTGAAGAGCGATCCAGCAGCGGGGAAGAGTCAGCGCCGGCAACGGGCAGGCAAGACTGCCTGCCCTGAAGAATTCGCTGAACAACCTCAGTGGCTGCAGGGGGTGACAGGGGAGAGAAGGGAGTCGCTGGACATGGGTGGCTGGAGGGGGGGGGCAGGGGAGAGAAAGGAGTTGCTGGGCATGGGTGGCAGGAGGGGGGGCAGGGGAGAGAAGGGAGTTGTTGGACATGGGTGGCTGGAGGGGGGGCAGGGGAGAGAGGACATTCGCTGGGTATGGGTGGTTGGAGGGGGGCGCAGGGGAGAGAAGACAATCGCTGGCATGGGTGGCTAGAGGGGGGGGAGGGGAAAGAGGACAATCACTGGGTATGGGTGGCTGGAGGGGAGGGGCGAGGAGGGCAGGGCAGGGGGAGAAGAAATGCTGGACATGGATGGAGGAGCGGGAAGAGTGAGGAAGGAGATGAGATGAGGAGAAAAACTGCACATGGATGAAGAAAATAGGCAGAAGCTGGATCCACTGGACAGTCAAGTCTGTGGAGGACCCAGCTTTTACTTACGGACGTAGGGCAAGAAATGAAGAAAGGAGGAAAGTAAAGAAATAAATGGAAAGGAAGCCCTGGAAACGGAGTTAAGAGGACAGATAGCAGCAGAATCGGATATTGGGCCAGCATGATCAGAAAAACAAAGTCACCAGACAACAAAGGTAGAAAAAATCATTTTATTTTCATTATAGTGTTTGGAATATGTCCACTTTGAAAATCAGGTGCTCAACATTAAAAGTTTATATTTATTTACTTATTTATGGCATTTTATCCCACATGAATTAGATTGGAACCTGTGATCATTTAATTTTTTTTTCCTGGAGTAATGCATTGCCCCCCCAGGCTCTCTCCCCGGCTCTAGCCAGCTCTGCAATTTGAGGGGGCGCAGAGGTGGACCGGGGGGGGGGGGCACAGAAGTGGACCGGGGGAAGAGCCTGTTAAACATTTACCAGCACACCACTGCCTGCCCCCTCTCTCCTCTTACATTGCCATTCTTCTCTTCCCCATACACCCCCCAGTCATACCCCCTCCCTCTCAAACAAACCATTCATACACCACCCATCCCATCTCCTCTCCCCTTCCCCCCATTTAAACCTCTCTTCCCTCTTAAGGAACAAAGCCATCCTCCCCCCTCACTGAACAACAGAATATACACACCCCACACCCTCTCTGCCATCTGATTATGGTAAATGTTTGTCTTGTTTCGAATACTGTGAGCCCTTGGGTCCTGCTGGAGGCAGATGAACCACTGGCCTCCAAAGGACAGCTGGACAACCCCTAACTTCACCCGCGGCGACCACCGTTCACCGGGAGTTGAGCCCCCAGCTGCAGGCGGCCAACGGGACTTCAGGAACCACAGGGGTTGGTGGACTGGCCTGAAGAAAGAGGCAGGAGCAAGCAGAGATGATCAGGCAGTAGTCAGGGCTGGCAGCAAACATGGATAGTCAGGAACAAGCAGTAGTCAGGGCTGGCAGCAATCACGGGTAGACAGGAACAAGCAGTAAAGTCCAGAACCAGGAATACAGACAACAGATTCACACGCACTGCAACTTCCCTGGAACAGAGTAGTAGCCAAAGCACAGAAGGACTGAAGGCAGGGCTTTAAATAGAGAAGCAATCAGAGCCAACCATACTCAGCTGTATCCAACATGGCTGCCCCCATAGGAGATCCTCCCAAGACCAAATATGGAGTTCCTTCCTGTTCTCGTTACTACAAAATGGCTGCCCCCTCCTGAGCTAGCTAAGATGGCTGCTGTCCTTAGTCCAAATCGGATAACGGCTGCTGGACTAGGAAAACCGAAACATGGCTGATCCTCTGAGTTAACCAAGATGGCTGTGGTCTTGCTCCAAGCTAGATGACGGCTGCCGGACTCTGGAAACCGAACCAACCTTTCCTAAGCCTGATCCTCCTCTCTTTCTGAGGAGCCCGTGGCCGGTCGCAGTCGGGGGGAGCGCCGAACAGATGAGGAACGTGACAATGTTCCTCTCCATACGTTCTCCACAATCTATCAGAATGCCCTCCCCAAATCAGTACAATAAGCTATTTCAATAGAGAATATGTATAACTGTTTAACCCTTAATGTCTATGAATAAGAGGCCCTGGAAGCCCCATAAAGTCACCCCACTCCTCCAGTCTTATCTGCCCTTCTGTTGTAGGATTCCAGAGTGAGTGAGTCAACATCTGTGGAACCGCTGAATCCTATCTGCGTGGACTAGTACCCAGGAATATGGTGTCTGATATTAGATTCCCTGAGCGATCTCTTGTGGCCCCTCTCTATTAAGGCTGTCCAGAAAAGCCTGAGCTGCTGGTACTTCTGAAAACAAGACCGTTTGTCTTGCATATGGGAAACAGGTTCTGGAAGCCAAATTTAGGCTTTTAGGAAGAAAGCTCAAATCCAGATCCTCTAGGGTGGCATTTTCTGAAATACTACCCGTTCCACGCGCAGGGCCCAAGAGGCAGGCAGAGCTCTAGTCTCAATGTGTGGATGAGATGATGGTGCAGGGAGGAGGGTTTTAGATTTGTTAGGAGCTGGGCAACATTCTGGGGAAGGGGGAGCCTATTCCGAAACAATGGGCTCCATCTTAACCAGGGTGGGACCAGGCTGCTGGCGTAAGCATTCAAAAAAAGAGATAGAGCAGCTTTTAAACTAGATATGGGGGAAAGGCCGACAGTCGCACAACAGCGCATGGTTCGGGATAAGGTATCTTGCAAGGATACCTCACAAACCGGGAAGGTACGGTTTCTGAATAGTGAGGTTGCACAAGAGACCGTGGTAGGCCAGGTGCCTTTAAATACAACTAAAGATCAGACAAAAGATGGGAATCAATAGTGTCAAGTACTAAGCATCAAGCAAACAGGAACAACAAACATACTCTGAAATGTCTATATGTAAATGCTAGGAGTCTAAGAAATAAGATGGGAGAGTTGGAATATATTGCACTAAATGAAAAATTGGATATAATAGGCATTACTGAGACCTGGTGGAAGGAGGATAACCAGTGGGACACTGTCATACCGGGGTACAAAGTATATCGTAGTGATAGGGTGGACCGGACTGCTGGAGGGGTAGCATTGTATATTAATGAGAGCCTTGACTCAGATAGATTACAAATTCAGCAGGACATAAATCACACCTTTGAATCATTGTGGGTTGAAATTCCATGTATAAAAGGGAAAAGGATGGTGATAGGAGTGTACTACCATCCGCCTCGCCAGGATGAGCAGGAGGACGCAGAAATGATAAAAGGAATCAGAGATGCAAACAAAATGGGCAATGCGATAATAATGGGTGACTTCAATTACCCAAATAAAGACTGGGCAAATGTGACATCGGGACACGCTAGAGAGGTACAATTCCTTGATGAAATCAAGGCCGGCTTTATGGAGCAGCTGGTGCAGGAGCCGACAAGAGAAGAAAAAATTCTAGACTTGGTCCTTAGTGGAGTGCATGATCTGGTGGGCAACGTTATGGTACTGGGGCCGCTTGATAACAGTGATCATAATATGATCAGTTTTGATATCAACCTTGAAGTAACTATACATAGGAAGTCAAATACGTTAGCGTTTAACTTTAAAAAAAAAAGACTACGATAAAATGAGAAGAACAGTTAAGAAAAAACTTAAAGGGGCAACTGAGAGGGTAAAAACTGTACAACAGGCGTGGATGCTATTCAAAAATACCAACCTGGAGGCCCAGGCCAAACATATTCCGCGAATTAGAAAAGAAAGGTGGAAGTCCAAAAGACAGCCGGCGTGGTTAAAAAGTGAGGTGAAGGAAGCTATTAGGGCTAAAAGAAACGCCTTCAGAAAATGGAAGAAGGAACCATCTGAAAATAACAAGAAGCAGCATAAGGAGTGTCAAAGCAAATGCAAGGTGCAGATAAAGAAGGCCAAGAGGGATTATGAAAAAAAGATAGCAGTAGAGGCAAAAAAACATAGCAAAAATATTTTTCGGTATATTAAAAGCAGGAAGCCGGCAAAAGAATCGGTTGGGCCGCTGGATGACCGAGGGGTAAAAGGGGCGATCAAGGAAGACAAAGACGTAGTGATTAAATGAATTCTTTGCTTCGGTCTTCACCGAGGAAGATTTGGGTGGGATACTGGTGTCGGAAATGGTATTTCAAGCGGACGAGTCGGAGAAACTTACTGAATTCACGGTAAACCTGGAGGACGTAATGGGGCAGTTCGGCAAACTGAAGAGTAGCAAATCACCTGGACCAGATGGTATTCATCCTAGAGTACTGATAGAACTGAAAAATGAACTTCCGGAGCTACTGTTAGTGATATGCAATTTATCCTTAAAATCGAGCATGGTACTGGAAGATTGGAGGGTGGCTAATGTAACGCCGATTTTTAAAAAAGGTTCCAGGGGAGATATGGGAAATCATAGACCGGTGAGTCTGACGTCGGTGCCGGGGAAAATGGTAGAGGCTATTATTAAAAACAAAATTATAGAGCACATCCGAGGACATGGATTACTGAGAACCAAGTCAGCACGGCTTTAGTGTGGGGAAATCTTGCCTGACCAATTTACTTCAATTCTTTGAAGGAGTAAACAAACATGTGGACAAAGTAGAACCGGTTGATATTGTGTATCTGGATTTTCAAAAGGCGTTTGACAAGGTGCCTCATGAAAGGCTACAGAGGAATTGGAGGGTCATGGGATAAGAGGTAATGTCCTACTGTGGATTAAAAACTGGTTGAAGGATAGGAAACAGAAAGTGGAGTTAAATGGGCAGTATTCACAATGGAGAAGGGTAGTTAGTGGGGTTCCTCAGGGGTCAGTGCTAGGACCGCTGCTCTTTAATATATTTATAAATGATTTAGACATGGGAGTAACTAGCGAGGTAATTAAATTTGCTGATGACACAAAGTTATTCAAAGTCGTTAATTCGCGAGAGGATTGTGAAAAATTACAGAAGGACCTTACGAGACTGGAAGACTGGGCGGCTAAATGGCAGATGACGTTTAATGTGAGCAAGTGCAAGGTGATGCATGTGGGAAAAAAAGAACCCGAATTATAGCTACATCATACAAGGTTCCACATTAGGAGTTACGGACCAAGAAAGGGATCTGGGTGCCGTCATTGATAATACACTGAAACCTTCTGCTCAGTGTGCTGCTGTGGCTAGGAAAGCAAATGTTGGGTATTATTAGGAAAGGTATAGAAAACAGGTGTGAGGATGTTATAATGCCGTTGTATTGTTCCATGGTGCAACCGCAACTTGAGTATTATGTCCAATTCTGGTCGATGCATTTCAAGAAAGATATAGTAGAATTGGAAAAGGTGCAGCGAAGGGTGACTAAAATGATAGCGGGAATGGGACGACTTCCCTATGAAGAAAGACTAAGGAGGCTAGGGCTTTTCAGCTTGGAGAAGAGACGGCTGAGGGGAGACATGATAGAGGTATATAAAATAATGAGTGGAGTGGAACAGGTGGATGTGAAGTGTCTGTTCACGCTTTCCAGAAATAGTAGGACTAGGGGGCATGCGATGAAACTACAGTGTAGTACATTTAAAACAAATAGGAGAAAATTTTTCTTCACCCAACGTGTAATTAAACTCTGGAATTCGTTGCCGGAGAACGTGGTGAAGGCGGTTAGCTTGGCAGAGTTTAAAAAGGGTTTGGACGGTTTCCTAAAGGACAAGTCCATAGACCGCTACTAATGGACTTGGAAAAATCCACAATTTCGGGAACAATATGTATAGAATGTTTGTACGTTTGGGAAGCTACCAGGTGCCCTTGACCTGGATTGGCTGCTGTCGGGGACAGGATGCTGGGCTTGATGGGCCTTTGGTCTTTTCCCAGTATGGCATTACTCATGTACTTATGTCAGATCCAGAGTTTAACAGGGTACAAAAGTGAAAAATGTATACCCTTTCTATGCAGCATTGTACATATTGGCGCCATAACTCTTCGCTACCCCAGCTGAATAATCATTAAACAGTAGCAGACGGTGTCCCTCATACTCCAGTGACATCTTCTTAGATTGAAAGGTTTTCAGCAGTTGCTCTTTTTCTAGCCAGTTCATATAATGTATGATGGCGGTTCACGGTTTACTTTCGAGCTCTCCTCGCATCCCAATCTGATGTGCACAGTCACATTGAAATGTATTTATACGTCCTTCTATGCCCAGCTGTACTGGCAGCCACGTACTAAAGAACTGGTAAAGATCTTTATCTCTAACTGATTCGGGCAGTCCAATGACACGAAGACTGTTGCAGCAGTTCTGATTCTCCTGCTCTTCCAGACGATCTTCAAGGGCTGCCGCTTCTTTTTGTAATTCCACAATCTGCATCGCCATGCCATGTGCTGTATCTTCTTGCACCGACACACACTGCTCCACCTCGGAGATTCTCCGGGCCCGAGTGTCGAATTTCTCATTGATCTCATCCACCGCAGATTGGATTTTATTTAGCCGGACATCCAGAGCCATTGCAACATTACAAGAAATCTCCTGAACCCAATCTCCCGGCTGCAGCACATTCATTTGCTGTGGCTCTTGGCCCGCTGCCATCTTAGTTGCTTTTAGTGGGAGAGCATTTTTAGTTTTCAGGCCCCTCTGGCTCCTCGTGGGCATGCCATCACCCAGGACGTCCCCTCGTTCGCTCAGTTACCTGAGCATTTTCCGATTGGAGTGTATGTGGAGAAAATTCCACAGACTTGGAGAAAAGTCAGGTATTTAGCAGATTTTTGCAGAGATTTGGCGGACCTGTCTTTCCTGCTGCCTTTCAGGTGGCAAGAATCACGTGACCCCACTCTCACTCGATCTTACAGCTGCGTTTGACTTCGTTGATCATTCACTTTTCCTTTCCTGCCTCCACTCGATGGGGCTTCAAAGATACGGTATACAGTTGGTTCGGTTCTTATCTAGACCAATGCACCTATATAATATGGACTGCCCGTTCTGACTCTCTCTCTTTTCCCCATCCCTCTAGTGTGCCACAGGGCTCGATCTTGATTAGCACCTTCTTAGCACCATTTCTTACCCTGCTGCATTCCCTCTGGTTCACTGCATATGTCTATGAAGACAATATACAGTTACTCTGTACCCTTGACACAACCAACTTACAGGAAATTTCTTCCCTCAACTCCAAGCTTAGGCATTTAACTGACTGGCTCTGGTCCAATAAGCTAGCTTTGAACTCCCCCAAAATGCAAATTTCTTCTTTTTACTGGTGAAAAAGAATCATGGGCGTAGTTTGACTGTTTCATTCAGGGGGACAAAGGATGGGGGTGGGGCATATTAGCATATTCATTTTAACATTTACATATGCAAAGTAATATGCTAATATGGAGGAAGGAAGGGAGAAAGAGCTGGCTTTTTTGGGAATAACCATAATGAATATGTATGAGAGAATATGTATGAGTACATAAGTATATAAGTACATAAGTAATGCCACACTGGGAAAAGACCAAGGGTCCATCGAGCCCAGCATCCTGTCCACGACAGCGGCCAATCCAGGCCAAGGGCACCTGGCGAGCTTCCCAAACGTACAAACATTCTATACATGTTATTCCTGGAATTGTGGATTTTTCCCAAGTCCATTTAGTAGTGGTTTATGGACTTGTCCTTTAGGAAACCGTCTAACCCCTTTTAAAACTCTGCTAAGCTAACCGCCTTCACCACGTTCTCCGGCAACGAATTCCATATTCATTATGGTTATTCCCAAAAAAGCCAGCTCTTCCTTCCTTCCTTTCTCCTTATCCAGAACTCCTTCTTCCTCTCCAGTAGTATTTCCCCACCCCGTTTCCCATACCATGCCAGTGTAGACCTTAGAAATGCATAAGCTCTATATGTAGATCCTTCAAAAGATAGTGTGTCATGATTTAGGCTCTACACCCTTTCTGATGTTTTGGTGCCACCTCAGTAAGGCCAACACACAATCTCTCCACTGCAAAACACTATACACAAACTTGTGCAAAAACACACTCATAACCTTACCAAACCATAACAGCACTAATTCCAAGGCCAAGACGAACTACAATCCTATGCGTGGAAAGGCAGCACTGTAATTACACTGTGCTCTAAAACATTAATACACTTACCTAGTGAAAAAAAACAGAACAAAAAGGGCTGCAAATACTACACCCTAGCAGAATACTGCACCTTGATCACACATGAAAAACACATCACACAACTACTACTACTTAACATTTCTAAAACGCTACTAGGGTTACGCAGCGCTGTATAGTATGACACAAGGAACTAGAAATAAAAGAATATGAAGGCAAAATACTGAACTAGAAAGTTATCTCAAGAAGCCAGACTCAGCATGCAGCAATACTAGACAAATTGAAACTTTCATGCAAAATATCACAGATGCACATTTCCAAAAGCTGACATATTCCAATTAATAAATTCTGAATAAAATACTTTTCTACCTTTGTTGTCTGATCATTTAGTTTTTCTATTCGCTTTGGTCCCAGTGTCTTCTTTATTATTATTATTATTTATTGTATTTGTACCCCACATTTTCCCACCTTTTTGCAGGCTCAATGTGGCTTACAGAGTATAGATATGATAACGTCGTTACATGATTTAAAAACAGTCGATCATAAGCAGAGGTGAAAGAGGATTTAGATGGAAGGTGTTAGGTAAGGTCGTGTGAGAGGTGTTTTTTGGTGTACTTGGGTGGTTTAAGGAATGATTTGTTTCATTGAGGGTGACTTTTGTAGGCTTTGTTGAAGAGATGTGTTTTCAAAGCTTTGCGAAAGCTGGTTAGATTGGTCATGTTTTCCGGGCCATGGGTAGTGCGTTCCAAGACTGTGTGCTTTTGTACGCAAAGGTAGTACCATAAGCTTGTTTGTATTTCATTCCTTTACAGCTGGGGAAGTTCAGATTGAGGAATTTGCGGGCCGATCTTTTGGCATTTCTGGGCGGTAAGTCCACTAGGTTTAACATATAGAGTGGTGCATCTGCATGAATGATTTTGTGTACAGTCGTGCAGATCTTGAACTCAATTCGTTCCTTGAGCGGGAGCCAGTGCAGTTTCTCTCTTAGGGCTTTCGCACTTTCGTATTTAGGTGTTCCAAAAATGAGTCTGGCTGCGGTGTTCTGGGCTGTTTGGAGTTTTTTTGATGGTCTGTTCTTCTTTATTATGCAGTGTCTTCTTTCCATTTGATATTTTTTCACTCACCATGTGTCAGGTCTCTCAGGGAAATGTGAGCCCTTGGGCCGCTGTCACGGAGGTGGCAGCAGCAGGCAAAACCACCCAACAGGAGACAGGCAAACCTAAGACGGGCTGAAGTAGACAGGACTGGAGTGGCTGGGCTGGAGCTGAAGAGGAAAGCAATAAGGAATCCAGGAACAACGTCCTACAGCAGGGTTCAGGCTTGAGAAGTAGGAAACAGGATACTCAATACAGGCTTCTCCCACAGGATTCGGGAAACTGGCACAGCTTGACTGGATCCGGGTTCACCCAAACACTAGGCAGGCAGGGTGTTCATGGAAGCTTAGCTTGGCAGGAAAGAGGGTACAGGAGCTACATACAAGCTAAGCTCAAGGGAATGGAAATGACAGATACGCTTGCCAGAGGAAGGGTTAGACTGGAGCTACAGTAGCTAACAGATAGAAAGGAGAGAAATGGCTGCAGCATCAGCCACTAACCAACCTCAGACAGGGAGCAGAGCCACTGAACAGGGTTAACAGAAAGGCTAGAAGCCCACAGAGAATAATATACACAGAAAGGCTGAAAGCCTACAGGTCAGAGAGATACACCCAGAAAGGCTGGAAGCCCACAGAAGGGCTGGAAACCCCCAGACCGCAGTAATACACCCAGAAGGCCTAGAAGCCCACAGATAAGAGTGATATACACAGATAGACTGGAGGCCCTCAGAGCAATGGACACAGAAGGGATGGAAGCCCACAGAGCAATAGACACAGAAGGGCTGGAAGCCCACAGAACAGTAGACACAGAAGAGCTGAAAGCCCACAGAACAATAGACACAGAAGAGCTGAAAGCCCACAGCGCAATAATACCCTGAGCAGGAAAGCAAGAAGCCCACAGGTAAGTAGTAGACTAGGCAGAAAGCCTACGAGCAATAATACCCTGAGCCAGAAGGCAAGGCCCACAGGTGATAGTAACTAGCAAAGCAGAAGGGCTGGAAGCCCACAAGAAAAGACAAGGAAAGCTAACTGTGCAAACAGCACACTAACCTCAGGACCTAAGGCACTGCGGAGGCATTGGCAATGCAAAGGCACCGAAGACTAGAACACCAATTCCATAACAAGGCCCTGACAGATGAGGTCACCCCTTCAGGCCACAGGCATGGAGCATACAGAAGCCCAGAGAGACCTAACCCACACAGGTGTAGTCTAGTGAGGCTGGAAGCAGCCAGCCCACCCAGCCTGAGACAGAGCTACCTCAGGAACAGCCCACTGAAGTACAGAGAGGCCCAATACACACAAGTGTAGAGTAGTGAAGCAATTAGAGCAGCCAGCCCACAGTGACAGAGATACAGCTAACTCAGGAACAGTATACTGAAGCACAGAGAGGTTACACCCACACAGGTGCAGTATACTGAGGCAATCAGCGCCATGCTGGAAGTGGCCAGCACCTAGAGACAGAAACAGAGCCAACTCAGAAGTAGACCGAAACCAGCACAGACACTGATTCCCAGAAATAGGGTAAGTCTGTGGGTGGTCACGACCACAGACGTGACACCATGTCCACCATCCTCCTGTGTTCTTATGCGTCCTGTCTACCATCTGTAACCCTGTCCCTATCCTTCCTCCAGTTTCAGCATCTGCCCTCAAAGTGTTCCAATCCAGCCCTTAAATTCAGCAGTTTCTCCTCCATCCATTTCCAGTATTTCTCCTCACTCCCCTCCTCTCCATCCATGTGCATCTACTTCCTCTTTCCCTCCCCTCCATCCATGTCCAGCATTTCTCCTCTCTCCCTTCCCCTCCATCCGTGTGCATCTCCTTCGTCTTTCCTTCCCTCCATCCTTGTCCAACATTTCTCCTCTGTTCCCTGCCCTCCACTCCATCCATGTCTAGCATTTCTCCTCTCTTCCCTCCCCTCCATCCATGTGCATCTCTTACCTGACTTCCCTCCCCTCCATCCATCCATCCATCCATGTCCAGCAACTCTCCATTCTCCCCTGCCCTCTCTTCCATCCACCAATATCCAGCAAATTTCCTCTCTCCCCTGCCCCCTCCATTCATCCATCCATGTCAAGCAATTCTCCTCTCTCTCCTGTCCTCCCCTCCATCCATCCATGTCCAGCAATTCTCCTCTCTCCCCTGCCCTCCCCTCCTATCCATGTCTAGCGATCTCTTCTCTCCCCCTGCCCTTTCCTCTCATCCATGTCCAGCGATTCTCCTCTGCCCTCCCCCATCTATGTCCAACTATTCTCCTTTGACCCCACCCTCCCCTCCATGTCCAGTGACTTCCCCAGCTCCCCCTTTTCAGACCCCGAGTTCTAGTTCCCTCCTCTTCATCCATCCATGTCCAGCAACTCTCCATTCTCCCCTGCCCCCTCCATCCATCCATGTCCAGCAATTCTCTTCTGCCCTCCCCTCCATGTCCAGTGATTCTCCTCTGCCCTCCCCCCATCCACGTTCACCGATTCTCCTTTGAACCCCCCACCCTCCCTTCCCCTCCATGTCCAATGACTTCCCCAGCTCCCCTTTTCAGTCTCCTTCAGTTCCAACCCAGCCCCACCTGCCCGCCCTCAGCTCCCTGACAGCCCTCCTCTCCGTTTCTTCCTGCCCCCCCCCCCCCCCGTGTTTAAACCTTTTTATTTTCAGTGGAGAAAACAGCACAGCGGGCTTGCCTCCAGCCTTTCCCTTCCCTCACACAGTGTCCCGCCCTTGCAGAAACAGGAAATACATCATCACAGGAAGGCGGGACACTGAGTAAGGGAAGGGAGAAGCTGGATGTGAGCCCGCTGTGCTGTCTTCTTCACTGCCATCGCTACGACTGAAAATGAAAGGTTTAAACGCGGGGGGGGGGGGGGAAGGAAGGAACAGAGAGGAGGGTTGTAGGGGAGCTGAGGGTGGGAAGGAGGGACCGAGAGCTGCCTGCAGCATTGCGCCAGCCCTGCGTCTGGGGGGGCAATGCCCCTCATCGCTACCCCCAAACTACGCCCATGAAAAGAACTTGTGCTTGGCTCTCCACTGTTGATTTGACATACCCTTGTTCCTCTAGTACAAAATATGCAAATTCTTAGCATCATTCTGATTACTGCAGTTCCCCTGTAAGTCGCTTAGATTGAAGAATACTGCAGTTAAACTTACCCACAGTGCTCGCAAATATGATCATGTCACCCCACTGCTACATGCTTCTCACTGGCTTTCTCTCTCCTTTCATATTATCTCCAAAATTTGCTCATGGTTTTTAAGATATGTTCAACTGGAGATTGCTCGTTTCTCGCTTGTCTACTGTCTCAATATGCTCCAACTCAATCTCTCCGTTCTGCCACCCAACACTGCTCGATTGTCCCTTCTTTTTGAGAAATTGTTTACTCTAAAATCAGGAACTCTGTCTTCTCTGTCCAGGGCAACAAACAACCACCAAGGTAGAGAAACTGATTCCGCGAGAGGAACTATGCTGCAGAGGAGGAGTAGCGTGATCAACAAGACACTTTTAAAAAGCCAAGGAGACGGATGCTAGAAAAATGTTCTTTAATAACAGATAAGACTCGACACATGCAGACAATGCCTGCCTCAAGAGTCTAGAGATGAAAAAATCAAATACATAAATACCAAACCATAAAGATATATATAATACTTAAAAATGTATACATAAAAACTATATATATAAAAAATACATAAAAAGCTGTCACAGAGCCACCTGAAAGAACATTGATGCTGACCTGTATATGATGATAATTTGAAGGTGAATCAGAGGATGAACAAACCAAAGCAAGTCTAGAGTGAAGTTGAATACAGCATGCATATTCAACTTCACTCTGATCACTCTGTCCAGGGCCCAGAGCTCTGGAACCAGCTCTTAGAACATCTCAGATCACACACCACCTTGGAATGATTTAAATCTGAACTCAAAACTTATTCACAGAAGCATTTCATTGACCTCTGCTGTCTTACAGGACGGTTACGCACCAGCTGACTCTGAGAATACTCCCCTTCCTACTGTGTTTCCCTGCCCCTCTTTCCTATTTTGATTATTCTTATTTGTTACATTTGTATCCCACATTTTCCCACCTATTTGCAGGCTCAATGTGGCTTACATAGTACCATAGAGGCGTTCGCCATCTACAGCAGAGAGAAAAATACAAAGAGTTATTGTGGTCGAATAGGTTCATGTGTTATAGACACATTGGGGGATCGCAGAGAGCAAGAGTTATGCAATGTCTGTTTCTGGGTTTGGTTTTGTCGTGTTTATTTATTTATTTTATTTGTTGCATTTATACCCCGCTCTTTCCCGCTCGGTAGCAGGCTCAGTGCGGCTTACATAGTATGGAATTACATAGTATCACAGAAAGAACACAGCTGTAGAAATAGTAGAGGTATGATGTGGTTGTTAGGAAATAGGTTGAGATAGGTGAAATGGGCAGGGGATGTAGGGGTAGGAGAGGTAGGAGTGGTGTAGAGTGTGTTCATAGGTTAAGTCTGGTCATTTGGGTAGGCTTGTTTGAAGAGGTAAGTTTTTAGCAACTTCCAGAAGGGTAGATGGTCGCTGACTGTTCGAATGGGTCTTGGTAAGGCATTCCAGTGTTGGCTGCCTATAACGGAGAAGTTGGATGCGTAGTACGTTTTGTACTTGAGACCTTTGCAGTTGGGAAAGTGTAGATTGAGATATGTTCGAGAGGATTTTGATCCGTTTCTAGCTGGTAGGTCAATTAGGTTGGTCATGTAGCATGGAGATTCTCCGTAATCTTGTGAATCAGTGATTGGACTTTAAAGTTTATTCGTTCGTTGACAGGGAGCCAATGGAGTTTTTCACGAAGAGGTGTTGCGCTTTCAAATCGTGATTTACCAAAAATGAGTCTGGCTGCCGTGTTCTGGGCAGTCTGGAGTTTTTTCAGGATTTGGGCCTTACAGCCAATGAAAATGCTGTTGCAGTAGTCAGCGTGGGTAAGTACAGAGGATTGTACCAAAATGCGGAAAGTTTTTAGGGGGAGATATGGTTTTACTCGTTTCAGCACCCACATCATGTTGAACATCTTCTTCGTCATGGCTTTTGCGTGAGCTTCCAGAGTTAGGTGATTGTCTAATGTTACTCCTAGGATTTTTAGATTGTCGGATATGGGGATTGAGACATCAGGGGTAATCAGGGTAGTTGGGAGGAGTGTAGAGTATTGGGATGAGAGGATTAGGCATTGTGTTTTCTCCTTATTCATTTTCATCTTAAAAGTGTTAGCCCAGGAGGCTAAGATGTTCATGCCAGTGATTATTTTATTGGAGATTTCTGCTAGGTTGGATTGGAAAGGGATGAATATGGTAACGTCATCTGCATAAATGAAGGGGTTTAGTCCATGTTTAGATAGAGTCTTTGCCAAGGGGATCATCATAAGATTGAAGAGGATCGGGGATAGAGGCGATCCTTGGGGAACTCCGCATTTTGATGACCACGCAGACGAGATTATTGTGGTTGATTTGACTTGGTAGGATCTTGTGGTGATGAAACTTTTTATCCATTTAATGATGTTTCCGCTGATCCCTAGTTTGTCCAGTAGTTTTGTAAGAACGTCATGATTTACCATGTCAAATGCGCTAGATACGTCAAACTGCAGGGGAAGTATGTTGTTTCCGAATGATATTTCTTGTTTGAACTTGGATATTAAGGTGAGTAGTACCGTTTCAGTGCTGTGTGCAGGCCTAAAGCCCAATTACGACTCATGCAGTATGGAGAATCTATACAAATAATGGCCAAAGACCAAGCAAAACCAGGCAGACTTATCTGTGGTCTTTCAATACTGGAGGCTGGATTCAAAAGACCTCATGGGAGGCTCCAGTTCCCTCAAGCAGAATTTTAAACCACACCCAGGCAATTCAAAACTGTTTAGAGGAAACCAGGTGGGGGAGGGGGGGCTTCAGCACACTTTTTGATCAGAGGGAAAGAGCACTGCAGATTACAAACAGCCTTAATTCCAGTGTTCAGAGTGACAGACATCAATAAGATAATCAATAAGCAAGCAAATTTAGTAGAGCACATAAACTTAAGACTTGTGGACTGTTTCCTGCAAAATCTATCTGTAGAATCTATACAAATAATGGCCAAAGACCAAGCAAAACCAGACAGACTTATCTGTGGTCTTGCAATACTGGAGGCTAGATTCAAAAAGGTTTAGGCATTTAGGTTGGGTCAAAGGGGTATGCCTTTTTGAACAGGTTTGTTTTTAGTGATTTCCGGAAGTTTAGGTGGTTGTACGTTTTCACGGCTTTTGGTAGTGCGTTCCACAGTTGTGTGCTGATGTAGGAGAAGCTGGATGCATAAGTTAATTTGTATTTGAGTCCTTTGCAGCTTGGGTGGTGGAGATTTAGATATGTTCATGCTGATCTGATTGTATTTCTTGTTGGTAGGTCTATGAGGTCTGTCATGTAACCCGGGGCTTCACCGTAGATAATTTTATGGACCAGCGTGCAGATTTTGAAAGCAATACATTCTTTGATTGGTAGCCAGTGTAGTTTTTCTCAGAGGGGTCTGGCGTTTTCGAATCGCTTTTTTCCAAATATAAGGCTGGCTGCTGTGTTTTGAGCGGTTTGAAGTTTCTTTATGAGTTGTTCTTTGCATCCCACATAAATTCCATTGCAGTAGTCTACATGGCTTAGTACCATTGATTGTATCAAGTTGCGAAATGTTTCCCTTGGGAAGAATGGTTTCACACATTTGAGATTCCACATTGAGTGGAACATTTTCTTTGTTGTACAGTTAACTTGGCCCTCAAGTGTAAGGTTGTGGTTGATAGTAACGCCAAGGATTTTCAGGCTGTCTGAGATAGGGAGGGTGTAGTCTGGGGTGTTTATGTTTGTGGGTTTGTTCGTATTGTGTTGGGATGAGAGGATGAGGCAGTGTGTTTTATCTGTATTGAGTTTTAGTTGAAATGCATTTGCCCATGAGTTCATGATGTTTAGGCTGAGCTTGATTTCATTGGAGATTTCTGTCAGGTCATGTTTGTAAGGTATGTATATTGTGACGTTGTCTGCATAGATGAATGGGTTGAGGCCTTGGTTGGATAAGGACTTGGCTAGTGGTGTCATCATTAGATTGGTCGGTGATAGTGGTGATCCTTGGGGTACTCTGCATTCGGCTTTCCACGGTGATGATATGTTTGAATTTGATTTCACTTGGTATGTTCTAGTGGTTAGGAAACCCTTGATCTAACTATGTTGCCGTCAATACCGAAATAATCTAGGAGTCTTAGTAGTATGTTATGGTTTACCATGTCGAATGCACTAGACATGTCGAATTGAAGGAGAAGAATGCTTTTGCCTGTTGCTATTTCCTGTTTGAATTTGGCCAGGAGAGTAATGAGTACTGTTTCAGTGCTATGGAGGGGGCGGAATCCTGATTGTCGTTCATGTAAGATTGAGAATTTGTTTATGTAATCGCTGAGTTGTTGTTATGATTGGGGTCCGAACCCCTCTCAAACTTACCTCTTTCCTGGGGGTCAGCTTCTTAGCTGGCTTCTGTTTCTTTTGTCTGTCCTTTCTGAGCTGGCTCTGTCTCTCTGTGCTGGCAGCTTCCAGCAGCATGGGGTTAATTGTTTCACTATACTGCACCTGTGTGTGTTGCCTGAGTTGCTCTACCTCTCTTTGGGTGTACTGGCTTCAAGTGCTTCACGGTGTTGCATTGGTGTGGGTTGGGCCTCTATGAGTTTCAGTGTGCTTTCTGGGTCAGTGTGCTGTTGCCTAGGTCAAGGGAGTGTGACATCATCAGGGAGGGCCTTGATAAGGAAGTGGTGTTGTTTCCTTCAGAGCCTTTGCAACAGTGGTGTTTGCTTTAGGTAGGGTGGTGCAGTATGCACTTCTGACTTTGTGTCTAGTTTCCCTGCTTGCTTTTGCTAAGGGCCAGGTTAGTGTTAGTGCACTGTGCACTGGTGACTGTGTGTTTAGCTTTCCTGCTTTTCCTTTGGTTCCCCTGCTTTTCCCTCTTGGTTTTGGAAGCATTGCTGTGTGTAGGGCTTTGGAAGCTCTGTTGCTGATAGAAGTACTTCAGGGTTTGATGTTGTTAGGAACACTGCAGAGTTTGCTGTTAGAAGTACTTCTGGTGTTTGTGCTATTGGGAGCATTGCAGTCTTTGCTGTTGGTGTTTGGTGATTTAGAATCACTTTTGGCTTATGTGTTAGCTTCCCTGCTTTTTCCTTGTGGCTCCCTTGTCTTCCCTTTTAGTGCTAGGAGCTCTTCTGGTTGCTTGCCAGAGTAGTGCTTAGGAAGCTCCTTGTTAGTTTTGTATCTAGCTTGCTAGAGCAGTGCTTAGGTAGCTTGTTAGTTTTGTGTTTAGCTTGTTAGTGTAGAGCTCTGCTTGTAGCTTGGTGCTTAGTAGCACCTGTGTTAGCTTTGTGTTTAGTTCCCTGCTTTGTTAGTTTAGGGCTTAGGAGTCCCTTTCTTGAGCAGGGCTTAGGAGCTCCTGTTTAGTATAGGGCTTAGGAAGTCCTTTTGTCAGTTTACTGTTAGGAACACTCCTGCTGGTTTAGGGCTTGGGAGCACGTAGATCAGTTTAGGTTTAGGAGTACTTCTGTTTCCAGTCCTGGTCCCTGTGTCATCCGGTATCCAGTAAGTCCTGCCGGCTACTCGAACCCAGGAGCTCAACTCCTGGGGGGCTTAGTAGCTAAGTGCAGGTGAAGCTGTGTGGACCAGTCCGGTGTGCTCCAGTCCGGGGATTCCAGTCCAGGGGATTCCAGTCCAGTGTTCCAGTCCGGGGGATTCCAGTCCATGTGTTCCGGTTCGCTGGGCAGTGCCTGCAGTCCCTGCAGGTGTGCTTGCCCAGTATTGGTTGGTGGGTTTTGCCTGCTGCTGTCGCTCCTTGGCAGCAGCCCAAGGGCTCACGTTTGCTCCAGAGCCCGGCCCCGCGGGCTCTGAACCTGAGAACCTGACAGTTGTTTGGTTACCATGCTTTCCATCAGTTTGACTGCTAGTGGGATGGATGCAACTGGGCGGCAATTGGTGAGTTCACTTGTCTTTTTCTTGATGTCTTTTGGAATTGGGGTGAATAGGATGTTGCCTTTTTCCTTAGGGAAGAGACCTTGTTGGAGCAAGTAGTTTAGGTGGGATGTGAGGTCTGCTATGAAGCGGTCGGGGGCGGATTTTATTAGGTAGCTGGGGCACGTGTCCAATTTGCAGTGGGTGTTGGAGAACTTGTGGATTGCATGGGTAACTGTTTTGGTGGTGAGGAGGGCGAAGTTTGACCAGATTCGGTCCGCTGGGTATTCTCCAGGGGTTGGGTCCAGGCCGTTGATGAAGTTTTCGATATCAGTATTGACAAGAGGAAGTGTTTTGCGTAGATTTACAATTTTTTTGTTGAAATATTTAGCAAGTTTGTCTGCAGATGGGATGTCTGTGTTGGCTGAGGTGACCAAGGTGGTATCTAGTAGTTTGTTTACGAGTTGGTATAGTTTCTTCGTGTCTTTGTAGTCTGGTTCTATTTTAGTTCTGTAATATGACCTTTTGGCCTGTCTTATTGCGTATTTGTATTTTCTTTGTGCTTGTTTCCAAGCGTTGAGCGTGTGATCTTCTTTTATTTTTTTCCATGCTCTTTCGAGTTTCCTGGATTGTGTTTTTAGTTTTTTCAGTTCGTCGTTGAACCATGGTATCGAGATGTGTCTTTGTGATGTTCTTGTTTGTAAGGGTGCTATTTCGTCTAGTATTTTTCTGCATCTATTGTCCCAGTTAGAGAGGTAGTGTATGGAGTCTGTTTGTGTTGTCCATTCGCTATTATATATTTGTTGCCAGAATGATTTTGAGTCTATTTGGCCTCTTGTGCTGTAGGTTTTGTGTTTTTGTGTGCGGTGTCAGCCCTTCTTCCACCAATTTAGTGGTAGGTTTAGTTTGTAGTGGTCGGTCCATGGTGTTTCTGTTCATTTAGTATCAGTTATTATTAGGTTTTGGTCTGTGGACAATTTATGTGAAATGAGGTCAAGTGTGTGCCCTTTGATGTGGGTTGCTTGCATGTGTGGCCATTTAAGATCCCATAAGTAGAGGAATTCCTTGCATTCTCGTGCATTGGCGGAGTTTGGGTCTTCTAGGTGGAGGTTGATGTCTCCTAGTAGCAGTATGTTAGAGTTGGTTGTACAAGTGTTTGAGATAAAGTCCATGAAGTTTGACTGGCTTTTGTTCCAATTACCTGGTGGTCTGTAAAACAAGATAAAATTCAGGTGATCAAGCAGGGATTTGTTATGGATTCTGATTGAGGCAATTTCAAGTTGGGTTGTTATGGACTCGGCAGTGGTTTCGGTTGTAAAGTGGGATCAATAAATTAGTGCTATGCCTCCGCCTCTCTTTTCCTTTCTGGTCCAGTGAGTGGTTTTGTATCCTGGAGGGCATAGGTCAAGGATTATGGGGTCCTTTTGATCATGGATCCAGGTTTCACTGATTAAGATTAGATCAAGGTTTTCTGACGTGATCCAGTCTGTTACTGCTGTTGTTTTGTTTACGACGGATCTGGCGTTGATGTAACCCACTTGAAGTTTTTGGTATGGGGCTTCTATGTTTGGTGTTATATGGATTTTTGTTAGTTGTCGTTTCTTTGTTTGTGTGTTTTTGGTTTGACCTTTCTTTCTGTTCTGTTGATGTTGTCCGCATGTTGGTATTCTTCCTGTGTTATGGTTATTGTCAGTTTGTTGAGGTGTGGGGTATCTGGTCAGTCTTTGGTGATTATGTAGTATGGGTACGATGTTATTTTCTGCGAGTGGGATGGATAGAGTTAGATGGATCAGTGATAAGGAGTAGATGTTCATTTTGGATTAGTTCAGTTTGGCTGCTAGTAAGCCGTGTTCGAATGGGAGGGGAGGATAGTTCTGGGTGAGGTTCGTTCTTTAGGTTGTCTCCATCATCTAATTACTGTAGTTCTCCCCTCCTTCCCTCTCTATGTTGTTATGGTTGCTCTTCTCATATTTTTCTCCTTCTTTTATTAGCATGTAAGCCGCTTAATTGGTAACCCCAATAGGCTGGATAGTAAATCGTAAATAAACTTGACTTGAAACTTGAAACATTAACAAACTATGATTGACCAGGACGAATGTAGTTGATAAATTGAATTGCCTAATAACAGATTGTTTTCTTTTACTTAGTAAATGTCTGATCTGTGTCACTATACAGGCTCATTTTCAAAGCACTTAGCCTCCCAAAGTTCCATAGAAACCTATGGAACTTAGCCTCCCAAAGTGCTTTGAAAATATGCCTCCAAGGTTCCTAACACTGTCTCTGTGCTGTGGTCAGCACGGAACCGGATTGAGAGTTATGGAGAATGTTATATTGGTCTAAATAATCATCCAATTGTTTTATGACCAGACCTTCCATGATTTTAATGAAATATAAGGGACAGATGCTACTAGTCTGAAGTTTGAAGGGACTTTTACATTTTTCAAGGTTCAAGGTTCAAAGCAGATATTTGATAAAATCAATAGAAAGAAAAGAACTCGAGGGGGCGCTGGTGAGCTTTGTGCAGCATGGTTGCTTAATTCCCTTGATCCCAACTCCATTATAGAATCCTGCAATTACTTATAACCTAGAGACAATTTTCAGTATATTTTTGGACAATCATTCTTCCAAATCTTGCTTTTTCCATGGCCGGAAGAAATATAAAGATTGATACTAGCTCTGTTCCACTGCCAACTTCTAAAAGGCAAAAACAGGAGCCACACTCACCATCTAAAACGGCATCAAACAAGGGAAACAAAATTTCAATAAATTTCAATACAAGCGATTATGGAAGAGATACTTTTCCTTAAAGGACTAATGCAAGATAATCAAATCGCTCCGGCCAATATCACTGAAATGAAATTGCAAATTAATAATATTGGCACATGTACAGAAGCACTGGCTAAAGAAATTGATCATATTAAAAAAAGGGTTAGAAGATATGAACAATAGATCCCGCCACAATAATATTCGCATTCTCCGTATTCAGGAAGGAGCAGAAGGTACTGATCCTGTTGCCTGCCTTCAAAAATTGCTGCCGAAGTTATTGAATCTGAGCCCTGCCATACCAATTTAAAATCGAGCAAGCAGATCACACTCCACGACATCTGCTTCTCAAACTTTTCTGAGAGCATTCGTTGTTAAGCTACTAAGAGGCATATTTTCAAAGCACTTTGGGAGGCTAAGTTCCATAGGTTTCTATGGAACTTTGGGAGGCTAAGTGCTTTGAAAATGAGCCCCTAAGTTACCAAGAAGTTATCGAAATTTTGCAAAGGGCAAAACTTAAATCTCCAATCAACTTCAAAAGATATGCAGATCTCTTTTTCCTGATTTAAATAAAACCATCATGCAAAGAAGGAGAGCTTTCCTGTCTTACTGCCTCATGAATCTGGGAGCGCAATATGGGCTTTTCTATCCCATCCGAATGCAAGTCATCGTTCACAACACGAGGAATTTTGATGAACCGGACAGCTTAAAAGCCTTCTTAAGACACCTTTTCTGTACAAAATGGTGATATTAAGATTTTTTTAACCCAGATGTTATGATACCTGAATCCAAAACTTTTTAATATTATGCTTGCAATAGCATCTTGTCTCATTATTTGCAACTGGAAGGACAACTCCAAATTAGACTCCTCTAAATGGTAGACCCACCTCTGTGTTGTTAAAATAATGTGAAGCGGCTCTAGCTCTCAAACATCAGTCGTAAACATATGGGCACCGCTAGACTCATTTTGTGAACAAAATATGCAGTAAATATTTATTTTTATGTGTAGCTTAATCTTTATTCTATGTTTTCTTTGGAAGTAATTGAATGTTATTGTTCTCAAGTTTGTTTTTCCTGTGTGTACTTGAACATACTCAATAAAAATATTTAAAAAAGAAAAAGAACGAAAAGAACTCTATGTCATCAAATAGGAAAGAGAACAATAAATAAAAAGGAGAACACAACCAAAAAATTAAAAAAACAGAAAGATTAAAGATAGGGGTAAGTCTCAGAGCACAAGTTGGTATAATATTCTCACATGTGGGTGACATCATCCTCGGAACCTGGTGCAGACACTGCCATAGTGCACTGTCAATTTAAAACTTTGAGGCACTGCCCACACCATGCATGTGCCTTCCCGCCCAACCTCAAGCACCGGACCAGCAAATTAGCGTTTTCTATGGAGCAAAGTGGTTGGTTTTTTCATCTCTCAGCATGTCAAGCTTTTCTTTTTGGTGCCTTCCCTTTTTTGAGATTATTTTTCATATTTTTCTTTTCTTTATTAATTCTGTTCAATGTATTCATTATTTCCTAATTAATTTTCATTTTCCTTTTTTAGGTCTTTGAGGCCTCTGAGCCCTTCTTTCAGCTGGAGAGCATCAACCATTTTCAGGCACAGAACTACTCAAGCTCCCCAGGTCATTCAGCCTTTTCACCTCGCATTGGCCATTATTCCCTCCATGTCAATGAGGGTGCTGGGTGGCTTTAAGAAGTGTACTCATTGCAATGAGCCATTTTAGGCACAGACTTCCATAACTGGTGTGTTCAGTGCTTGGGTCCGGAGCACCAAGACATACAGTGTGGACTCTGTCTGCGCATGCAAAAGAGAACACTTAAAGCCCGCAGAGCCCAGTGTGAAAAACTGGACTCTGCATGGCAGAGGATTCAACTTTAGAAGCGGAACATGCATTGGTGTCAGCATCGATATCAGGTATGTCCGACATTGGACAGCGTAACCTCACAATGATAGTTCCTCTCCTGCCCCCTCCCCTTTTTGTGTGTGCTCCTTCCTCCCATTCTCCTCTCTTTTCCTATGCGCGTGTGTTGTTGCTTTCCTATCATATTTTGTAGTTCTTTTCCTTTTCTGAAATGTGTCTTAGCATTGTAAACTGCCAAATACTGCCAGTCAGTCCTGGTGGTATAGTAAATCTTAATAAACTATAAACTATCAGAAGCATCGCCATCGTTCTCCCTCCAGGCACTCTGCCAACACTTCTCCTGCTTCAACATCCTCGATGCACAGGAAGCATCCATGCCGCAGTGACTGCTCTCCTTCTCTACAACTTATTTCTCAGTGAGAGCCTCTGAGGTCCTTAGATCTCCTACGCCTGCACAGGCTATACCTCAGACGGCACTAATGCCTACTCTACAGGATGAAATCCGGGCTATTCTCAAACAAGAGCTCTCAGGGATACTGCAACACAGCCTATTCAGGCTTACAGGGTACTTGCACCAGCCTCAGCCCACCCGTTGATACATTGAAGAGATAGTCATGGGAAAGGTTCCACACACAAGCTCAGCATCAACCATCGTGGGGACCACGAACCCAACTGACACATGCGTCGACATTGGCAGAGGAACTTTCTCCAGCCTCAGAGACTCATCTGCCTCAATGCACTTCCACACAGAGCTGACACTTTAATCAACACAATCTTCCTCAAACTACCCAAGAGGAGAACTTTCAAGAGTCAGACTCAGACCTCCCTGGGACCCACTGGACCTTTCTCTGCCACCTGAGAGATGTAAGTTTGCTCCAGAAAGTATATCCTCTCCTGTCTTTGTCTGAGAGATGACCCAACCCATACCTTTCAAATTAGACATGGATGAGAAGCCTCGTTCAGACTTTTTGAGGTTCTAGACTATGATTCTCCTTCTAGAGAGAGACTCACTGTCCCACTTCATACAGTGATGAAGAATATTCTGATAAAAAAAACTGGGAGACCCCACTAACAGTTCAAATTGCTCCAAAGAAAATTGATACCATGTACAGAATACAGAAATGCCCTGGGTTTGAAAAAACTCAGTTACCCATTATTCTTTAGTAGTAGAATCTGCATTAAAGCATACTTGCAGTGTGAGATCTCATGCTTCAGCTGCTCTAGGCAAAGGAGCTAGAACATTAGACTCTTTTGGCAGGAGAACATTTCAGGTCTCTATGCTAACCAACCGCATATTAGATTCAGAAGTGTAGCTAGGTGGGGTGCAAGGGGAGCGGCCACTTCCCCATACGGATTTTAAATAAAATGGTACCTATGCGGATCAGCCCTTCAGCTTCACACAGATGCCTATTTTACAAAAGGTCTGCTCCCCATGACATCAAAACCTCACTATGCTTCTGATTAGATTATAAGCTTTTTTCCACAATTTACTTGAAGACTCTTTTTTCTTTGTTACATTTGTACCCCGTGCTTTCCCACTCATGGCAGGCTCAATGCGGCTTACATGGGGCAATGGAGGGTTAAGTGACTTGCCCAGAGTCACAAGGAGCTGCCTGTGCCTGAAGTGGGAACTGAACTCAGTTCCCCAGGACCAAAGTCCACCACCCTAACCACTAGGCCACTCCTCCACTCCACTTATACAAAGTACTCTCTCTTTTGCAGACTTCCTTCCTCCTGAAAATGCTGATGAGCTCCTCAAAATTCACAGCAAACTTCTAGATTGTCATAAATATCCAGGCCTTTGATGCCTTTGACATCTCTTTTTGCATTTCCGCCTTGGGAGTGGCAATGAGATGTCTTTCCTGGCTCAGAGTTTCCAACCTCGAAGCTACCGTCCAGGAGTGTCTGGTAGATGTCCCTTGTTGGGGAGACAACTTAGTCGGGAACAAAGTTGAGGCAGTAGCGAACCTAATAAAAAAAGCATACAGATACTATTAAAACTATCAGGCCCCAGACTTCTGCCTCTTCTTCTTTTTCTAGAAAATTTGCGGGAGGATTTCAACACTCTAATTACTATACATCTATGCATCTTTATACTACTATGCCTCCTCCAGCTCAAAGGACTATGCCCCAGCAGCCAAGGCAGCAGCAGGGACAGAAATTATAGACCCCTTCTCAAACTAAACAACAATCCAGTTTTTGACTCCTTCCTAGAAAGCATTGCCACTGTCCGGTTGTCCGTGCCAAGTAACCTACTAGTAGGAGACAGACTAATTCTCTTTCAATGGATGTGGCCACTCATAACCTCAGACTGTTGGGTGTTATGAACCATTCAGCATGGTTACACTCTGTGCTGGGAGAAAAGATCTCCCGACCACCCACCAAGAGAGCTCTTGGCCCTCGTCTGGCAGAATTCAATAGAACCAGTTCCTCCACTGGAGAGGGGTTGAGGGTTTTACTCCAGGTATTTTCTTATACTAAAAAAGATAGCGGGAGTATAACCAATTCTTGATCTATGAGATTTAAACAAATTCCTACTGAAAGAAAATTTTTGTATGATTTCCCTAGGATCACTTCTTCCCATGATCCAACTCAACAACTGGCTTTGCTCTCTAGAAGGCATACACTCGCATACCTATTTTCCCGGCCCACACAAACTTCCTGAGCTTCCGCTGTGGGTCTCTGCATTACCAGTATAAGGTCTTACCATTCAGCTTGGCTTCAGCTCCTTGAGTCTTCACAAAATCTGATGAATTGCTTGCAAAGTGTTGGCAAATCCAGCAATACTATTATTCCCAGATTCATCTGGCAAAAAGGAATTTTTCTTGTAGACAAATCCAAGAGGCAGGGAATTTGGCCAAACAGCTTTTTCGTATTTTTAATAATCTTACTGCAACTTTAAGTGAGAAAAAGATGACTATTCCATCAGAAGATCTATTATTGTATTTTACTGTGAATTTAGAAAAGCTTAGGGCTCCTTTTCTCTTATCAATACAATCCACTCGTATACATAGCCAGGTTTCACATGGGCCCTCCTCAATTACATCTGCTTCATGGTCATCATTTAATATTCCTATGCCTACATTAGTCTCCCAGCTCTGAATAGACTACATAAGACTTTTTGTTCACTTGATCCTTTTCCATCAGTATGGCTGAAACAGGAAAACTTGGGAGTGCTTCCATTTCTTCAGTCCATTATTGAACACAGTTTGACTGTAAGGACAATACCATCATCATTAAAACATGTGTCAGCTTGTCCCTCTTCCACTCTCCGGCCAGGGTCAACTCAGTTTAGCTTGTAGGATTCAATGTAGGCCCAGACACTCGGTCTACGCTCTTGTCCTTATTCCAGACACCCAGCTTCTGCAGCTCCTTTCAGGTAGCCGCTACTCAAGCTGTCCTTATGGTAGTAGTTAAACAAATGGGCAGCAACTCCAATACTTTTATAGGTCAAGGGTTTTTATTTACACAGGTTTAGTCACACAGTCTTATTCCTTTCCCAACTTCATCACTACAGGACAGTTCACCACTTCGAGCTTCTTACATTTATTCCACCTGAACAATATAGTTCAAGCTCCTGTCTCAAGACATTTTAACTACAGTCCAGTTTCTCTTGGCACTACCTTCTGTCCTTAGGTAGTTTACTGGCTACTTTCACTTTTCACAGTCAGTTCATTTCATTAACATAGCTTCAGCCTCCTCTCCTACAGTTGTCAGCTGCTTCTCTCGGCCGCGTAATTGTCTCTCTCCCTTATCCGTACTGTCCGCTTCCGACTCCACACTCATCAGTGCAGTTCGCTCTCACCGCCACACAGTCCTGCTAGCAAGGCTGTGCAACACAATTTAGCTTACCAGTCTTTTCAAACAAAGTTCAGCTAGTCAGGCTTTAAACACAGTTCTGCTAGCCAGGCTTTCCAACACAGCCCGCTTCAGCAAGGCCACAAAACAGTTTAACTTAGCTAGGCTTTACACCCAGCACAGCTTAGCCAGGCTTTCCCACAAAGTTCAGCTAGCCAAGCTTCCAAACACAGCCCTCTTCAGCAAGGCCTCAAAACAGTTCAGCTTAGCTAGGTTTTTTACACAGCACAGCCTAGCCAGGCTTTCCAACAAAGTTCAGCTAGCCAAGCTTCCAAACACAGCCCTCTTCAGCAAGGCCTCAAAATAGTTCAGCTCAGCTAGACTCTTTACCCAGCACAGCTTAGCCAGGCTTTAAAGATCCACCACCCTCATCTGTCAACACTTTACCTCTTGATATCCACCCGCCGAATCTCTCCTATTATTCTTTCCTTGTTACTTTGGGCTCATCTAGAAGTCACTCTTCTTCCCCAGCAACGTCCTCTATCACCTCCATTTCCTCTTCCACACCTTCTCCTCCTACTTGCTCCAACTCCTCCCATTCCATCCCCTCATTCTCCACCCCCTCCCTCAGGTGTTCCACCCTCTCCTCAGCTGATTCCATCTCCCAATCAGCCCCCTCTCTTTCCTTCTCCTGCGGCTCAGGTACTCGTTTGTCCTCCTCTCTCTTATTCATCCAGGCAGTCTGAAATCTGTGTTCTCTATGCTCCTGCCTCCTCCCCTCCCGCAATGCATTCTGGGATCTGTAGTTTCTCTGCTTCTCACAAAGTCCAACCTTTCAAGGCACTACCTTCTGTTCTCAGTTAATCTGCTGGGTTAATCTCCTCCACAGGTTCCTCCCCAACCGCATCAGTTTTGTTTCCCCAATCTTAAACAGTTGAGGTAATACTGTAGCTAGGAAACCTCTCACCTTGCCATCTGGAGCCTGTGCTAATGCCGAAACCTCCATGCTCTCCTCCCATATCGCCTCCCCTGCCTCCATTTTATCCCATTCCATATCCTCCTCCCTACAGGGTTCCCCCAGGTGCTCCCCATCTCCCTGATCAGAAACCATCTCCCAGTCCTGCCCCTCCCCCTCTATTTCCTGCGAGTCCTGCATAGGGTCTGGTGGGTTGTGGGAATGGTAGTTCCTACCCTTAGTTAGTATTCTGGTCGGTCTTTTGGCCACTAGGGGGCGAATTCCATGTCTATAATGAACCTGTGAACGAAATTTGCCCTTCTTCACGAGCACACCTTCCTCCCGCCTCTGCCTTTGCCCTTCTTGAAGCAGGCTTCTCTCAAACCCCTTAGACACGCTATCATTAAACCTATTCTTAAAAAGTCTACAATGGATCCTTCTCAACCAACTAACTATCATCCTATATCTAATCTTTCTTTTCTATCAAAAATACTGGAGACAGTTGTTTTTGAACAGCTTCAGCTTTGTACTGAATCTATTAATGCTTTGCACCCACACCAATCAAGATTCAAAACTGGACACAGTACTGAAACTGTTGTAACAGCACTGTTAAGTGACGTTTGTTCAGATCTGGAACTTGGCAAAATTGCATTACTTGTATCACTGAATCTATCGGCGGCTTTTGATCTTATTGATCATTCTCTTCTTCTATCACATTTAGCATCTTTGGGTATTTCATGGACAATTCACCTCCTTTCTGGAGAGTTGGTCTTTTACAGTAGGTCAATAAACATGTTCTTTATTATCTCACTCACTGTCTTGTGGTGTTCCTCAGGATTTGGTTCTTTTTCTTTCTCTCTTTAATCTTTTTGTAAGTCCTCTTGCACTTCTTATCCAAACTTGTGGTATTCGTTCAAATTCTTATGACAATGATTTCCTTCTGATATATTCTACTTCCCAGTCATGCCCCAACATTGATCCTCTCCAAGATTGCTTAGGAAATGTTGCTACTTGGCTTAAGGAACATCATCTTATTCTTAGCCCTTAAAAGACAACAGCATGTTGGATCACAGGATCTTCCTCCTTCACCCCATCTTTGGGACCAGCGTTATTTAACTGGCCAATCACCCCTGTTTTGTCATTTAGATATCTGAGAATAATTCTAGATACAGCCCTGACCTTTTCTCCTCAAATATCACAAGTTGTAAAATCTTGTAAAACTTTTTCTTTTGTGTTGTTTAAGAGCGGTTCGTAACATCTTGGATCAGCCTTCACTACATTATGCTTACATCAACTCCCGGTATGACTATTATAACTCTATCTATGCGGGTGTTACTAAAACTAATTTCAAACATTTACAAACATTACAAAATACTGCAGCACACACTATGTGCAATGCCAAACAACATGATCATGTTTCTCCTCTATTACAGCGCCTACACTGGCTTCCCATTGAATCCCGGATAAAATTCAAAATTTACTACTACTACTACTTAACATTTCTAGAGCGCTACTAGGGTTACACAGCGCTGTACAGTTTAACAAAAAGGACAGTCCCTGCTCAAAAGAGCTTACAATCTAATGGGCGAAATGTCAAGTGTCAAGTGGGGACAGTCTAGATTTCCTGAATAGAGGTATGGTGGTTAGGTGCCAAAGGCGACATTGAAGAGGTGGGCTTTGAGCAAGGCTTTGAAGATGGGCAGGGAGGGGGCCTGGCATATGGGCTCAGGGAGTTTATTCCAGGCATGGGGTGAGGCGAGGCAGAAAGGAAAATCCTTACGATGACCTTCAAAATTATGCACACCAGCCACTCCATCTTACTTCACTAGCCATATCATTCCCTACACGCCATTTCGTACACTTCGCTCCTTAACAGATAAGTTCTTCTGTCCCCATTAAGAGCCCGTTGGGAATCAATACATTCGGCTGCTTTTTACTTCTTGGCCCCGGCCCTCTGGAACTCGCTCCCTCTGCATTTATGACGCACAGAGTCAAATGAATCTTTTAGAGTCTTGCTGAAAACTATTTTTTAAATCTGGCTTTTGGACTAATATTTCTACCATCTGATGTATGGGGTGTTCAGACTACCTAGTTACACTTCTGCAACGGGAACAGGAAACAGTATTTGTGATATGCCTCACAAAATGAAATCTGGATTTTAATTACTTGTCTGTCAGTGATTTGAATATGAGGAATGCCTGTGTTATGATGATCGGTCTTGAGTGCATGAACTTCCTAATAAACATGGATTTCCAATGTTTATAGGTTTTATGTATTGTTTATATTTTTTGTTTATTGGTATATTGTAAACCATTTTGGTTTGACTACAAGGAAAACGGTATATCAAGTGAAATAAACAATACATGATAGTGGTGCTCCACAATGGGGCATACATGTCTTCCCCTACCCCAACAACTGGTTAATCAAGGAGCCTCCTGAGAGTGGCACAGACTTTAATCCTACATAAGAACATAAGCATTGCCATACTGGGACATATCAAAGGTCCATCGAGCCCAGCATTCTTTTCCAACAGTGGCCAATCCAGGTTACAAGTCCCTGGCAAGATCCCAAAACAATACAATACATTTCATGCTGCTTATCCTAGAAATAAGCAGTGGATTTTCCCAAGTCCGTCTTAATAATGGCTTATGGACTTTTCTTTTTAGGAAGTTATCCAAACCTTTTTGAAACCCTGCTAAGCTAACTGTTTTTACCACATTCACTGGCCATGAATGCCAGAGTTTAATTACACGCTGAGTGAAGAAATATTTTTTCCAATTTGTTTTAAATTTACTACAAAGTAGCTTCTTTTTTTTACTATGATATTTTATTGTTTTTAATATAATGTAAATAGTACATAACAATAACAAAACAGCAAAATATGGTAATGCATTTTAAAGGAAGTGTGCCAGAGAATTACACAATTATAAGTGTGATTTCGAGATGGGTATTCATTATCTTCTATGTAGTCTCAACAGCATTGGAAGCCAGATAGGAAGCAATTGGAGACCATAAAATATTTGTTTTGATTATTGATCCAGTAAGACTGGCTGAGGCCAATTCAAGTTTGTGATACATTAAAACAGATTGCCACCAAAAGTGTTCATTAAGTATTGAAGAGGTTTTCCAATTGGCAAGAATCATACGCTGTGCTATTGTAATTAAAATATCAAATAGTCTATAATTATGGGGAGAGAAGATGAAATCTGGAGAGCAGGATTTTAATATTATTATTATTTTTTAATTTATATGAAGTCTTTATTAATAAATGCTACATTCTTCCAACAGTACAATCAGTAATATTCATACCGATTAAAACATTATATAATGACAGAGGTATTAAGTTACAAATCAGGTTTCTCCAAACAATACTAAGATCACGGCACTTTAGCAGATGATATGTGTTACCTCCGCACCAGGGCGAGAAAGAAGTAATATTGATATCTTTCGGAACTTCAAATTTTTTATAGAATTTTTACAATAAAAGACAAACAAACTCCACTCCCCCCCCCCCCTCCCCTAACCCCCCCCTCCCTCACCCAACCCGAACTGGTTTTATGAATCAACAGTTAAATTATGTATGAAGGAGAAAGGAGTCCCAAATCAGGTGCCATCTATTGGTACGATTACTCCGCTCAGCAATAAGCCACTCCATCTCACACACATATCTCAGCTTTCGAATCCACCGAGTTAAAGGTGGGGTCGTAGTCTGTTTCCAACAGGCTGCTATAACAATTCGAGCTGCACATGTGGCATACACAACAGTGTTTGTTGATTAGATAAGAGGCCTGCTGCTTTAGTAGAGAATAAGTAGATAGTAGGTTGCCATGAAATCTGTACCCCCAGCCATACCTGCAGCCTACTGCGAACCGCTTTCCAGAAAGCTCTTATTTTCCTACAGTGCCACCAAATGTGTCCCATGGTTCCCTTCACACCACATCCTCTCCAACACAGCCCAGACAAGGTAGGGTAAATACGCTGTAAACGCTCTGGTGTCATATACCACCTAAATAGGACTTTAATGGCATTTTCTTTAAATGGCACATGAGATGACACCCCCGCCGCAGCCTGTTCCATCCTCTCCCATGCCCCCTTCTCTAGTTCAATACCCAAGTCCCTCTGCCAGCTTTTCCTGTGAAGTATGTAACAGGGTGTTTGTTGAGTAATAATGTGATGTAGGCGGGATATCAGTCCTGTAGTCGTGCCCGGCCCCTCACAAGTTTGCTTGAGAGCGGATTGCTTCCTGTGCAATACTTCCTGTATAGCTTTTGTCTTAAGAAAGTGGGTAAGTTGAAAATATGCATATTTATCAGTCACCACTGTCGGGAACTGTTGTTGAGCTTCTGCAAAGGACAGTAGGGCCTCGCCAACAATCAGTTGCCCCCATGTTCGCAAACCTCCCTCATACCATCTAGTAAATATGCCCCTCTCTGTCCCCGGAACAAACAATGGGTTATATGCTATAGGGGAGAGGCGCATCAATAGGCAGCTGCGCTGTGGAAATAGACTGTCCCAATTAGCCATGGTTACATATATAGAAGGACATAGCCCCTCTTCTAACAACCTAAGGGACCTCGGTAGCCACATTAATGCTCCCAGCGGTCTATCGCCCAAGGTAAACTGCTCCAAATCCACCCATTGCCGATCAGGATAGGCCTGAAACCATTCCACAGCAGCACGCACCTGAGCTGCTCTATAGTACCAAGCTATGTTAGGGACCCCAAGCCCTCCTCTTTTTCTATCCTGATACAAAAAGGCCCTCGCTAACCTCGGACATTTACCGGCCCAGATGAATCGCACAATACGATCTTGCAGTGCAGCAAGAAATTTGCGGGGCAACGAGATCGGAAGAGCCTGAAATAGATACAATAAGCGTGGTAATATGTTCAATTTAACTGCAGCGATATGGCCAAGCCAGGAAAGCGCAATATCTCCCCATCTCTCCATGTCAGCAACAAGAACCCGGCCCAGTCCCTTATAATTTGCTGTAAAGAGGTCAGGAAGCCTAACAGTTATGTTCACCCCCAAGTAGCGTATACTCCCACTAGCCCACCGAAAGGCATACGTATCCTTTAAGGTTTCCACCTGGTCTTCGGGTAGGGTCACGTTTAGAGCCTCAGATTTTGACATATTTACTTTAAAGCCGGAGACTGTCGAATACTGTTCAATATTTTTCAGGAGCTCAGGAAAGGATGTCAAAGGGCGAGTAATAAACAATAGCACGTCATCTGCAAAGAGGGCCAATTTATGTGCTCTCCCTGCTATTGTAATTCCAGTGATCCCCGGATTAGATCTAACCCTGGAAGCAAAGGGTTCCATAACCATGGCAAACAACAACGGGGAGAGTGGGCAACCCTGCCTAGTACCTCTGTGCAAGGTAAAAAAGTCAGAGTAGCCTCCATTCAGTCTGATACATGCTTTAGGCGAAGCATAAAATGCTTGAATCCATCTACAAAATTGGGGTCCTATCCCAAAGGTCTTCATCACCTTGTACATAAATGGCCAGTGCACCCTGTCAAAGGCCTTTTCAGCATCTAAGCTAAGAAGGCACATAGGCCTTCGCATTTTTTTTGCCAAATACATTAAATCTACCACTCGCCTCGTATTGTCCATTGCTTTTCTATAGGAAACAAAACCAACCTGATCAGGGTGGATAATCGCTGGAAGCAAGGGGGCTAGTCTATTGGCTAAAACTTTGGCTAATATTTTGACATCTGCATTTAGAACAGATATGGGACGATAAGACCCACATTCCGTGTGATCTTTGTCTGGTTTCGGTATCACTGCTATCCAGGCCTCTAGCATGGAAACTGGCAGAGACTCCCCCCGCCCAATTTGGTTAAACAGATCTGCCAGGAGTGGAGACAGTTCTGGGGCAAACATTTTATAGAACTCACTAGGGAGCCCATCCAGTCCAGAGGATTTACAAGATGGTAAATGTTGAATAGCTTTGTTTATCTCAAGCGGCATGACCAGCTCATCCAGCATGTCTCGTTGCTGGACTGTTAGAGAAGCTAGATCAGTCTCAGTTATGTAGTTTACAATGGAGTCTGCTGGGGGGGTTTATTTCACGAGTGTATAACTCCCGGTAAAATTCACTAAATTGCCTCCTAATAGCCTCGGATGTATGCAACATGTTTCCTCCCCTCTCCCGAATATGGGTTACAGCCCTTTCCACCTTTTGCCTACGCAACCGCAAGGCCAGGAGGCGTCCCACCTTATTGGAAAATTCATAAGAATAGACTTTCGATCTAGATTGCAGTTGGCTTAACTGTTCAGAGTAAATAGAGTCCAACTGAAGGCGCTGACCTCGCAATTCCTCCAGCACAGCCAAAGAGCCCTCTACTTTGTGCTGTGCTTCTAACTTCTTGATCCTATCCAAGCATTGGGCCACTTGCTCTCTACGAATCCGCGTTCTCTTACTGGCCAGCTGTAAAAAGTAGCCTCTCGACACTGCCTTCATAGCATCCCACACAATGTTCAGGGGGGGGCCCAGACTCCCTATTGATCTCCAGGTACTCTCTCTACATTTTCTTACAACCCTCCACCACCTCGCCCTCTTGTAACACTGTGGCATTAAGTGCCCATCTCGTATCTTTGATCTCCGTCTTAATTGTTGGTAAATTAACCCAAACCGGGGCATGATCTGATAGAGTTGCATTACCAATTCCCGCACCTGGCCCCTGCTCAGCTAAAGCTACATCCAGGAAGATATAGTCAATGCGTGAGTACGATGCATGCACTGCGGAGTAGTATGTATAGTCTCTCACTTGCGCATTATTCAAACGCCACACGTCTAGGGTCCCTAAGGAGGTGGTCAGGGATCCCAACGCCCATGCATCCCGGGTGCCTACAGGCTGTACAGGCCCAGACCGGTCCAAACTCGGGTCCATAACTCCGTTGAAATCGCCCCCCCCCCCCCCCCCCCCCCCCCCCCATTATTATAGATCCCTGGGCAAATGTTGCTAAAAGATTTTTTATTTATTTTTGTGTAGTAAGCCCTCTGGTGATCATTCGGAGCGTATATACAGGCTAGGGTTATTTCCATTTGATCTAATATTATGTGTATGAACAGATAACGCCCACCAAGGTCCCTTTTGATCTTTACTATTTGGGCTGCGATTGATTCATGAAACAACACTGCCACCCCCCTTTTTTTAGGTCCCTCATTTGAAGAGGCAAAGAAGGACTTGATAGCTAGGGTGGGAGAGAAGTCTTTCATGTTTTCGGCGGAGGTGTGTCTCCTGCAACAGGACTATATGAGCCTCTAACTGTCTGAGTTCTTCGAATAATTTCTGCCATTTTTGTGGCATGTTCAGCCCCTTCACATTATAAGATAGAATCTTAAGGTGTGTGTTCATAATTAAAACACAGGAGAAAACAATACAAGCATAGTATAACACCCACAGGGCTCCCTCCCTCCCCCATCCTCTTACAAAATACCAGTCCGATCCCACCCTCCCTTACCTTCTCCTTAAACCCTTTAATCAACCCTCCCTTCCCCCCCCCCCTTTGAACACCATCCCGAAGATACTTTCTCTCCGAGTGGGATGTGAGAAAGTAACCCACTGAGTAGCAGGCAGACCCAGCTCCCCCCCCCCCCCCAGCAATTACCATACTGCCATCAAGACCAAGAGCCCTCCTCTCCCTCATCTAATCAGATCAACTTCAAACATAGCTTACTTTATATAGATCATTTCTCTTCATATTACTCTTCTAATTACCCCTCTGGTAGTACTAAGACAATTCCCAACACATTATACACTTCTCCCCCTTAGGAGAGAATCCCCCTCTCCCCCTTCCAATAGTGGCGCATATACAGACCCTCCCCATATTAACCTTAGTACATCAAGTAAGCTTAAAGCAGGATAGTCCGAGAAACTCAATAATCATAGTCTTTTGGTTACCACGACTGTATCCATTTTCCTTCCGATATCCACAGAAACCAGGAACACAAGTGACGAGCCCCCCTGAAGCCGTCACACCAACATTCAGGTCCCCTCCGCTGCCACTTTCCTCTTCGGATTACTGCGTTTGTTGGGTGCAGGGATCCTCTGCCATTTTTGTAGTTTTGCTTTCGTTACGGGTGCCAGCTCTCCTGAAGGCGCCTTCGTGCTCACCAGGCCCTCTGCGTGCAAGATCGCCCAGGCTTCAGTTAAGGAGCAAACCCTGTGTCTAGATCCTTTGATGGTAAAATTCAATGAAAAAGGGAAACCCCATCTATAGATAATCCGCTCCTTGATTAAAATGTCCAGAGCCGGTTTCAGGAGGCGTCTCTGCTGCAGCGTGAACTGGGAAAGATCTTGATATACCATAATCCCGGCTCCGCCAAACTCCAGATCCTGTTTCTTCCGAGCCCAGGCAAGAATTTGTTCTTTTATTTCATATTTGTGAAATCAGACAATAATGTCTCGCGCTCTGTTTTCTTGACGCGGGCCCAAGGCTCTATGAGCTCTGTCCAGTTTAATGGTCTCTACTGCTGTCTCAGTTCCCCTCAGGGTTGTGCATATGGTTTGCACAATTTGTGGGACATCCTCCGTTTCTCCACCCTCTGGAACTCCGCGAAACCGGAGATTATTTCTTCGACCTCGATTTTCCAGGTCGTCCAGTTTGTAGGTCAGATCTTTTGCCTTTTCATCCAGTTCCTGCAGTTGTGCCTCATGAGCGGTTAAAGAATCCGTGTGCTCATCCAGCCGAAGTTCTGCTTCCTCGACTCGGCCCCTCAATTCGCGGAGGTCTGCGCTGAGCACCTCCATTTTATCTAATATTTCTTCTTTCGATTTTTGGATGTCCTCCTGGATACCAGACAGAATCTGTCTGAGTTCGCCCGAAACACCCTTTTTAGTAGAGGGCCTCCATGATTCCACCAGCGATAAAGCCGAATCAGAGTCAGAGGGTGAGGCCTGCGCCATTGCCTCGTGGCGCTTTGGAGTTTTACTCAGCCCACCGCTCGTCGACTTCTCCAGGTCTTTATTCCGCGCTGAATGCGATTTGCTCATGCTGATCGTCGATAGTTGCCTACCGAGAGCGCTTTGAGGTGGCAAAAATAGTAGATGGCTCCTATATTTAGCTTTTTATTGCTGCGGGGATCGGGAGCTAAGAAGCTAGGCAGCCATTGCCAGTGGTGACGTCACTTCCTCAGGATTTTAATATTATTAATGAATAAGTTATGTTAGATTCAAATATTTTACATATGGGATTCCATATTGCTTTCCAAAATATCTGAATGTGAGGACATTCAAATAACATGTGCAATAATGTTCCAGATGATTCATTACAATGCCACCAAATATTTGTGGGTATTAAATGTGCAGAGTGTAGCTTTTGTGGAGTCCATACAGATCTGTGGTAAAGAAAATACATTGATTGTATAAAGCTGGCAGATGGCAATGGTTTAATGAGAGAAGACCATAGTTTATCTTTAGACTCTTCTGGAAGTATAAGATGTAAATCCAAGAAGACAGGAGGAGCCTCCACGGAGAGTCAAAGCAAAACAGCAGAAGTAGAGGCTGACAAATGCGCAAACCAATAGGGAGATAATATCAAAAAACTGTTTATTCAGAATATTCATATCAAGGACCCGACACGGTCCGTTTTTCGGCGCCAAAGCACCTGCCTCAGGGTTCACAAACAACTTTCTCTGAGAAGAAGCTGATTGGCTTGAATAATTCTTTTATGTATGCACGTGGTTATAAAAACAAGTTAATACACAGAGAGAACAAAAGACCAGCCACATGGTGTTTGCTGATCGGTTGGCTGGTCTTTTGTTCTCTGTGTGGATTAACTTGTACATAAAAGAATTATTCAAGCCAATCAGCTTCTTCTCAGAGAAAGTTGTTTGTGACCCCTGAGGCAGGCGCTTTAGAGCGGAAGCACGGACCGTGTCAGGTCCTTGATATGAATATTCTGAATAAACTGTTTTTTGATATTATCTCTCTATTGGTTTGCGCATTTGTCAGCCTCTACTTCTGCTATTTTGTTTAGTATAAGATGTAAATCATTTTCCCAAATTTGTATAAGAGTGTTATAATTTTTATACATTGAAGACAAGAAAAATTTGTACAAGGCAGATGCAACATGCCCTGTATTGAGCAAAGTTTCAGAAAACTGAAGAACGGTAGGATCAGAGCCAGAAAAAGGCTTCCTTTTTAAGTGAATTTATACAATGTGATAGTTGTAACCATCTATAGTGTTGAGAGGAAGGAATATGAAATTTAGATTGCAAATCTGTAAATGAGCAAATATATTGTTCATTACTATTATATATATCTTTGAGATGCCAAATATTACAGTCAGACCATACTTTCCAATAAAAAGATTTATTATTTATAAGGAAATCTGGATTATGCCATAATGAGGAATGTATGGATTTAATTACCGGAGGCTCAAGAAGATTATCTAGGAACAAAAGGCTTGTTTTAGTGTTAGTGATGACTGGATTTTCTCTTTGTGCTGAGCTTAATGTAGATGTGAGGAGAGAAGAAATGGTTTAGCTAAGGTTTGTTCCAAAGATAGCCAAGCTGGTGTGTAGTTAGTGTTAGAGTAAAACCAATGACAGCCTTGCTGAGCTATGAAGGCTTTATGGTAGAGTAGGAAGTCTGGAAAAAGTATACCAAATTTTTCCTTTGGTGCCCTAAGCTTTTTAAGTGATATTCTGATTTGTTTGGATTTCCATAGAAAAGAGGTTAAGAGTGTATCGATTTGTTTGTAAAATGAAGAATGGAATAATACTGGTAAAGCAAAAGACACAGTCCAGCTCCAGGTAAAGGTTCAAGGCAGGTGGCAAGCAAAAGACACAGTCCAGTTCCAGGCAAAGGTTCAAAGGCAGTCCAAACAACGAGAGAAACAGGCGCCCAGGAATCCACACCAGTAGAAGCCAAAACAACGAGATCCACTAGCTGCTCCTCTTAAATAGCCCCCTCCAGGGCCGTGCCTAGGGTCTCTGGCGCCCCCCCGCAGACTATCAGTTGGCGGCGGCGGCGGCGGCGGCGGCGGCGGCGGGCCCCCCCCCCCCCCCCCCCCGTGAAAATGATCGCTCACCACTTGCCACACTGACAGGAATTGTCAGCAATATTCTTAGAAACAGATTGCTATACATTGCAAAATAAGATAGCAGATGTAAATTCTCAAAGTGGACATATTCCAAACACTAAAATGAAAATAAAATGATTTTTTTCTACCTTTGGTGACATTCTTTTTCTGATCATGCTGGCCCAGTATCTGATTCTGCTGCTATCTGTCCTCTTAACTCCGTTTCCAGGGCTTCCTTTCCATTTATTTCTTTCCTTTCCTCCTTTCTTCTTCATTTCTGGTCCTCAGCTTCTGCCTATTTTCTTCATCCATGTGCAGTTTTTCTCCTCTCTTCCTTTTCCCTCATTTCATCTCCTTCATCTTTCTTCCCTCCCCTCTATGTCAATAATTTCTCCTCTCTCCCTGAGCCCTGCCCTCCCAATCCATGCCCATCCATGCTCCTCTGTCCCCTGCCCCCTCCATTCATCCTTTTCCAGCAATTCCCCTCTCTCCCTGAGCCCTGCCCTCCCAATCCATGCTCATCCATGCTCCTCTGTCCCCTGCCCCTTCCATTCATCCTTTTCCAGCAATTCCCCTCTCTCCCTGAGCCCTGCCCTCCCAATCCATGCCCATCCATGCTCCTCTGTCCCCTGCCCCCTCCATTCATCCCTATCCAGCAATTCCCCTCTCTCCCTGAGCCCTGCCCTCCCAATCCATGCCCATCCATGCTCCTCTGTCCCCTGCCCCCTCCATTCATCCTTTTCCAGCAATTCCCCTCTCTCCCTGAGGCCTGCCCTCCCAATCCATGCCCATCCATGCTCCTCTGTCCCCTGCCCCCTCCATTCATCCTTCTCTAGCAATTCCCCTCTCTCCCTGAGCCCTGCCCTCCCAATCCATGCCCATCCATGCTCCTCTGTCCCCTGCCCCCTCCATTCATCCTTTTCCAGCAATTCCCCTCTCTCCCTGAGCCCTGCCCTCCCAATCCATGCCCATCCATGCTCCTCTGTCCCCTGCCCCATCCATTCATCCTTTTCCAGCAATTTCCCTCTCTCCCTTCCATGACCGCCCCCCCCTCGCATCCATGCTCTCGTCTCTCCCCTGCCCTCCCGCTCCCATTGTTCAATTCAACTGCCCGCCCTCTTCTCTCCCCCAACATCCTTTTTCTTTTTTTTTCTTTTTAAATTTACCTCCGTAGCGGTTCCGGCAGCGTCAGTGAAGGAGGCGGCGCTCCCGACGTCACTAGCCTTCCCTTCGCTGTGTTCCGCCTTCTTCTGACGTCATTTCCTTGACGTCAGAAGAAGGCGGAACACAGCGAAGGGAAGGCTAGCGACGTCGGGAGCGCCGCCTCCTTCACTGACGCTGCGCTGCTGGAACCGCTACGGAGGTACATTTAAAAATGAAAAAAAAAGAAAAGGGATGTTGGGGGGAGGGCGAGCGAGGTGAGCATGGTGCGGCGGCGCCCCCCAGAGGGAAGCGCCCCCTGCCATGCTTACCTCGCTTACCGTGTTGGCACGGCCCTGGCCCCCTCCATAGGAAGACAGGGAACAGCTGACAGGAGGCGTTCCCCTCAGGTAACCTTCCAAGAACCCCGGATTGGTCGACCAGCAGAAGGAGACGGCATCCAGCCGCGATTAGCCAATCCGAGCGTCGGAGGAGTGTCCACAGCGTTCCTGGGCTCCGCGCCCAGAAGAGAGTACCATCTTCGGAGATGCCGGCGCTGCAAAGATGGCCGGCGTTCCCCAGCAGTCACCAACGTGGCGCAGAGAGCCGGAGAAGCCCAGACGGCTGACAGAACACCTCTGGAGTGACGGGGAAGCCCAGCATCTGACCGCCCTTCCTGGCCAGCGCCTCCTCCAGCAGACCCGAAGTGCCAAACGGCCAAAGAGAGAGCGTCACGGGTGAGGGACGTGACACAGCATCAATTAAAGCTAAACTTAAATGACCTCATAGCTGGATTGAGCTTCAGAAGTTGGGAAGTAAGATCAATGAAGGGCAGACTTTTATGGTCTGGGTCCCGTAAATGGCAAAGACATAGGATCAAGGCTAGAGTGGGCTTTGATGGCAACTCCAGTAGTTGGGAAGTAGGAACAGTGCCGGGCAGACTTCTGCAGTCTGTGCACCAAAACTGGCAGGGAGAGATAAAGATTAAGTATACCAATGTTTATTTATGAACAAGTGGAAGCTATGCAGAGTACAAGATTTGACTCTAGCCACCTTGTTGGGCAGACTGGATAGGCCATGCAAGTCTTTATCTGCCGACATTTAATATGTTACTATGACTGTTTCACCAATTTCTTTTAGCTTTTCCAGATACTGTTTGTTGCCTGTCTTTCTCTTTCTGCAATTTCTTGTAGTTTATAATAACTAAACTCTCGGACTTCCGGTGATGCGGTGAGCGGGTCGGCAGCAGCTTAACTCGGCTCTGAGGTCCCTCGCTGTTGAGCGCCAACATTTATGAGGAATTAAACTAAAACAATCGCCTGCCACGATAGCGAACAGTGCACACACTGTATGGACAAGGTCCTCCACAAATCGCCGACGGAAATGGCACAGAAATCATCAAAAAAAGAAAAAACTAAAGCGGGGGGAAGCGAGTCCAAAATGGCGGACGCGATCGCGGTCACGGCACCAACTCCTATATTCACGGACGCACAATTGGAACAAATAACAGCGGCAGTAATAAAAGCCATGGATCCGCGCTGGAACACGCTATCTGAACAATTGGAGTCCTTCCAGGCAAGATTGGACGGCTAGGGGAAAAGAACTGGAGATTTAGAAACAAGAGTTTCAACTATTGAGGACGAAACTCAATCACAGACCCCAGACTTAGCTTTGTTAAAAAAACAATTAGCAGAGAAAGCCCAGAAACTGGAACACCTGGAAAACAGATCCAGGAGAAACAATATAAGAATCGTGGGCATTCCGGAGAAGGTTCCAGAGAAGAACTTGGAAACGTGGCTGGAGGCATGGCTGGCAAAGGAGCTAGCAGTAACAGATTCTGGAAACCCGCTAGTGGTGGAATGGGCGCACCGCGTGGACCGTAAGGATGACTCTAAAAACCGCCCCAGGGTGATTGTGGCGAAGATACTCAACTTTAAACACAAAGTGGAAATAATGAACGGATTTCGCCTCAGGAGAACAGAACTCGAGTATGAAGGGCACAAGATATTGATTTTCCAAGACTACTCTCAGTCTGTTCAGGAACAGCGGAGAGGATTTCATCCGTTATGCTCCTGGTTAATTACCAAACATCTGAAATTTGCCTTGATGTATCCAGCCCGCCTTAAGATTCTGTTTCAGGACAAGTGGCATCATTTTCAAACTGTGGCTGCAGCTAAATCTTTCCTCGCAGATAATGGGCATGCAGTGGAAGGTTGAGTAGATGCGTGTTAGATATTGTGCACTGTTATGTGAAATTTTGTGGTTATATTACAGAGTGGTGGTTGTTACTTAGGATGTTACAGGGAGCGCTGGGAGCGAGGGCCTCTTGCCTCTAACGGGAGAGAACATTCTGTGTTTGTTCACAGAATGACTGGGGTGCAAGATTGGGTATTGGGGAGAAGGGATGGGGGGGAGGAAGGGAGGGGGGTTGGGAGTTGGGTAAGGGGGGTAGGGTTAAGTATGGGGAAGGGAACAAGGAGGTTAATGAGGAATGTCATGTGCTCCATAGAATGAGGACAAGGCCACTGCTGCATAGGATGTGGAGAAGAGCTGTTAGTATTAGAATGATTATTTATACAACTCACTGGGGGGAGGCTGGGTCCCCTAGGGAGAAGATCAAAGATGGGAATGGCTACTGGGGTACGTTATTCACAATGTATAGCACACATTAAGAAAACACGTTTCATTTCATGGAATGTGGGAGGGATTACGTCGCCAGTAAAGCGGGCAAAAATACTAGCGGCATTGCGGCAACATGAGGTAGATATCGCTTGTTTACAAGAAACTCGTCTCTCAGAGGTAGAACACATGAAGTTAAAGAGGTCTTGGGTGGGAGAAGTATTCTCAGCCTCGGCAGATGGGAGGAGGCGAGGGGTAGCGGTTCTCCTTAAAAGGAGTGTGGCTGCTAAGGCAGAACTAATATCAAAGGATGAACAAGGAAGATACGTTTTAATAAAATTGTGGCTACAGGGGAAGGAAATGGCGTTGCTGGGTGTCTATGGCCCCAATATATATGAACCCACTTTTTACCAAACATTAATACGTCAGTGCGCTAAGCTGCAGTGCCCGCTGATAGTACTGGGTGATTTCAATTTAGTGGTGGACCCAATGCAAGACTGTTCAACTCCTAAAGGGGATACACAGGGAGGAAGTAAGGCAAAGGCGCTGAAGGTGTTTATGAATACCTTGGGGGTGTTGGATACATGGAGAGTAATGCACCCGGGCGAGAAAGAATTCACCCACTTGTCACGAGCACATGGGACTCTCTCCAGAATAGATTACATTATGGTAAGCAGAGAGCTATTCCCAACAGTCTTACAAGCAGAAATAGGCCCTGAGGAGATATCAGATCACAGCATGGTGTGGGTGGACATGGAGGCGCCTAGTTATTTTCAATCTAGCCGGGGATGGAGATTCCCAGGGTACCTTTATGGGAACAAAGACTTTGCGCAATTCATTGTAACAAAATGGGAAGATTATGCCAAATTCAATAGCCAACATTCAGATAATCCCAGTTTATATTGGATGGCAGCGAAAGCGGTCCTCAGAGGAGATGTTATAGCGTACGTGACGGCACGGAATAAAAAGATAGCTAGGGCTATAGTACAACTGGAAAAACAGGCACAGAGGGCAAAACGACAATATGCGGCTAGCCCAAATAAAAAGACATGGGAACATTATAAGACAATACAAGTAGGCCTTAACTCATACCTGCATGAGAAAACCACTAGAGCGATGTTTTATCAAAAATACAGATTGCATAGGCATGGGAACAGAGCAGGCCCCCTACTAGCAAAGTTAGTAACGAATTGGAAACCCCACCGGGTGGTCACAGCTGTGAGAGATAGTCAGGGGGCGCTAAGGACCAAAAATGAGGACATTAGACAGATATTCGTGCAATATTACTCCAAGCTATATCAGAAACAACAAACGATTAGAGAACAGTCTCTGGATACCTATTTGGGGAGGCTGGGTGTTCCGCGCTTGCAAGACCAGGAAATTAGACAGCTGAACGAACCTATTCAGGGCCAAGAGCTCCAAAAAGTGGTTAGAGGACTGGCGCTCTCCTCTGCACCAGGCCCTGATGGATTCTCAGGGGAGTTCTACAAACTATTGCCCGAGGCTTCCCTGGGCGTCCTCGGGGCATATTATGATACTGTAGTGGAGGCTCAGAGGTTTCCGCAGTACGCAAATACAGCGCTTATAACTCTGTTACCGAAACCGGGCAAGCCCGAAGACCAAGCTGAGGGCTATCGGCCAATATCACTACTTAATGTGGATAACAAAATTTTGGCAAAGATATTGGCTGATAGACTAGCAAAAATTCTGCCGAGGCTAATCAGGGAAGACCAGACAGGGTTTGTGCGCAATAGACAAGCAGGTGGGAATGTCCGTAAGTTACTCTTGGGAATGGCCCGTAGCAAACATGAGGAAGTACCAGCACTACTTCTGAGCCTCGATGCGTAAAAAGCATTCGATAAAGTGGACTGGGAATTCATGTTTGATACGATGCGCTATATGGGCTTTCATGGCTGGTTTTATGAGGCTACCACTGCATTATACACAGAGCCCTCAGCCGCGATCCTTCTTAATGGAGTGAAAAGTGAGAATTTTCAGATATGCAGGGGGACACGTCAGGGATGCCCCTTATCGCCCTTATTATTTATCATAGCGCTGGAACCCCTGCTCAGAGCAATAAAATTGGAAAGGGCAATACAAGGGGCTAAGATAGGAGCCAATGAGATTAAGGTGTTGGCATTTGCTGATGACCTGCTAATTTTGACTACTAACCCTAATGAAGCACTCCCGATATTATTAAATATAATTGAGAGGTATAGCCAACTCTCAGGGTTCACTCTTAACCTAGCAAAGTCAACAGCCATGATGGTGCATGGGGAAGGGACTCCCAGCTCTAGACAACTTAAGGTGAACTGGGTGGATAGCGAAATTCGGTATCTGGGGGTCCGTATACCAAAAGATTTAACGCAATTGTACCACCTAAATGTTTCCAAATTGATGAGGGACACATTTACAAGATTGCAATTGTGGCATGACTACCCACTTTCTCTGTTGGGTCGCATTGCTATAATTAATATGATAGTGCCTAGGTGGCTATATGTTTTTCAGGTACTTCCGCTATTCTTAACAACTTCAGTGGAAAAGAAATGGACTAGAGTCATCCAACGTTTCCTCTGGCGGGGGAAACGGGCACGAATACCGTTGTGGATACTTCACACCCCAGTGGAATATGGGGGTCTGGGGCTCTTGAAAATCAGACATTTAACAATAGCTAGTGGCATGCGCCACATAAATGACTGGCTCAGAGGAACGAGCTACTTTTCGGCCACAGCAATAGAAACCGCAGCGCTACAACAAGTACATCCTGGATACATGCTGCATGCTTCAAAAGCGATAATAAGTAAGGAGTTTGTGGACACAGGAATCTTCACATCAGCACGAGCGGTCTGGAGATGGGTTTGCAGACTACACCGCTTTTCAGCAAAGACGACACTGTACATGCCCATATGTGGGAATTTGGACTTTCCACCAGGGCAGCTACATAGCGCTTACCGGAGATGGAAAACACAGGGACTGACTTTTCTGGCACAGGTGTTGACAGCGGAAGGAAAGATTCAGCCCTTTGGGGAATTACAAAAAAGTTATCAGTTACCACCATCGGACATTTTTTATTATTATCAATTGAAACACTACATCACCGGTTTACCCTGGGACGATTTGACTGAGGATGTCCAGGAGGAGTTGGCGGAGGCATATACCATCAGATCCCAGCAGAAGGTTCCATTGAAGTTCCATCATAGACACCTTAAAGATGCAAATACAGAACTTGACACTGGAAAGCTGGCAGAGGCATGGAGTGCGGAGCTGGGTGTAACTATAAAAGCTGCAACATTAAAGGAACACATTTTGGGATTGAGGCAAATAACCCAATCCTCAAAACATTGGGAGATGCAGTACAAGGTAGCGCTCAGAGCATATATACCGCCAAGGCGGGCCTTTCATATGGGCTTATCCCCAGATGGGGCATGCCCAAAATGCGGGGCTGCAGGAGCCACTCTTGGACACATGTTTTGGGTCTGCCCGCAAATACGTACCTTCTGGGACAGACTTTTGAAATGGATCTCACATGCTTGGCAGGCTGGCTGGCAACCCAATCTGGAGATGCTGTTTGGAAAACTGCAAATACTTGAACCAATCCCACAGGGCATGCGTGAATTCTCGCTTCGAGCTATAATTGTGGCCAAGTTAAACATTTTAAAATCATGGTTGTCCATAAGAGCCCCCTTGCTTCAGTCTTGGAGAGGGGAGATGATACAGCTTATGAGATTTGAAAGGTTGGAAGCAAAACGACAACCCCCCGCCAGAGAGAAACGATTCTTTCGCAGATGGGGCCCCTTTTTGGACACATTGACTCCTAGAGCACGAGGCCATTTATTGAATATGTGAAAAGTAAAGCACGGACTTGATTAACAGGTTAAGAGACTGAGTTACCTCCAAAGGGGGGGGGGGAAGGGAGAGGGTGGGTAGTAGATTAACCAGGGAAGGGGGGAGGTGGGAGGGGGATGGGAGGTAAGGAAGGTTAAAGGGTTGGAAGATTAGTTGTTAGATGCAGAGACTTACAATGCTGGGAGTATGTTGCATAACGTTGAATGTATATGTTTTTTGAAAAAAATCAATAAAAATCATTTAAACATAACTAAACTCTCTTTCCTTATCATTTCAGCTACTACTTTTGAAAACCAAAGCAGCCTTCTTTTTCTCTTATTTTTATGTACTTTACTTACAAAAGGGTTTATTGCCCTTAAAATAGATCTTTTCAGTTTTGTCCACTGCTTTTCTACTTCTCTCAGCTGTTTCCATCTAGCTAAGAACTCCTTGAGGTATTCCCCCTTCTCAACAACGTTAGTTTTTTAAAGTCTAGGACCCTCTCCTCACCTTCTTAAAACTGAACCAATCCATCTGATGATCACTGGATGCCAAATATCTATAACATCAGAAACACTGTCCCCATTTGTAAGTCCTAAGTCCAGTATGGCCTCAACCCGCGTAGATTCCATTACCAATTGCTGGAACAGTTCCACTTGCAGAGAATCCAGGATCTCCCTACTTCTAGACCACCCCACAAAAAGGATATTCAGATCAACATTTGGCATATTAAAATCATCTATTAATAGCATGTCCCCTTTTAATGCTATATTTTGAATGCCTTCAATTAAATCTCTTTCCACCTCTTCTGCCTGTGAAGGAGGCCTGCATACCACACCAATGTAAATAGAATTTCCATTCCCTTTTTCCAGATTAATCCACATTGCCTCTAAGCCCTGCAATTCTGTTACTTTAATATTAAATAAGACCTCTCTTTCTTCCTACCCTATCCTTCCTGAACAGATTTCAGCCATGGTTCTCCATATGACTGCCACTAAATCCAAGAAAATGTGGTTAAATGGTAGAGAACAGCACTAGCTTACAGGACACAAACAGCAAGAACTGTATTTCTGAAAAGGCAACACTGACGATACAACATTAACACACCTCCTATTGGAAAAAGAAAACAAGACAGACTGCTATAGTTCTCAATAAATAAATATTTATGCCAATAGAATCCCTCCCTTTAGTCACCTCTACATATCTCACCTTCCAATCCACTCTACCATACCCCTTCCCTGTCCTTCTTTCAAACTACTGTCCGTCTGTCCTGATTTGGCACTACCCTCGCACTTCTTCCTTCTATACCATCCTTTCTGCCCTTCTCTCTTTCAGTTCAAGTTCACCACTCCTTACTAACTCAAATTAGTTTGGAGCACGAGCACTTCTTTTTATTAGATGACCTCGATTTCCATCTTGATGACCTTCAAGCTCCTTTCACACTAGACTTCTGTCAGCTAATCCAGGACCTTGACCTTATTCAAGATATCATTCTGCTAACACAATGCAGGTCATACTCTTAACATTATTCAATCTCTCTTTCTGGCCATATTAAGATTTCTCTTCTGGTCCCCCACCCTTGGACCAATCACCACTGTTCTCAAAGTGCATTGCTGCATTGTATTTTCAGTCACTATGGACAGGCAGGTTCCCTGGAGTCCTGCAGAGCTTGCCTGTCCCTCATTATTGAAAATGTGATAGTGAAATAGCACCCCCCCCCCCCCACACACACACACACACACAATGGCTAGACTATAGGTGGAGGACTCCTGTTCAGCTTAGCGGGAACAGTGCTGATCACTTCTCAGTTACCTTTACTATTCCTGTCCTAAGCCCCTAGAATCCCAATCTCACTTTATTTGTGACTTACATAACACTTCAGAAATTTTCTGAACAACTTCCCTTAGTACCAGCCGCTGTCTCTGGAGACACAGATTACCACATAGAACTCTGAAATGAGCTCACTTTATAACAATGTCTCCTCCCAAACCAAAAGATCCCTCAATGCCATCAGAAGCCACAAAGATCTGTGGTTCAACCCTGCTCTTCTACTTCTTAAACAATAGTTATGCCATTCAGAAACGCAATGGCACAAACGTCAATCGCCTTCTAGCTTATGGAGATATAAATCAATTGCATTCGCTTATAAAAACATCCATCACAAAAGCAAATACTATTCCACCCAAATTACTAAAACACCTCATTCAGCTAAAATGTATATCAGTGGTTCCCAAACCTGATCCTGTATGCACACCAGCCAGTCAGGTTTTCAGAATACCCACAATGAGTATTCATGAGAGAGATTTGCATGCTACTATGATTAAATCAGATTTAGCATCTTTCTTTTCTTTTTTTTTTTTTTTTCCAAATTTGTTTTATTATTTTCCATTAGAAACATAACAGTATTCACATTTTATCTTTGTACAGAAATTAGAGTTCCTCTTTCAACTAACATGTTTCCATCTAATACCCTCCCTCCCCTATTGTAGTCCCTCCTCTTAGGAAGTTTTGTGACCAATTCTCTTTAGACTTGTCCATGTGACACATCGATCTGGGGTGTCCGAGAGGTTAACCATTGTTCATAAGGGAGCATCTTTCTTTTCTGATAAAGTATCTCCTCTAACATCATTACCAGTTCCTGCAAGTCAACCCCTTTCTTTGTTTCAGTCCACCTCCTCATCCAATTTCTCCCTATCCAGTTCTCTGTCTTCTTTCAATCTCTCTACACCCTCAGTAATTGCACAAAAACTGAAGACTATAAAAAATCACAACTTCCCCTCTTGACCTCCTCTCCTGCTTCTATGATAAAAAAAATTTGAACCTGTTGTCATAATCACAGTCCATGATCACTACTGGGCTGATATGCAAAGCGATTTAAGTGGGCAGGAGAGGCTCCTGCCCACTTTAATCGCCTGTTGCTGCCTACCTCCCGATACTCCGGGACATTAAAGCGCCGCTGAATATCACCTCTGACCATCCCCACAAAAAAGGGGCAGGTCAGGGGTGGTATGGGGAGCAGCATTAGGGAGAATCCCGGGGTTATGCGGGTGCCAGTAATATTAAATGCCGACCCATGAATCGCTCAGTGACCTGATTTAGGACAGCTCAAATACTATCCTAAATTAGGCTGTGAGCATGCAGATGCCAGCACTAAATACTTGGCTGGCAATTGCATAATGTTTTTTTTTAAATATGAGCCCCCCCCCCCCCCCCCCACAAGCCCCTTCCTGTCCCCCAACAAGCGCTCTTCTTTCCTCCCCCCAGCTTGCGGACAGCAAGAAGTCCCCCCCTACTCCCCAGAACACCTCCCTGCCCCCAGCCATTCAGATAGTCCCCCGGGCTTTCTGTCTCTCCGGTGGTCCAATGGAGGTCATTGGGGGAAGGAGCACAACCCCCTTGCTTCTGCTCTTGCAGCTGCCTGTCAAAATTGCTGACATGACCTCTTGCGGCAGCTCGTAGTGTTACATGAAGTACTGCGAGCTGCTGTGAGAGTTTGCAGCAGCCATTTTGGATAACCACCACAAGGGGCAGGAGGAAGAGGGCTTCCTCCTGCTTGACCGTAATGGGAGTAGAGGGAGAGATAACAGAAGTGGGGAGGAGGGAGAGATGTCAGACCATTGGTGGTAGGGAAGGGAGAGATGACAGACCTACAGTGGGGGGGGGGGGAGATGCCAGACTGCAACGAGGAAAGATGCTGGCTGGCCCAAGGGTAGGGGGTAGGGGTGGCAGGGGAGAGAGAGGGAGAGTTGTTGGTTTGGAGGTGGGGGTTGTGAGAGGAATTGAGAGATGGGGAAGCTGGATATGAAGAGGGCCAGGGAAACAAAGACGAAATAACAGACATGGAAGGAGCATAGGGACAAGGACACAGAGTGGAGTGGAGGAGTGGCCTAGTGGTTAGGGTGGTGGACTTTGGTCCTGGAGAACTGAGGAACTGAGTTCAATTCCCAGCACAGGCAGCTCCTTGTGATGCTGGGCAAGTCACTTAACCCTCCATTGCCTGCCGCATTGAGCCTGCCATGAGTGGGAAAGCGCGGGGTACAAAATGTAACAAAAATAAAAATAAAAAAAAAATAAGAGGGGTGATGCTAGACATGGGGAGGGAAAAGGACACTGATGGCAAATGCTGGACATTTGAGGAGGCTAACTATGATTAAATCAGATTTGGGGTTACTAATACTGTATAAAACAATTCTGACTAGTGTTGTAATTGGTAATGCAATTTTTCTGGTTACGTGTGTCACCAGAACAGTACAGGGTCAATATTCAAAGTGATTTAACCAGACAGGAGAGCCTCCTGCCTGGTTAAATTGCTTGTGCTTGGCTCTCCGCTGATATTAAGCAGCGTTTAACCGGGTAGTGCTGCTGAATATCACCACTGACTGCCCCCATGCTAACCAGGTAGTGTTGGGAGTGGCCTGGAGTGGAGCTAGGTGGGTACAGCTCTTATCTGGGTGCTGGAAATATTCAGTGTCAGTGCCCAGATAGCTACCTGGGCAGATAGGACCACATAAACAGCAGATGCTAGACACAGAGTGAGGGATAAGGACACAGAGAGGAGATGCTGAACATGGCGGGGGGGGGGGGGTGAACACAGAGGGCAGATGCTGAACATGGGGCAAGGATAGGGATATGGGCACTGAGGGTAGATGCTGGACAAGACGGCTAGGAATACACAGGAAAGACGGATGGTGGGGGTGGGCATGGTGAGAGAAGAAATGTAAAATGGACAGGAGACCCTGGAGAGAGAGGAAAAACAGAGAGAAGCAAAAAAGAGAAACTGGGACCAAAGTGAATGGAAAAATAAAATGCTCAGACAACAAAGGTAAACAAAAGTATTGTATTCTGAATGTATTAATTGGAATATATCAGATTTGGGAAACATACATCTCTGACATCTTACATTTCAATTTCTATTTCTCTAATTTTACTTTACATGCAGAAGTTCTTGAGGTTTCCACTTAATTTTTGCCTTTATATTTCTTCTATGGATCACTGTTTCCTCTAAGCTGAACGGCAGTCTTGCCAGTAGGGGATGCTGTTTCACTGTTTCATTTTCAATAGCAAGGGGCAGCCTAGGCAAGCTCTGCAGGAACTCCAGGGAACCTGCCTGTCTCTACTGATTGAAAACATGATAATGAAACATCACCCTCTACTGGAAGAACTACAGTTGGATGACTCCTACTCAACTTAGAATGAACACTGCTACTGATTACTGGTTGTCCCCCACCCCCCACCCCCCACACTTGAGAGAGATGGTGCTATAATAGTCCATCATAATTTTTCCACCTGGGGATAATTTAATCCTAAAAATGGCACTGAAGTGCAATGGTGTTGAACTGCCAATGGAGAGGAGGGAAGCAGGCCCACAATATTTCCAGCTCAAACTGATAGCAACAGTGATCACTAGTATTGTGGAAAGCACAAATACGTATAGGAATTTCAAGTGTCCTTTTGTGCTCTACCCAGCCTGGAGGCACACATGGTTAAGGAAAAAATGGGTTTATTGTCTGTCAAAATTTGGGGGACACTCTGGTTGAGAACCACTGATCCAGGGGCATAACACATTCATCTTTATCTCTTACATTTGTTTAAAAACCAGCATGTGTGCTTTCATGGTAGGTGCACTCTATAACAGAACAGAAACATGGACTGCACTATGTGAGGCCTGCATGTAAGCCATATAGCCTATTTTCCATATGTCATACAGTATTTAAAGCACTGAATGCTAAAGAAAAATGTCTCTGTATTTTTTCATTCCAACCATTTTTTAACCACCTGCCGCCCACCACTGAAAACTGATGGAGTTTAGAACCCTCTCAGCATTAGAGTTTCTGAGATTGGTCTCTTGCTCACCTGCTGTACTGGTATAACTAGGAAAGCTCCACCCCCAGCACATTCCATCACTACAGCAATGAAGTGTTGGTTCACAGCGCAGAAGTGGTTATCATGCACATTTTTTGTGATAGGCACGCAGTCATAGCAGTTCTCCTTATTAGCAGCCTTGCCAAAAACATGGCGGAATTTTGAACTCCGATATTGAGGCTGCCATGACATCTGAAAGGAAATAAATAGAAATTTGGAATTTCTCTCAAAATGTACAAAGCTGTTAGGGGGGGGCAGGAAGGGTTGAAGGCAGAAATAAAAAGGAGAGGAAACGAACACAGAAACTTCATACCATACTTAAATGTAACACACCTTGAGGCTGCTATTACTGAAATGGCATTGGCCAAATCCAAAAAAATAAACAAGTCTACCCTTATACTAAGGAAGCTAGTCTCAACTTAATGGCCAGTTTAGAGTAGTTTGTTTTGCATTTACCATGACAGTAATAAACTTCACTCATAAACACAGTCTCAATCCCTCAAATTCACTGCTACTGCTCTTCCTAAGACTTATGCCAAAGAGGTTCAAAGGATGTAATTTATTTGGCTACATTTTGTTCATGCCTTATCCATGGTTGCCCAAGGTAAATCACAACATATGCATTCTAAAAATGTATACATAAACAAAACAACACAATATAAAAAAAATAGAGAGGTACCCACACGTAGCCATTAAGCAATAAAATCACAGACCTGAGTACAAACCAAATGAATCATTCTAAATTTAGGAAAATGAATTTTACAAATATCTATGGGAAACTTCTATAAATTAGTGCCAAGATGTAGGTGCCATTATGGGCGTGGTTTGAGCCAGTTCTATAATGGATTCTTGGCAAGCCTAATCCATTGTAGAACACTAGTGCAAAGCCCTTTGGTGTGCCAAAACGTAAGGTGTGCCAACTTAGGTCACTTCAATGGCTGGTGTGCCTAAGTATGCAATGCACTGTGCAAAACTGATAATATTCAATAAGTTGTGCATGTCACTTGGTGACATGTCTATGACACATCACAAAAAACGTTCTTCCTTTAAAATATTTCATTTCTTTTATTACAATACATACATCATATAAAACAACTTATACTATGCAAGTTCCGGAACTCATCCAGTCACACCTTTCACTGAACCTGGAGGTAGAATGGACATGATAGGTTTTGTCCCTTAGGTGAAAACGATTCAGTGAAATTTGATATAAGGAAGCAGTGTGATTCCCTGCTTTAGTCATTTAAGTTGCTGAGACGCTCACAGAGGGTCCTATGCTGGACTGGTGATTCCTAAGGGAAATGTTCCTCCTGAAGAAGGGGTGTTCGAAATGCGGTCTCCCATCAAGGAACAAAAGAGAGAAGGTGTGAAGAGAAGGTGCTTAAAGACTGGAAACAGTATGTAAATTCCAGGAAGCCCTTGACACACCACACTGATTCACTCTGAGGAAATAACAATACTCCGAGAAGAGTGCTGGAGAGATTTTGTTGTAACATTGTGCTCCCGTTTGATGTGATTCAGAAGATCTTCATGATTTATAAGGACTATAATTTGAATCTTTAAGGACAATAACTAAGACACAAGTGGAAGATTTGAAATTGAGGAAATAACATCAATGTGTAAAATAAGTGGGGAGAATGTACACAGTTTGTGGATATATAGAAATGTTTCCACATAAGGTTTATGTGAGTGGGTGATGAAGTGAAAGGTGTGACTGGATAAGTTCCGGAACTTGCATAGTATAAGTTGTTTTATATGATATATGTATTGTAATAAAAGAAATGAAATATTTTAAAGGAAGAACGTTTTTTGTGATATAGCTTTGAGATCTGTTCATCTAGTTTAAAGATTTATCCCCAGTAATATATATAATGTCTATGACACAGCCATACTCTGCCCACATGTATGCTCCTCCTGCAGTTGTACACTAAGCAACTTATGCACACTAGCTACAGAATAACACTTAGCACTTACACGCAAAACATTCAATTACTGGTGCCAATCGTGCGCATAAGCTGTAGAAGTCTACAACATGTGTCAGCTAAATTTTGCTGTCAGCTTTTTATAGTCTAAGTTATCTGGATAGTAGATTGAATTTTGTATTGTCCATGTAAATTCAAGGACTGCCCTGACTCTGTCAACATTCTGCCTCAGTATTATCCACATAGGGAATTGACATTATCCACATGGTGGTGGGGGGGGGGGCAATTCTATAAATGGATGCCTCCGTTTTGGTACCTCAATGTCACACTGTGAGAATTTATTCTATAACAGCATCTGGGCGCTCAGATTCCATTATAGACTACTAGTGTAACCCAGTAACACCACACCTAATATTTACATACCCACAGTTACACCAGCCATAGACCTAGCATAACTGCAAGCACCTAAATACAGCAGGGACATGTGTACCTTATAGTATTGTGTAAGTTATGTAAATGCGAATCCTTGAATACAACTTTCCCCCGATATTCAGTGTTATTAAACTAGCCAGGAACGGATCCTGGCCGGCTAAGTGCTAATATTCAGTGCGAGATAGCCAGTTATTTCCACTAAATATTAGTGCTTACCGGCTATATCGCGCTATATAAATGGGTAGCCAAGAATTTTCAGCACTTCACCGGCTAAGTTTAGCAGCCAAATTGGACCACATAAAAAATCCTATCTTTGGCCGCTATGCTCCCTCTGCCCCGGAACAGGAAGTAACCCGTTCTGGGGCAGGGGGAACGCGGAGCGGGCAGAGCAGGCAGGCGCGCGGCACCCTCCCAGCGGCGTGCACCCGGGGCAGACCGCACCCACCACCTCCCCCCCTAGGAAGACCACTGGCACTGCATACTGGGAAAAGACCAAGGGTCCATCAAGCCCAGCATCCTGTCTCTGACAGCGGCCAATCCAAGCTTCAAGAACCCAGCAACCCCCCCCCCCCCAATTTTTTAAATAATGTTCAATTGACTTTTCCCTCAGGAATCTGTCCAAACCCCCTTTAAATTCCGTAAGGCCAGCTGCTGTCACTACATTCTACGGCAACGAGTTCCAGAGTCTAACTACACGCTGAGTAAAGAAAAACGTTCTCCTATTTGTTTTAAATCTACCATATTCTAGTTTCATCTTGTGTCCCCTGGTTTTGTTGTTGTTTGAAAGTGTAAACAAACTCTTCACATCTGTCCATTATCTTGTAGACTTCTATCATATCACCCCTCAGCCGCCTTTTCTCCAAGCTGAAGAGCCCTAACCTTCTCAGCCTTTCCTTATAGGGAAGTCATTCCATTCCCTTTATCATTTTCGTCGCCCTTCTCTAACTCCTTTATATCTTTTTTGAGATGCGGCGACCAGAATTGGACACAATACTTGAGGTGTGATTGCACAATGGAGCGATACAACGGCATTATAACATTCTCGTGTTTGTTTTCCATCCCTTTCCTAATAATACTCAACATTCTGTGCGCTTTCTTAGCCGCCGCAGCACACTGAGCAGAAGTTTTTAACGTCTTATCAACGATGACTCCCAGATCCCTTTCTAGGTCCGTGACTCCTAACGCGGAACCTTGTATGACATAGCTGTAATTCAGGTTCCTCTTACCCACATGCATCACTTTGCACTTGTCAACATTGAACTTCATCTGCCACTTGGACGCCCAATCCCCCAGTCTTGTGAGGTCCTCCTGTAATCTTTCACACTCCTCCTGTGACTTGACGACCCTGAATAACTTTGTGTCATCTGCGAATTTAATTACCTCACTAGTTACTCCCATCTCTAGGTCATTTATAAATATGTTAAAAAGCAGCGGTCCCAGCACAGACCTCTGCGGGACACCGCTAACTACCCTTCTCCACTGAGAATACTGACCATTCAACCCTACTCTTTGCTTTCTATCTTTCAACCAGTTCTTAATCCATAGTAATAGCCTACCTCCGATCACATGACTCTCCAGTTTCCTCAGGAGTCTTTCATGAGGCACTTTGTCAAACGCCTTTTGAAAATCCAGATACACAATATCCACCAGCTCCCCATTGTCCACATGTTTGTTCACCCCCTCAAAAAAATGCAGTAGATTGGTGAAGCAAGACTTCCCTTCACTAAATCCGGCTGACTTTGTCTCATCAGCCCATGTTTTTGTATGTGCTCAAACGCTTGAAACCATTATTCCCAAAGGAAACATTTCGTAACCTGATTCAATCAATGGTACTAAGCCACGTAGACTACTGCAATGGAATCTATGCGGGATGCAAAGAACAAACCTTAAAGAAACTTCAGACCGCCCAAAACACGGCAGCCAGGCTTATATTTTGAAAAACGCGATTTGAAAGCGTAAAACCCCTTCGTGAAAAACTACACTGGCTCCCAATCAAAGAACGCATTGCCTTCAAAATCTGTACTTTGGTTCACAAAATAATCTATGGTGAAGCCCCAGGATACATGATAGACCTTATTGACATACCAACCAGAAACACATCCAAATCAACATGTACATAACTAAATCTGCACTACCCAAGCTGCAAAGGACTCAAATACAAATCAACTTACGCATCCAGTTTTTCTTACATAAGCACACAACTGTGGAACGCATTACCAAAAGCCTTAAAAACAACATACTACCACCTAAACTTCCAGAAATCACTAAAGACCAACTTGTTTAGTAAGGCATACCCCGCAGATCCAACTTAAATGCCTGGCCTCTGCAACACATCAAAAGTAAAGCACGTAATGGAAATAACACCACTCTTCCGCTGACTGATCCTTGCGAACTCTATCTTACCACAATATCACTTTGTATTTGTTCACACCGAAGTTCGCAAAACCACAATATCACTTCGTATTTGTTCACACCAGAGTTCGCGAACGCCTCTCTGGTACTATGTAAGCCACATTGAGCCTGCAAATAGGTGGGAAAATGTGGGATACAAATGTAACAAATAAATAAATAAATAATAAATGACTTATCCTTTCATCACAATATAACAAGATCAAAAACACCACTATAAACACCCCAGACTACACCCTTCCTGTCTCGAACAGCCTGAAACTTCTGGGAGTTACAATTAACCAAAATTTCACACTAGAAAGCCACGCAAAAAATATAACAAAGAAAATGTTCCATGCAATGTGGAAACTCAAAAGAGTAAAACCTTTCTTCCCAAGGGAAATATTCCACAGCCTGGTACAATCAATGGTGTTAAGCCACTTGGATTACTGTAATGCCATTTACATCGGATGCAAAGAACAAATCATTAAGAAACTCCAAACTGCCCAAAACACTGCAGCCGGACTCATATTTGGAAAAGCAAAATACGAAAGCGCCAAACCCCTAAGAGAAAAACTACACTGGCTCCCACTAAAAAAACCAATTACGTTCAAAATCTGTACTCTGGTTCATAGAATCATTCATGGCGCGGCCCCAGTATATATGTCAGACCTCATAGACTTGCCAACCAGGAACACAAAAAGATCATCACACACATTTTTGAACCTCCATTACCCTAGTTGCAAAGGACTTAAATATAAATCAATATATGCATCTAGCTTCTCCTACATCAGCACGCAACTAAGGAATGCACTACCAAATGCCATAAAAACAACGCACGACCTGGCAGCCTTCCGGAAATTACTAAAGACTATCCTGTTCAAAAAGACATACCATAATGATCCTTCATAATTGACCTGACATCAAAACTCTACCAGAACCAGACAAAATCGAACTCTCTATACCTGCTTGCTTCAATCAATTTGTCACTAATGAACGTTAATGCATTACCCCCTTATCTCTCACGCCTGAAATGAACTGTTTTATCTAACTTACTTTATAATTTATTTCAACATCTATGATCTTTAAATGTAATACTACTTTGTATTTCTCTTTCCGGAAATGGCAATTGCCATTACAGCATAATGTAAGCCACACTGAGCCTGCAAAAAGGTGGGAAAATGTGGGATACAAATGCAACAAATAAATAAATAAACTTAACCAGCCAGTGCTGAATATTAACTTGGCCAGTTAAGTTTAAGCCAGCCACGAAAAATTTTTTTTTTTTTGATATTCAATGCTGGTACTTGGAAACAGCCCGGCATTCAATATCCAGGCTTAGAGCCAATTGCATCAGTTAGCCAGCCGGCCTGCCACTCATGGGTTGAATATGTTTTCAGCCCTGGCTTGCAGGTTGCAGGGTGCAATGTGAAATAACCTAAAATATCTATAGCTCCCACACTTCCCTTATCAGACTGGGTCCAAACATGTTTACCATCAAAGTGTGACAACTTGGACAGTCATGAGATGGGAAATTGGAAGGTGGGCATGCAGCTGGTGCTGGGGATGAAGTTTAAGATCTGGCAGAGAAGAACAAACAGGATGTGAAAGGAAGCTGTGTATTCATGTACTTTTTTGCTGTTGGGTCTTATGTAAGGGTCATGACCCAAGGCATGACGTTCTACAAACAGTTACTGATTCTATTTTATGTTTTTAAAGAGATAACAGACAAAAAAGGGTATATTTCTTAGTCACAGAAGCCAGATGGTGGGTGAAGATAACATGACCTTGTGACTCAGGAGGCGTAACTGCTATTTTAGGGATTAGGATATGAACTGATAATTGATAGAATAGAAGTCAGATGTATTAGAACAGGAAAGTAGATGATTGATTAGTGGGATGTGCTAAGATGGTACTTAGTTTCTGGGTTATTGTCTAACTTGTGCTAAATCAATTGTATAGAAATTAGAGAAATCTATGCAGGGTGGTACTACTTTGTTCCCAGGACAGTGAACTGGTGTCAGGCTTCTTCCCTGGAAGCACTGGGTTTGTGAGCCCTTGGACCACTGCTGAGGAGCGGCAGCAGCAGGCAAGACCACCCTGGAACTGGATACACGGAAGAACAGGGCTGGACCTCTGGACTGGAGTCGGGACTGAGGCAGGCAACTGGAATACACAGGACTGGAATGCACCGGACGGGTGTGCACTGTACTGGAACCCACTGGACTGGTACACACTGGAGTGGAGCCCACTGGACTGGAACACACGGGACCGGAACCCACTGGACAGGAACACACTGGACCTAGGCTTCACCTACGCTTAGCCACCATTCTCCGAGGGTTGAGCCCTCAGGTTCGGGCAGCCGGCAGGGCTTACAGGAAAACCAGAACTGGAACTAGCAAGCAGGAACAACAGGAATCAATATACAGAAGTGCCCCCAGGCACCTAGGCAAAAGCAAGGCAGACAGGAAGGGAATGAACGGGTTCCGGCAATAGTCAGGTCTGGCCACAGGCAGAGAATATCCGGGTTCAGGCAGTAGTCGGGTCAGGCTACAGGCAGCAAGTATCGGGGTTCAGGCAGTAGTCAGGTCAGGCAGCAGGCAGAGAACAGTCAGATTCAGGCAATGGTCAGGTCAAGTAGCAAGACTATGGCTGGAGCTCCAGTAGCAAGGAGTTCTGGCAGTGGACAGGACTAGGGCTGAAGCTCCAAAAGCAAAGGGAAACACACACGGGAAAACCAGAAAGCTAAACACAAGAAAACTAGTAAAGCTGTACACAAGCTAACAAGAAAGCTATGCCCAAGTTAACTAGTCACAAGCTAGAAACTCACACTAAGCAAAACACAGAACTAGTAAAGCTGTACACAAGCTAACAAGCAAAGCTATGCCCAAGCTAACTAGTCACACGCTAGGAACTCACACTGAACTGGACAAGGTAGCAGTGCACAGAGCACTCTAACATACCAGGGACCTTAGATGATGCAAAGGCAAAGGCTGCAGTCTCTAAGTGATTAATAAAGCCCTTCAACACCTGAGGAGCAGCTGCAGCCATCAGTAAGCAACTACGGAGGCTGTCCAGGCACAAACAAGAGAGACATGTCCGGCAGCCTGGCAGAACCGGACCGGACTGGGCTAAAGTCTGGAACGGGTAGGAACAGCAAGACAAACTATGGCAGCCACTGGCTCTGGCCACCAGCGGGTGATAGGAGCACAAACCAAGGAGCAGGCAGAGCGCACACAGAACATAGAGAGACTTAGAATACCTAGGTGCAGCACAGAGGAGCAAACAGAGCCAGGCTGGAGACAGAGGTAGAGCTAACTCAGACAGCAACCCCAGATGCAGAATGGAGTAATTAGAGCCATGCTGAAAGCAGCCAGCACACAGAAGGAAAACTACTCCAGAAAGGATAGGCAAAAGCCAGCTTAGAAGCTGACCCCCAGAAATAAGGTAAGTCTGAGGGTGGTCATGGCCACAGACGTGACAACTGGTTTGGAGACAAAGTGGTCTCTCTAATTATATCTTTTCTGTATTTCAGACTTGTAATAGCCTCTGCTTGAGCTACTATTTACTTGTTTCCAGAATAAACTTTTATTTTCTTTCACTTCTGAGTATGTAAGTATTATTAGTGTAGGAAAATAAACTCCAAGAATTTGGGTATTCCAGCTGTTCCATGAAGCTGTCCTTGATTTCATCAAGAAACTTTATCTCCCTAGCGTGTACCGATGTTACATTAACCCAGTGTCACGACTGTGGTTGTGACTCCTCTTTTACTCACCTTATTTCCCGATGTTCAGCTTCCAAGATGGCTTCTGTCTGTTCAGCTTCCAAGATGGCTCCTGTCTGTCCAGCTTCCAAGAAGGCTCCTGCCTGTCCAGCTTCCAAGAAGGCTCCTATCTGTCTTTCCTGTGTGCTCACTTCCTGTATGTTCTAAGCCTCTCTTTTGTGTCAGTGTGTTCCCTGCTTCTGTCTTGCAGTAGGTGACATCATCAGTGAGAGTCTTTATAAGGAAGTGGTGTACTTGCATTCAGGGCCTTTGCATCTCCAAAGGTCGAGGTTAGTTTGAATGCAGTTTGCATTTCTGCCTTGCTTCTAGTTGGTGTGCCTGTGGCACTTCTGTTTGCTCTTGTCTAGAGTTCTGTTCCTTGTCTGTGTTTGTTAGTTACTGGAGCTTCCGCCATTGCTCTGCTCTCTGTCTGTGTTTGTCAGCTACTGGAGCTTCAGCCATTGTTCTGCTCTCTCTGTGTTTGTCAGCTACTGGAGCTTCAGCCATTGCTCTGCTCGCTGTCTGAGTTTGTCAGCTACTGGAGCTTCAGCCATTGCTCTGCTATCTGTCTGTGTTTGTCAGCTACTGGAGCTTCAGCCATTGCTCTGCTCTCTGTGTATACCCTACTTTGATTTGTACCTGTCCTCTTCAGGGCACAGACCGTATAAGTCTGCCCAGCACTATCCCCACCTCCCAACCACTGGCTCTGGCACAGACCGTATAATTCTGCCCAGCACTATCCCCGCCTCCCAACCACCAGTCCTGCCTCCCACCACCGGCTCTGGCACAGACCGTATAAGTCTGCCCAGCACTATCCCTGCCTCCCAACCACCAGCACCGCCTCCCACCACCGGCTCTGGCACAGACCGTATAATTCTGCCCAGCACTATCCCCGCCTCCCAACCACCAGTCCTGCCTCCCACCACCAGCTCTGGCACAGACCGTATAAGTCTGCTCAGCACTATCCTCGCCTCCCAACCACCAGCCCCGCCTCCCACCACCGGCTCTGCCACCCAATCTCTGCTAAGCTCCTGAGGATCCATTCCTTCTGAACAGGATTCCTTTATGTTTATCCCACGCATGTTTGAATTCCATTACCGTTTTCATTTCCACCACCTCCCGCGGGAGGGCACTCCAAGCATCCACTACTCTCTCCATGAAAAAATACTTCCTGACATTTTTCTTGAGTCTGCCCCCCTTCAATCTCATTTCATGTCCTCTCGTTCTACCGCCTTTGCATCTCCGGAAAAGGTTTGTTTGCGGATTAATACCTTTCAAGCTTGTTTCTGTATCCAATACCCTGTCTGAGTCTCCTGAATCCAGAAGTCCAGAACCCTGTTTTAGTCAAGCTTGTTTAGAGTCCTGTGTCCGGTGTGAGAATCCTGTTGGTCCAGTCTGTTTGCAGGCTCAGTCCAATAAGTCCTGCTGGCCGCCTGCACCTGGGGGCTCAACCCCTAGGGAACGGTGGTCAAGCGCAGGTGAAGACCAGCTTCTCTGTCCTGCTTATTCCTTGCTTGCCTATTGCTGTAGTTCCAGTCCTGTGGTTCCAGTTCGTACTAATATGTGGGTACTAATATGTGTTAATAAAAATCTACAATGTAATTATATAACAACATTTAGTATTACAAAAAGGCATGAACAGAATTGATCTAGAAAGGAACAAAATGAGTAAAGCTGACATGAAAGAGAAGATAAAATTCCTTACTATTATTTAATAATATATAGAAATATATTAGTATTATTAATAAAAAATATATATAAAACTGATATAAAAGAGAAGATAATAGTCCTTACCATTATTTAATAATGTTATTATTAAAAAATATATAATTAATTAGTAAATAAATATTAACAATAAAAACAACATCGCTTGAACCATCAAACACACTGGTTAGGTTAGAGGTAGGCCAGTGGTGGAGCATAGGCAGAGCTCCGAATTAGCCAGTTAGCGCCAACTTTTAGTCTGCTCACTGCCTAAGGAACCACATAAAGGGGGTCTTTTACTAAGTTGCACTATAAGCGCCTCAGCATTTAGCGTCAGCTAAAAACGCTAGTGCACCTTAGTAAAAGACCCCCAAAGTTAGGAAAGCAAAAAGGCTGCCCTAACGTTATGCACTGAGGTTAAACAGGCACCAGTCTAAATATTGACCATGCATGCAGGGTAGCATTAAATATCTGGAGTCAGTTCAGCCCGCAGCTGTGAGCAGCTCAGACACCGCTTACCGCCATGGACTGTATATCGAACGGATTATTTCCCCCATTATATGCCACAGTAATGGTAGGTCTAATAGAGCCACTGGGCTATGTAAACCTGAAGAACTGAGCAGCAGCAGCAGTTAGGAAGAGGTAACAGGAGACTACTGACAGAGTTTCTGGGGGGAGCAAGAGATATATTGCCTCGGATGCTGTACGTTTCCTGGTTTGGCTCTTTGACTTTCCTCCTACTTAACTGCTGAATCTTTGCTCTTGGTAAAGGTCAGCAGCCACCTCCCAGCTCTCGGCTCCTTGAACTAGAGACTTATTCTTTGGTCATTGGAGGAGTATCATGCAGGCAGGCCAGGACACAGTGGCTTAAGTTTGAGTGCATGCTCCCATGCCTTGGGCTGTGTAGGGGGAAAAGCCCCTTACCACAAAATAACCAGAGAATCACAGGCCTTAACTTGGCCAAGCTTGTGGTTCTAGCTATGATGCTCTGTGCTTTTTGCTTTGGGCTAATTTATGTCCTGACTTGCATCTGAGAAGGGTAGTGGCCATGACCCTGGGGAACTGTCTATCCAGTGACTCTTCTGACTCAGTTTGGAGGCATGCAAATATTGGGGAATATGTGAAGATGATGTAAAAGACATTCTTGGGGTTATGCTAAGCCACAACAGCAGATGGATGTACCCTAAAGACAGAGAGATGTCATCTAAAAAAACTTATCTGTTGGTACAAGGGCCTGTTTGCTCTTGATTTCCATGATTATGGCTTGACAGATATTCACAGTCCAAAAGAAGAAGGAGGTCCGATCCTCACGAATATGCAACAGCAACAAAGACATGGAGTGAGGAAACACAAAACGAGGATTCCAAATCACACTACCCACAGTCTTTATTGTGTGTCACATCAAAAAGTCTGTTGAGGAAAGACTTGACACAGGTGTGTTTTGGCGAAAATTGCCTATGTCAGGAGTCGATATCCCTTATAAGAAATGGAAAATGAAATCAACAAATATATAGCATAAAAATTACAATAAAAAGTCATAAATAATATAAACATACAATGTTAATATAAATAAATTAAAATATAAATAAGCAAATAAAACAAATTAAAGGCCCTGTTTACAAAGGTGTGCTAGGGTTCATTAGCATGTGCTAACTGTGTAGGCACCCACAGGAATATTATGGGCGCCTATTCAGCAAGTTAAAGAATGCTAGTGTGCATTTGTAAACAGGGCCCTAAAAGATTAATAAAAACATGCGTAAAAGCTTACAAATTAGAAAAAACACTAATGAACATCATGAATTAATAAAATACATGAATGAATTAACCAAACTAAATGGATCTCATGAGTTAGTAAATTAATGAATAAATAAAAACATGGTGAATAAATAGCAACAAATGCATGTGAAGAAAAAAAATGTAAATAATAGTAAAATGTAGCTCAAGTAAATATTAAAGAATGCACACAAAACACAAATGGCAAATGAAGTACAGTAACACTATTTGATTCTAAAAGTATATGAATATATATACAAAGATAAATTAATCAAAACAGTAAAAATACATAAATAAGTAAATTAGTATTGGAAAACCGAACTTATAAATATGAACCTGTCATAAAGTAAAGAAAATGATCCACTTAATGTGTTGTGCAGTAGCGAGGGGACTCAGACTAGCGACGATACAATTCCGACATCATATAATTGTGAAGTGAGAACAATAAAAAAGGAAGATACCAATAAAAGATGTCAAATGTGAAGTGCACAAACCCAACACGATCATGGATATAGATGGCGGAAGGCCAGTCTGTAAACCATAATCGAACCTGTAGTTTTTCACGGGAACCAACGAGGACTCCCCAAAAGAGGCACACACTTGGCCTTACTGGCCGCCCAACACCCCGTGTGGGCCATCATAGCACACTTGCCGAAACAAACGTCAGAGAAGTAAAAACGAGAACCAGTGCCGATTCCACAGCCTGCACGAAAACCAACGGCGATCGACCCATCCAACGGCACATGTTCGAGCGACCCAGCCGCCCGGTCACGATCTTGTAGACGCTATCTAGGACCCAGCCTGACACCACCGAGGTCGATAAACCGAGATCTCACCAGTTCTCACCCTGGGGTCCAATACGTGACCAACAGTGCCAGCGACCAGCTCGCGAAAGTCACCCCTGCTGATACACCTCAAGCAAAGAAGCAGCGACCCGGGGCGAGCATCGGAACCACTGGAGTACTGCTGAAAGGACTTCCAAAAATGTCCAGGCCCACTACTGTTAGGTCCTAGAAGCGACCAGGCCCTCTACCACTATACAACATCGAGAGGCGTCACAAAAAGAACCAGTGCAGAAACTACAATAAGAACTCCACCGTGACCAGCAGAGCAGACACCCGAACTACCTCACCGACCAAGCGGGATCTAACAAGGACTTCAACCGACTTGCAGAGAGAAAATCAGACATAATTACACAACCCATGTGCATGCACTCCTGACGCTCTGTAAGCTAAATTATTTATATATATAACCTGGCTTATAATACCCATATAACTACTTTTATTATATATAATATATATAATTATTATAGATAATATATATAATTATTATAGATTGTAAGCTCTTTGAGCAGGGACTGTCTTTCTTCTATGTTTGTGCAGCGCTGCGTACGCCTTGTAGCGCTATAGAAATGCTAAATAGTAGTAGTAGTAGTAATTATATACACATATATAATTATCCTTCTGTGTTCTTAGCGCTAATCTATTTATACTTTATGTTGCCATTGTCTTCTTTTATCCTACTGGGTCACCAACTGCAATGTATCCTTCTACCGTTTATCCTGTTAACAGTATCTGCTGAGACTGCCTTATTAGCATATTATAGTAGTACTAAATACAATTATTAAGCTATCTTACAGTCAGTTTACCATCTTCCAAATGAATGTATGCTACTATATTGATATGTTTGTATGCTACTATAATGACATGTTTGTCCCACCACACACATCCACTCCCCATCCAATCTAAATATTTCAACAACATGATCATCCTGATAATAACACTTACCATCCACTCACTTAATACAAGGCATACAACTCTCATAACCCCTTCACCTCAATTTACCATGACACCACTCCTCTAACAATACCCAAACATCCACACAACAACAACCTTAGAAACCTCCCAACATCCATACCATCCTTAAAAACAGGAACAACCCACCACATCACCAAAACACAAAAAACAAGACAACTTATCAAAATCCGCCCATCCCCCCACACCACCGAGCCATTTCAATCCGTCCGAATAGGATATATTAATGCTAGATCAGTGGTAAATAAAAATGAAATCATCACAGACTGGATCACATCAGAGAACCTTGATCTACTTTTCATCACAGAAACCTGGATCCGTCAACCAGAAGATCCTATCATAAACGATCTATGTCCCCCGAGCTATGAAATATCACACTGGCCCAGAAAAGACAAAAGAGGAGGAGGAATCGCACTCATCTACAGATCACACTTCTCCGCAGAACCCATCTCAACACAACTCGAAATTGCCTCTATAAAACTATATAGCCCCATGCTATACGAACATCTAACCTGCGTACTGTTTTATAGGCCACCCAATAACTGGAACCACAACCAAACTTTATTTATGGATTTTATATCAAATGCATGCATCAACAACTCCAACATACTGCTACTCGGGGACCTAAACCTTCATTTAGAAGACTCCAACTCTGCTCACACCCGGGACTGTATAGACTTCCTCCAACTATGTGATTTCAATCTTCCTCCAATAGTACCAACCCACAACAAAGGCCACTCACTTGATATCATCACTCACAAACAATCGACAGATCAAAACTTCCTACTATCTGACATGCACTGGGCCACCTCTCCCTGGTCCGACCATCACAAAGCAACCATATCCGATACTGGCAGATCGAAAAGGAAACCTTCTGGAAACGTATCTACGACAATAACTGGTCGATAGACCCAAACTCAAACCACTTCCTTACAGATTGGGACCACAGATGCAAACTCATTCTAGACGATATTGCTCCGCTACACTCCAAAACCCTAAACTCAAAGAAAAAACCCTCTCCGTGGTTCAGCGAGGAATTAAAAAAACAAAAAAAAGAAACCAGGAAACTAGAAAAGATCTGGAGCAAATCAAAAAATGATATCACTCTCAATGCTTGGAAACAAACACAAAAGAAATACAAGAATGACATTAAATGAGCCAAAAGAACTTACTACACAAAACAAATCACAACCAAAGGAACAGACATAAAAAAAACAATACAAAATAATAAAGAACCTTCTTAACACGAACCCAGTTACAACTTCACCCTCAAACTGTTCATCTGCCGACCAGATGACCAAATACTTCAACAATAAAATCACTAATCTGTGCAAAACAATTCCACACGATGACACCAATACTTTCCTTGACGAAATAGACCCTGACTCTGAAGAGGTCCCAGCTGATCACTACTGGACAAATTTTGTTCCTCTCACCACCGAGGAAATCTCCTCCACGCTATGCAAACTCTCCAAGTCTCATTGCCACCTCGACCTGTGCCCCAATTATCTGATGAAAAATGCACCAGAACGATTTATCACAGAACTCACCACCCACATAAATTTCCTACTTCAACAAGGCTCCTTCCCCTCTGAACACGGCAATATTCTACTCACACCGATACCGAAAAACCCCAAAAAACCAGCGAATGACATCACCAACTATCGACCTATGGCCGCCATCTCTCTTCTAACCAAACTGATGGAAAATAGAGTGACCTCCCAACTTAACGAATTCATACAAAAATTCTCCATACTACATGAATCACAATTGGGTTTTCGACCTGCACACAGTACAGAAACAGTATTACTCACCCTGGTAACCAAGTTCAAACAAGAAATTTCAATTGGCAACAAAATACTTCTTCTGCAGTTCAACCTATCCAGCGCATTTGACATGGTAGACCATGACATCCTTACGAAACTACTGGACAAACTAAGAATCATCAAGTGGATAAAAAGTTTTATCACCACCAGATCTTATCAGGTCAAATCAACCTCATCAATATCGCCTGCGTGGTCATCAAAATGCGGAGTCCCCCAAGGCTCACCCCTATCCCCGATCCTTTTCAACCTTATGATGATTCCTCTAGCAATATCCCTATCTAAACATGGCCTAAATCCCTACATCTACGCTGATGACGTCACAATATTCATCCCTTTCCAATCCACCCTTACAGAAATCTCGGAGAAAATAACCGCTGCCATGAACATCCTAACATCATCAAGATGAAAATGAATAAAGAAAAAACTCAATGCCTAATCCTTTTATCACAACACGCTACTCAGATCCAAACCACCCTGACCACCCCTGATGTTACAATCCCAATATCTGATAATCTAAAAATCCTAGGAGTAACATTAGACAAACACCTAACTTTAGAAACTCATGCAAAAGCCACGACGAAGAAGATGTTCAACATGATGTGGGTACTGAAAAGAGTAAAACCATTCCTCCCACAAAAAACTTTCCGCAATCTAGTACAATCCACAGTGCTCACCGATGCTGACTACTGCAACAGCATCTTCATCGGTTGCAAAGCCCACATTACGAAAAAAAACTCCAAACCGCCCAAAACACAGCAGCTAGACTCATTTTTGGCACATCACAATTCGAAAGCGCAACACCACTACGTGAAAAACTTCATTGGCGCCCCATCAAGGAACGCACAAACTTCAAAGCCCACACAATGATCCACAAGATCCTCCATGGCGAATCCCCAAGCTACATGTCCAACCTGATCGATCTTCCACCCAGGAACTGGCTCAAATCTTCACAAACATATCTCAATCTTCATCTTCCCAACTGCAAAGGCCTCAAATACAAAACCTACTACGCATTCAACTTTTCTGTTATAGGCAGCCAACTCTGGAATGCCATACCTCGACACATCAGGAAAACCAATGAACACCTACCCTTCCAGAAACTGCTGAAGACTTACCTCTTCAAACAAGCCTACCCAAATGAACCATCCTAACTCTCAAACCCAACTCCACAACACTAGTATTACCCAAACACCAATCCTTTCCCCACATCGCTCACTATTGTCCTACTCTATGTAATAATGTTATTTCTGATACTTTGTTTCATACATTGTATTAACTCTGTGATACTTGCACCATACTCCACGGGAGACGTATGTGTTAGGCGGAGAGAGTCTGATAGGTACGGACGGGGAGAGGGATCTTGGGGTGATAGTATCTGAGGATTTGAAGGTGACGAAACAGCGTGACAAGGCGGTGGCCATAGCTAGAAGGTTGTTAGGCTGTATAGAGAGAGGTGTGACCAGCAGAAGAAAGGGGGTGTTGATGCCCCTGTATAAGTCGTTGGTGAGGCCCCACCTGGAGTATTGTGTTCAGTTTTGGAGGCCGTATCTTGCTAAGGATGTAAAAAGAATTGAAGCGGTGCAAAGAAAAGCTACGAGAATGGTATGGGATTTGCGTTACAAGACGTATGAGGAGAGACTTGCTGAACTAAACATGTATACTCTGGAGGAAAGGAAAAACAGGGGTGATATGATACAGACGTTCAAATATTTGAAAGGTATTAATCCGCAAACGAACCTTTTCTGGAAATGCGAAGGCGGTAGAACGAGAGGACATGAAATGAGATTGAAGGGGGGCAGACTCAAGAAAAATGTCAGGAAGTATTTTTTCACGGAGTGAGTAGTGGATGCTTGGAATGCCCTCCCGTGGGAGGTGGTGGAAATGAAAACGGTAACGGAATTCAAACATGAGTGGGATAAGCATAAAGGAATCCTGTGCAGAAGGAATGGATCCTCAGGAGCTTAGTCGAGATCTGGAGGCGGGGCTGGTGGTTGGGAGGCAGGGATAGTGCTGGGCAGACTTATACGGTCTGTGCCAGAGCCGGTGGTGGGAGGCAGGGATAGTGCTGGGCAGATTTATACGGTCTGTGCCAGAGCCGGTGGTGGGAGGCGGGGATAGTGCTGGGCAGACTTATACGGTCTGTGCCCTGAAGAGCACAGGTACAAATCAAAGTAGGGTATACACAAAAAGTAGCACATACGAGTTATCTTGTTGGGCAGACTGGATGGACCGTGCAGGTCTTTTTCTGCCGTCATCTACTATGTTACTATTACTATGTAACTATCCTGCTTATTTTCTAAAGTGATCGACGGCCATCTTCCAACATAAATCGGGAGATGGCCGGCGATCTCGGGAAAGCAGCGAAATCGGTATAATCGACAGCTGCATTTTTTACAGCATCGCCGCTTTCCTGTCGCCTCGCCGGCAAAAGTTCAAAGGGGCGTGTCACCAGCAAAGCGAAGGCGGGACATGGGCGGGCATGGGCGTGGCTACCAGATGGTCAGCTTTCGTGGATAATGGGAAAAAAAAGCAGCATTAAGCAGTATTTCGCCGGCTTTACTTGGTTCTTTTATTTTCACGACCAAGCCTCAAAAAGGTGCCCCAACTGACCAGATGACCACTGGAGGGAATGGGGGATGACCTCCCCATAGTCCCCCAGTGGTCACCAACCCCCTCCCACACGAAAAAAATAAAAATAAAGCACTTTTTTTGCCAGCCTCTATGCCAGCCTCAAATGTCATACCCAGGTCCCTGACAGCAGTATGCAAGTCCCTGGAGCAGTTTTTAATGGGTGCAGTGCACTTCAGGCAGGCAGACCCAGGTCCATCCCCCCCCCCCCCCCCCCACCTGTTACACTTGTGGTGCTAAGTGTTGAGCCCTCCAACCCCCCCCCCCAACATCCACTGTACCCACATGTAAGTGCCCCCCTTCACCCATAAGGGCTATGGTAATGGAGTAGAAGTGTGGGGAGTGGGTTTGGGGGGGATTTGGGGGGTTTGAGATGGCCGGCATTTTATTCCATTATCGCTGAAAAACAAAACCAGCGATATCAAACCCGGTGAACTCTGGCATTTGGCCGGGATAAACCGTATTATCGGAAAAAAAAAAAGATGGCCAGCCATCTTTTTCAATAATATGGTTCCGGCCAGCTGTTGCGCCGCCGCCAAAATAGATCGCCGGCAATCTATTTCACCGGCAACGTTCGATTATGCCCCTCCACATCATCTCTGATACTCTGTTCCATACTTTCTATTAACTCTGTGTTACTTTGTACCATACCATGTAAGCCGCACTGAACTTGCTATCGAGCGGGAAAGAGCGGGGTATAAATACTACAAATAAATAAATAAATATGGACATAAAAATACCAGTACCATATTAGGAAAACCTTCAGATTTATAGACCACCTAGCACTAGGTGGTTTCCAAGAAACGTTCACAATATAACAAACATCACAAAATACATACAATACTTATAAAAGTATATATACTACTATAAATCATTTCTATAGCGCTACCAGTCGTACACAATGCTTCACAATTGAACATGAAGAAAAGACAGTCCCTGTTCAAAAGAGCTTACAATCTAAATCAGGACAGACAGACAGGACCAATATAACAATTTTCTTCATAAAATCACAAGGCTACCACAGCCAGACAAAAATCGCAGCCATAAATAATCGAGTCTTAAATAAACTGTGCAAAACTACCAAAGTGGCAGAGCTGATCAGAAAGTGCATTCCATAATGAAACTGCTGCCGGAACAAAGGCCAAAGCCCGTGTGTCAGCATAATGGAGCCGTACTACATCATCTGTACAAAGCAGCATAGCAACTTCTGACCTCAATAAACGTCTTGATAATAAACAGGCAGAACTTGCTTCAGATAGCATTGAGCATCTGTGTATAAAGCCTGATGTACAATCATCAATATCTTAAATTGTATTCTCTGTAGCGCAGGTGACCACTGCAGTTGTTTAACCACTGAAGATACATGGGAAAAGTTTGACATTCCTACTAGGACTCGAGCAGCTGCCTTCTGGACTACTTGCAATGCCCTCACACCTGAAGATGACATTCCAATGTACAGGGCATTGCAATAGTCCAGCCGTACCAAAATCATACTTTGCAGTACACATTGTCAGAAAGACACATTGGAAATCATATGCAGGTAGCATTGGTTTCAGTTTACATATCATATGTAAAAATTTGAATGCTGTTTGAACCACACTAACAACCTGAAATTTCATTGTAAGTTTATCATCCAACCCCTAATAATTTCAATTCTTTTCTCACAGGGACATACTTTCTCTGGCCACTCTAATAGTTCTTCTCTGCCAACAATCATTACTTCTCTTTTGGCCACATTCAATACAAAACCACTCTTTCTCATCCATTGCTGTATCTTCATCATGTAGTCACTCAATTGAGAATATAAATTGACAACGCAAGACAAAATCGGGAAAAAAAAAACCTGAACATCATCTGGATAATGTCACAATTGTGGCCGTGACCCCTCTTTTGACTCACCTTGTTTATGCAGGTCAGCTCATGAGCTGCCTTCTATCTGCATTGTTGTGTTTGTCCTGTGTGTTCCAAGCCTCACTTTGGTGTTCAGAGTGTAGGATTCTAATTCCTGTGTGTTTCAAGCCTCACTTTGGGTTCTGTGTATTTCCTGTCTCTGTCCTGTTATAAGGAAGTGGTGCACTTTCTTTCAGGGCCTTTGCAATGCCAAAGGTCTCCAGGTTGGTCCTGTGCTGTGTAGCACTTCTGCCTTGTTCTAGTCTCTGTGCCTGTGGGCACTTCTGTGTCTTGATTTCTTAATTAGGGTGCCTGTGTGCACTTCTACCTTTAGACTTAGTTCTGTTGTTTGTCTGTGTGGGTCAGGTTTCTATCCTGCTTGTATCTGCCCTGTCTGTCTCTGGCTTCAGTTCCCTTCCTGCTTGTCTCTGCCTTGCAAGCCTTCTGCTTTGGTTCTGACCCTGCTTGTCTGTCTTTACCCTGGTAGTCTTTAGCTCCAGTCCCCTTCCTGCTTGTCTCTGCCCTGTTTGCTTTTAGATTCCTGTTTCTGCCAAGCTTGTTTGTAAATCCTGAATCCTGTTCCAGCCAAGCCAAGTCCGTTCCAGCATTTGGTTCCAGTCCAGCCGAGTCCGTTCCAGCCATGCCAAGTGCATCCTGAATCCTGTCCAGTCCTGCTTGGGGTGGGGGGGTTGCCTCCTGCTGCCGCTTGACGACAGTAGGCCAAGGGCTCATGTTGTTCCAGAGTTCATGCCTGTTTGTTCAAAGCCTGGGATCGTGACATATAAAAGCAATAGGACAGTCCTAAAGATTGCAACAATTTATCCAGTGGTGCTAAATAGATATTAAACAGCAGCGCTGATACCGCCGACCTCTGTGGAACCCCACAATCAACCTCAACTAATACTGACAGTTGCGTTTGCAAGATGCATATTTTAATAAACTTGCCAATGCTATGATAAAGTGACATTGCTGCGGTAAAAAATAAAACAAAAGTGGTCTGTGTACAACAAAAACCTGAATAAAGTAATAATAAGAACGCCCACAATGAGAATAAATTGTTTAAACACCAATTCAATCATCGTGAAATTTGGCAGGCAAAAGAATGCATAACTGGGAAAAGTAAACTTACCAACTGTGATCTGCGCTCGATCAGAGAAACGAGCAGAATCTCGCATGCAAATGGAAGGAAACATGCATGCATCCCGACTTTAAACATACCAAATGGTGCCAAAAAGGAAAGCCAGTGTTAAACTGAAAATATGGAGTGGAATGTGATGGAAAGGGATACTTTACTACAAAAAATAGTGATATCCCCTACTAAATCAAACAGCAATAACCAAAATTTCATTTCAGTATTTTTATATACCGCTTAGACCTAAGCGGTTTAGTTTCATTTTACAGGTACTGGATCTGTCCCTAGTGGGCTGCAGAGGGAATTGAACCTGGTTCCCCAGGATCTCAACCCACTGCTGACCATTAGGCAGCAGCGGGATTCAAACCCAGTTCCCCAGGTCCACAACCCACTGCACTAACCATTAGGTTACTCCTAATAAATAACATATTCAATTAATAATAGTAAACTAATAAGCTGAAACAATAAATATTGCATCTGTCTTAAAGCAAGTGTGCTTCCCCATGGGTGACAGAGAGAGCAAAAACAAACTTAGCTATTTAAAAAAAACTGCCAATAAAAAACAGCAGAGTCAAAATGACAGAGGGGTCAGTAAAAAGGCAGAGGCATAAATGGAAAACGCAGGACATTTTGCCAATAAGAAACTACATTCTAAAAATAGATATGAAATTTGATTATATGGTAGTAGTGTATCTCACTAGCTTTTGTCAAAGCTAATTTGCATATTTTTGATCAGATGGCCATGATCAACAACCACTCAGAATTGAGGACATGCCCAAGGCTCACCCATGCCCTGCCCCCAACATATGACACCACTAAATGTGATGTTGTAGCCCTGCCCCCACTCCTTTTGCATAACTCCATCCCTAACCCCACTTATTTGTGTGAGAGAATCCACAAGCCCCCTACCCACACCCCCTCCCTTTTTCCCTGCAGTCAGCTGTATGAGATCATGCACACTGTTCCCTCTCCCTGAATCAAACCCAGGGGTGTGCTAGTAAATTTTTAACAACAAGCTCTTTCTCCGGATGTAGCCAGCTCTGCAGTTGGAAGGGCTAGGGGTGGCCGGGGTGGGGGGGAGCAACACTTGCCTCGCTCTCCTCGCTCCCTTCGTGCCGGCAGGCTAGGCATACCTTTGCTGGCAGCCAATAAATGGACTGCCACCACTCCCAAACTCTTGCTCTGAGCAGCATGCTGAAACTTCTCACACATGCTGGAGAAGTCCCAGCCTGCTGCTCAGAGCTGGAAACAAGGAGAGGGGAGCAGTAGCAGTTTATTTACTTGGCTGGCAGGGCTCAGCATCCCCACCAGCAAAGTAAAAGAGAATTCAGCAGGGGGCCCAAGCCCACATTTTGGGAGCCAGTTGTTAAAGTAGCCATGGAGGGCCCTACTTTAACAACCGGCTCCCAAAATTCTAAAAAACTTAACAACCGGCTCTTGCGAGCCTGTGAGAGCCTGCTCTAGCACACCACTGATCAAACCCCTTTATCATACATGACCCTTTGAATTTTTTTAAGTTCATTAGATTCAACAAGCCACCAAGCCTTGTTTTTGACTATCCCTTTTTGATGAATGGATATCTTAGGGGTCCTTTTACTAAGGTGCGCTGAAAAATGGCCTGCGGTAGTGTAGGCGTGTTTTGGGCGTGCGCAGATCCATTTTTCAGCGCACCTGAAAAATGCCTTATTAAAATTTTTTACCGAAAATGGCTGTGCAGCAAAATCAAAATTGGCGCATGTCCATTTTGGGACTACTACTACTACTACTACTTGACATTTCTAAAGCGCTACTAGGGTTACGCAGCACTGTACAATTTAACATAGAAGGACACTTCTATAAAGAAGTATATAGAAGGGACGGAGACCTTACTGCCAGCCATTGACCTAGAGGTAAAGTCTCACGCAATAACCAGGCGGTAATGACCTACGTGCGTCAAATGCCACTCGGCACGCGTAGCGGATGCGCACCAGTAAACAAAAATTATTTTTCGGACGCACGCCAAAAACGAAATTACTGCAAGAGCCACGCGGTAGCTGGGCGGTAACTCCATTTCCATAGCGTCCCCAGATCAATCCAGAGACTTGTGGGTTATGCCCCTCCTCTAGCAGGTTAGATAGAGAGAACTCAGAAGTTTGCTACAATAGAACATGTGCAGCCAGCCTCACTTCAGTATTCTCTCTATATAGCAGGTAGAAGGGAGCATAAAGTGCAGCTCTGTGGCCTGAGGCTCCTATCCCGTTCCCTCGGGTGTGTTGAGCTTTCTCTGGGGTTGAGGTGCTGGAGCACATTCTGGGATACACCTGGTGGTGCCAGGTCCCTACCCTTCTCCTCCTGTCAGCCTACTTCAATTCTGTTGAGGATTTTGGCTGTATTCCTCTCCTGTCTCTTGAAGAAAAAAGCGTTAACCAGGGAGTGGTGTTGCCATCCATCCTTCAAGCAAGAGGATTTCCCTCACAATTTTCAAGCTCTACGGGGTTTAGACGTTAGGAGACCTCTGATATGTTATTTGGAGGCGACTAATTCGTTTCGAAAGCAGATCATCTTTTTGTGCTGTTCGCAGGTCATAAGAAAGCGAACATGACCTCTAAGGCCACGGTCCATCGGTGGCTTAGGGAGGCTATTGCGTCAGCTTACCTGTTGTTGGGGGATTCTTTCCCTATTCGCATTCGGGCACTCTCCAAGAGGGTTCAGGCCTCTTCTTTTGCGGAGTGTCATCTGGTGTCGTTGGAGGACGTTTGTTAAGTGGCGTCTTGGTCGTCTTGGCATTCCTTTGTTAAGCATTGCCGTCTTGATGTTGCTGCGCGTCGAGAGGTGCTTGTTGAGACTTCTGTGTTGGCAGCCCGAGTAGGCCGCTCCCACCCTTGATGAGGATTGCTTTGGTACAGCCCACAAGTCTCTGGATTGATCTGGGGACGCTATGGAAGGTAAAATTATGTCTTGCCTGATAATTTTCTTTCCATTAGTCCCTCAGATCAATCCAGAGCCCCTCCCTGGAATTCGCTTTCGTAATCTCTGATCGGTTTCAGTATACTTCAGTCGGTTCACGTTCCTTTGTCTCTGGACGGGTAAGGCTGTTAGGGTGTGTTTATATTTACATTTCTAAGTTATAGCAGCTCGGAGAGTTTCTTCCAAGTTTATGCTGCTTTTCCAGAGACAGGAGAGTGTTCTATGGTTCTTACTGCTTTGGTATCGTTATACTGAAATGAGGCTGGCTGCACATGCTCTATTGTAGCAAACTTCTGAGTTCTATCTAACCTGCTAGAGGAGGGGCATAACTCACAAGTCTCTGGATTGATCTGAGGGACTAATGGAAAGAAAATTATCAGTTAAGACATAATTTTACCTTTGGCATGCATTGGGCATGCATAGACGCTTACGCGGCTTAGTAAAATGGCACCTTAGTTCATTCATTCAGTGGCACCCTCCGATCATAATCCATAACTAGCTCCTGTAGACTGCAAAAATGTATTTTCTCGCTGTTTTCGCTGTGAGTGTGATGCCTCTATACTAGTTGGGCGCTCAATAGTATTTTACAATTGACACATGCCACTTGCTTAGTATGAGTGAGTTATGCACTTAAGTGGTGCATTTATGCCTGCTGTTGACATGGCATAAGTAGGTATGCCTACAGTTAGGCACATAGATGCCATTAAATTAATGCTTTGCTACATCTAGGCACCAGAATTGGCAGTTCTGCATTTTTCACGCGAAACTGGGTGACCTTTTGACTTTTCTAAACTGGCCGCGGTTTGTTTTTGTGTGTTTTTTTAGTCATACCTGCTGGTTCCCTGCCACCACTCCTCACATTATTTGTTGGTGAGGCCACTTCCCAGGTAGCTCCAAGGGGGCCTCTCCCCCCACTACTCAGGTAGCTGTTTTGGGTGTTGGGTCACGAATTGGACTAGGAAATTTTCAGACATCTGGCACCTGTCACTTGATGCAAGTTTGTTTCACTAGACTGTGTCTGAAAGTGCAATGATAAACCTCTATAAAGACAGAGAGTCTGTTATTTATCTGTGCTCTCTCTCTCTCTCCATAATCATTTCATCAAGCCAATTAAAAAATTGATGCACTTGAACTGGAGTGTCCTAAAACTACTCAAGTGATAGTCTGCCTCCCTTCTGGCTCCATCCTCAGAAACTGGCCTGTAACCTAAATCAGGTCTCCTGAATCACAAACAAAAGGCATCTCAATTCAATGTTCGATAACACTTTATCCACAAGTTTCTGCCTGCATGCTTTTTTTGGTTTGTTTGTTTGTATTTCAGGGGAATGTTTTTCCCTTCCATGTAAGGTGTAGGAAATGGAGCCCTCATTTCAAAATTGTGCGAGCAACCTTGATTTGCCCGCTTTCCCCCAAATTCTGCATATGTTGTCCAAAGTTGAGCATGCAATTTTAAACGTGGATCACAGATCTGCATGTAAAGTACTTGCCTAAATGGTGATAATCAGTAATTGGCCTTAACAAGCACTAATTGGCACTAATTCCTGGTTATGTGCATTACTCTGTGCTCCTATTCTATAATCCGAATATCTAATTCATCTCGCACATAAATCTAAAGGGGCGTGGCCAAGGGAGGAACATGGGTGGGTCATGGGCATTCCCAGAGTTATAGAATACTTCCAGTTCCTCTCCTAACTGAAAGTAGTTAGGCACAAGCATTTACACCAGCCTTTGGCAGGTGTAAATGCTTGTACCTAAAGTTAGGAATGAAAATGACTTATGCTAGTAGTCTATAAAGACAGTTCCACACAGAACTGCCTTTACAGAATTTGTTCCTAATTTTGGGCACCCTTTACAGAATTTCCTCCTTTATGTCATTGTTACTCACCTTATACCTGATCTTTGCATAGGGCCCTAAATGGTTAATTTAAGCTACTTTCCTTTTCTATATAATATAGAAAAGGAAACCCCATGGCTCTGGAAATTCTGCTTCAAATCATGTGTTTGTTAGGCACAGCTTGGGGGATGGAGGATCAGTAACAGGGCTGTTGTAAGGGGTGAGCAAATAGTAAACTGCCCTTTTGAATCAGTCCGTGATACAAGCACATGAGCCCAAAAAAGAAAGGCAGTGCCAACAGCAACCCTCTCCTAGGTATCATTTTGGTCCAGAGAATGCCCTGGTAATATATTGTTGCAGAGGAGAAAGGGTTGATTCAGGAATAGGAGACAAGACAGCAGTTGATATTGTTGTGACTCCTGTCAACCCAAGGGGGCAGAGAAAGCCTTGGTACAGACTCCTGATAAGGGTGCTAGAATTCCTTGAGCATGTTGCTTGAGAAAGGGATGCAATCAAGTTTACAACAAATAAGCAAGGATGTGACTAGTGTTCAAAATCATACATTTGCTTAAAATAATGAAATAATTTCTCCTTAGATATGGAAAACACTGTGACAAATATATTCAGTTCACAAAAATACTAGAAGTCTCTATCTCCCCATTGTAAAATATTTGTGCTTGTTGTCTCCAGCCATGTTCACTGCAGAACTATAATAGACTCTGAAAGTCAGCATTTTTTTTAGAACGTAAGAGGTTATGTCCCTGACAAATGAAATGGACAGCTGCTAAATTCTGCAGTCTTGTGTTAAGTGCAGCAGTGGTCTTAAATGAGGCACAACTTTTGTTCCAAACAATTGTAAAAACATTTTTTTTTAAGTGATCTTCATACAAAAGACAACAGGGACCCTCCAGCCCAACTCTCAGAAACAGGTTAGCTGGTATTGTAAGGAACATAATAACATAGGAGCCAGCCCTGTGGGTTCTACTGGATGCTAAGCATCCCCAATACTGAGCAAGCTCCTTCACTGTTACTTGCGTCAGACTAGGGCGGGCCAGGGAGGAAAGTCCGAAGGGAGGCAATCAGCTGTTGCCTGCTGCAGCGCCTTCACACGCAGGTGAGAGGCGCTGTGAGGACCCGGCCTGGTTGCAGATGGAGGGGGGGCGGGTGGAGGGGGGAGCGGCGGCAGTGACGACCTCAGGGGTGCGGCGGGGGCAGGGCCTCGGATGGCAGGGAGGCCGGGGCACAGGGAAGCTGTCATTTCAATGCAGGGGGAAGGGGGAGCGGCGGCGATCTCGGGGGGGGGGCAAAGGACATTCATAGGCACAGTTTGTCTTTTTATATATATATATATATATATATATATATATATACATACATCCTATATAATAAAACGCACCTCCAACATTCTGAAGCTGACTGCATGGCTGAGGCATTCCTGCTCTCTGTATCCATCTCCTGAATTGACATCACGTACTTCCAGGTTCGTCACAAGCAGAAGTGACCAACCACATGAGGTTTCTCGGCTTCAGAATGTTGGAGGTGCATTCTATTAAATAGGATTGGTCAGTTCCTTGAAGCACAGCCAGAGCTCAGTGTCCTGCACAGTAACGCTCAGACGCCAGAGAGAGAGGGGGGGCCTGACACCAGAGAGAGGGGGGGTATCTCTGTCACACACACACTCTCTCTCACACACTCTCTCTCACAGTCAATGTCTTTCTCTCTCTCACTCTCACACACTCTATGTCTCACACTATTACATTTACTCTCTATATATCACACAGTCACTCACATACTCTCTTCGTCTCATACACTCAGTCTCACAGAGCGTCTGTGTCTCACACACACTCTCTCTCGCACACACTGTATCTGTGTGAAACACACTCTCTCTCACACTGTCTCACATACGCACTTGCACACTCTCATTCTCACACACACACACTCTCTCTCAAAGACACACTCGCACCCAGACTCACTCTCTCTCTCACATACACACACTCGCACATTCACTCTCTCTCTCACACACAGTCACTCTCACATACACTCTCTCAAACATACACACTCCGAGGAAAACCTTGCTAGCGCCCATTTCAATTGTGTCAGGAACAGGCCTTTTTTACTTATATATATATAGTGAAGGACGTCCATAAAAGACGTCCATAGGCACAGCTCGTCTTTTTATATATATAGTGAAGCCCCAACAACAGGTACAGACCTCTCGTTAGATTTTCCAGCGTTAAGGCAATCGGAAAAGGTTAGTGCATCTCATTACAATAGGGTTCCTACACAATTTGCTCATCTGCATTCTGTTTTCATTAGCTGCTACCGTCGTCGGAAAAAGGCTCTGAGAAGCCTTTAGTGCATGCCAGGGTTTACTACTTGCTCGTTAATGGCTCGTTAAGTTTAGTGCATCTGTCCAGGGAAAGGTAATTTGTATCAAGTTTGGAACCCTCAATTATTTTGAAGTGTTGACGACTATGCTTACCACTGCCAGTTGAAGGCAGAATTGGAAATAACAGTAGAGCAAGGAGAAACTGGCAGGTAAAAGCAAGGGTGCACCACACATCAGGGGCGTAGCCAGACACCCAATCTTGGGTGGGCCTGGGCCCAAGATGGGTGGGCAGAAGAACCCCGCCCCATCCCACAGGTGATTTGGTCTCTCCTTCTCTCACCTGCATGCCATATGGTCTCTCAAATATCCTCCCTCTCCTTTTCACCAGCAGCAAGCAGCAACTAATACACTGCTCATGTTGGTCCCACAGCATTCCCTCTGACGCAACTTCCTGTTTCCGCATAGGTGGGAATACGTCAGAGGGAAGGCTATGGGGCCGGTGCAAGTAGTATGTATCAGTCACTGCTGGCTATTTTTTCAAGGTATGCAGGAGGGAAAGTTGTTGGGAGTTTTCAGCTGGTGGGGCTTGGGAATCTCTGCCACCCACATCATAGGTGTTCTGCTACTAGGTGGGCCTGGGCCCACCCAGGCCCACCCTTGGCTACGCCACTGCCACATATAGCCCAGCTTCTGACCGAGCTAACTGGAATTATTTGCTAACTGTACAGGTCAGAAGAATGGTGGCAAGAGACATAGAGGTGAAAAGGGACTGCTTTCTCTATCCTTTATAAAAGTTAATTGGATACTAATCATGATAGTTAGGAAAGGCTATACAAGAATAAATCATAGTAACATAGTAGATGACGGCAGAAAAAGACCTGCATGGTCCATCCAGTCTGCCCAACAAGATAAACTCATATGTGCTACTTTTTGTGTTTACCTTACCTTGATTTGTATCTGTGATTTTCAGGGCACAGACCGTATAAGTCTGCCCAGCACTATCCCTGCCTCCCAACCACCGGCTCTGGCACAGACCGTATAAGTCTGCCCAGCAATATCCTCGCCTCCCACCACCAGCTCTGCCACCAATCTCAGCTAAGTTTCTGAGGATCCATTCCCTCGGAACAGGATTCCTTTATGTTTATCCCACGCATGTTTGAATTCCGTTACCGTTTTCCTCTCCACCACCTCCCACGGGAGAGCATTCCAAGCATCCACCACTCTCTCCGTGAAAAAATACTTCCTGACATTTTTCTTGAGTCTACCCCCCTTCAATCTCATATCGTGCCCCATGTATGTAGCCATCTTATTTTTAAAGACCAAACTTACACAAAGTAGAAAATTACACTTTGATGTTAATTTAAAGATAGTTGGGCCTGAACACAAGTACATGTGAGGCAGCCATGGGCAAAGAAAGTGTTAACTCTGAGAAATAATTATATATATATAAGAAATGATATTAAAAGCTTGAAGTTTGAATTCTTTTCACTCTGCCAGCAAAGTAGTGAAGGAATGCAGGCTGGAATTAATTAGAGTCTAGTTTGGCCGAGCTAAGGTTAGGAAAGGTCAGTGAGAAATGAAACTCTGTCCCTTGTGAATTGCCAATGCTAGCTGGCACATCTGTAAATTATTAGGCTTACTGAATAGTTTTGTAAGCAGGCACGAGCCAGACATATGACATATTGTAGTTTAAGAATAGGCTGAAATACTATTTAGAAGTGCTTAATATGTAGATAGCTTAGATATAGATATATCTGATTATGCTTATTTTAGAATATGCTGTATTCTGTGTAAATTAATAAGTTTTGTGTCTATGTAGAATGTCTGTTAAATCCTGTATTACTCTTTGTCTGACATTTCAAGCAAAGACTGCTGTGAGGAGATCAACATGTGTTTTGAATTAACTATGGTCTTAGCTAGTTCTGTGTATGGAGCTGAGAGGTGAAAAAGGTCAGAACTAGTCAGCTCTCTTCTCCTTGATTAATTATAGGTAAAATGCAGGAATGGTCTTGGAAGTAATAACCTGATATGTATGCTATTAATTAAGATTGGCTTTTGACCTCTTTAATGAATGCCAGAGTTTAGTTAGCAGTTAGTATGAACCAGACTAGGAATATGAGAATAACCAATGTTAGATGGGGCCTCTTAGTCTCTAAGGGAATCCAGTCTAAGCCATAGATGAGACATCAATCATAATGAGAAATGTAAGAGTTCTGGAGACCAAATGTCTGGCTTGAGGGGCCCCAGGTCACAGGTCAGTTTAGGATGTCTGGAACCTATGTAACTGATATTTCAAAAGTAATGATTGGTTGAGGCAAGGTAGCCAATCAATGTCTTAACCAATTGGGAGTAAAGGGGGCTGGGCTAGGCTAGGCTAGGAGGAGGGCTTAGGACCCTATTTAAGTGGGAGCAGAAGCAGTTTACGTCAGAAGGAGCTCAGAAGAAAGAGAAGGACAGAAGGAACAGACAGAAGAAGGAGAAGACAGCATAAGAAGAGAAGCAGCTGAGACAAAGACACAGAGAGCTGAGACAAAGACACAGAGAGCTGAGACAAAGACACAGAGAGCTGAGAGAGAGGAGAAGAGAGCTAGAACTGATGTCCTGCTTTGTTTGCTGGCAAATAAAGAAGATTTCTCTCTCATACTGGTGTGTGCTGTCTGACTCCTGAAGTATCACAAATTCCTATCTCAATTCCTGCAACAATTCTTGGTGGCAGCGGTGGGATTCTGAATCCTGCATTAATCCCAGCACCCAACTGACTGGAGAACATACGCCGGGTATGTATTCTGTATTTTGTATTGTAATTCTAGCTAGAAAATTGTAAACCAGCCCCTCAAGAAGGAGGGAAGGAGAATCTGATCAATTCTCAGCAAAGGCCCTAGTACCTTCTAGTCGCGGGGACTAGAAGCGAAAACGCTTGAGCTTATCTGTATCTGAGAAATCTGAAATTGTTGGGTGGGATTTTCTGTATGGAATGTGTGATGAGTGAATGCTAAATGAGTGCGGACTTCTTATAGCTGCATTTCCAATTAACGCGAGTTCAATTGGTCAGCAACGGAAGGAAGCGATTGCTGTCTGTCTACCTAGTGTCTCGAGAGTGCAGACCCCTTACTGCACTTTCAAAAACTCCCTCCCTTTTGTGTGTTGTAATTGTAAGCATTATGGGTGGGACATCATCTAGACAAATTGTTACCCCCCTAGACTGTATGCTTAGAAATTTTAAGAAAGGTTTTTTAATTAATGATTATGGACAGACTTTAAGCTCAGGTACTTTAAGAACCTTGTGTGAAGTTGAGTGGCCATCTATGGGAGTGGGGTGGCCCCCTAGTGGCAGCTTAGATATTGAAGTAATCCGGAAGGTCTACAGCATAGTTGTAGGAGAACCAGAATATTCTGAACAACTCCCTTATATAGATTCCTGGGACAGCCTTGTGACTGACCCTCCCTCGTGGTTGAAAACTTATATGGGATCCCCAGTAAAATTCATGTTAGGTCGTGTTCAAAGAAAGATTAGAAAATCTAAACTAGAAGAGGGAAAGAGCCCCAGGAAGCTTACCACCCAATCGGTGGCTTCCGCCCCTACCCTGTCCGAGAAACCCATACTCTCTGATGACCCCTCAGACCTTGAGCCACCACCTTATGGCCCATTGTTGGGGTTCCGTGCCGCCCCTAGAGATCCACGCCGCCCAGCTCAAGCCTCTCCAGTACAGGCTTCTCCGGATAGTTCTTCCCCTCCTGTGCGAACCCCACCACATCCTAGGTTGGACTTTTCACCTGGCCTCTACCCTTCTGTGCCAAATCCTCTCCTGTTAACCTCTGTAGACCCACTTTGGGCTCCACTCCCTGACTCCTCAACTCCTGACAGCCCAGCCTCTCCCTCTAGCACCCCTACCCACTCATTAGGGGCCCGGCATCCCTTTCAATGGACTGAATCACCTGTGACCACCTCTCAGTCTATGAGTACCCCTCCCCATCCCTCAGGGGTTCAACACACCTCCACTGAATGGGTTAGACCTGCTGCAATCACCTTTGAGCATGATAGGAGGGTAGCTCCTAGCTCTACCTCAGGTTCCATCCCCACTTCCTCGAGAGTTCTGCCACTTCGTCAGGTAACTACCACTCGACCGGATCCTAATAATCAGGGTCAGGTTATACAGGCACAGGCCTACCAGTATGTACCCTTCACAACCACCGATCTCCTGAATTGGAAGACGCATTACCCCTCTTATACTGAAAAGCCTCAGGCAGTGGTGGACCTAGTGACTAGCATTATGGCCACCCATAACCCAACCTGGACTGATTGTCAACAACTTCTCCTGACCCTCTTCACAACTGAGGAGAGGCGGAAGATTTTGCAAAATGCTGAGGCCATCACGCGAGAGCGTGTTCCCGACGGGACACAGGATCCAGAGGGATGGGTTAGAGCTCGGTTTCCTCGCGCAGCTCCAGCTTGGGATCCAAATGATGGGCAGCACTATGAACTGTTGTCTGGCTATTGCCGGGACTTACTGGAAGGTATGAGGAAAGGCATAAAGAGGCCCATTAATCTGGCAAAGGTCTCTGAAATTCTCCAAGGGGCAACTGAATCCCCTGGGGCCTTTCTAGAGCGACTAATTGAAGCCTACAGAACATACACCCCATTTGACCCTGAAGCCCAAGAAAACCAGAGAATGGTGAATAGCGCATTGGTGGCCCAGAGTATGCCAGATATCCGGAAGAAGTTGCAGCGTCAGGAGGGATTCGCAGGGATGAATACCACCCAGCTAATTGAGATCGCAACCAAGGTTTTCATTAATAGAGATCAGGAGGTGCGCCGAGAGGCTGACCGGAAGATGCAGAAGAAGGCCGACCTTTTAGCGGCAGCCATTACTAATTCCACCCTTAACCGAGGTCGACCTCTAGCTAATGGGAAGCCAAAGTGGGACCCCGGACCACCAGCCAGGCCCCGAGATTCCTTCAATCAATCCCGGCCAAGGGGGGAGAATCCCAGACCAAGATTGGAGAGGGACCAGTGTGCTTATTGTAAGGAAAGAGGGCACTGGAAAGATGAATGCCCCCAGAGGCGCCAGGGACTGAGAAGGGGACCAGGAGATCGAGGAAGCCGAGGCCGAGTTCGAGAGGGAAGATATGAGCCTCCTGAATCTGACATCATCGGGATAGCCGAGATGGCAGAATGGGACGAATAGGACAGACCGGGTTCCTACAAACTGGGCTCCCAGGAACCTATGGTCAAGTTAACTATAGGGAGCCGCTCAATTCCATTCATGATTGATACAGGAGCTGAACATTCTGTTGTGACGGAGCGATTAGCGCCTGTGTCTGGAAAAACTGTCCGAGTGGTGGGAGCCACGGGGGTGCAGAACCGGAGGCCCTTTCTGACAACCCGTAGATGCCAATTAGGCTCACACATAGTCACTCATGAATTCTTGTATATGCCAGACTGTCCAATCCCTTTGTTAGGTCGAGACCTGCTGTCCAAGCTTAGGGCCCAAATTTCTTTTGACTCTGATGGCCAGACTTCAGTCTCCTTTCGGCCCCCAACATCCAGCCCTAAGGGTATATTGAGTTTCTGCTGCCCTCTTGAAGAAGAATGGCGGCTGCATCAGTCGCATGGCCAAGTTGACCTACCCCTGGCAGACAGCTTTCAGGTCAGTGGGGTATGGGCAGAAGATAATCCCCCAGGGTTGGCCCGAAATATTCCTCCTGTACATGTAGACTTACTTCCAAGTGCCCGGCCAATCCATCTTCGTCAATACCCAATTCCCAGAAAGGCTCTGGAAGGGATTCAAGCACATTTGAATCGTCTGTTATCCCATGGAATTATTCGTCCTTGCCAGTCTCCATGGAATACGCCACTATTGCCAGTTCAGAAGCCAGGGACTGAGGACTACCGGCCAGTCCAAGACTTACGAGTGGTCAATAAATCCACTATCTCATTACACCCTGTAGTGCCTAATCCATATGTCCTGCTAGGATTGATACCTTCTGGGGCTACCCATTTCACAACACTAGATCTAAAAGATGCCTTCTTTTGTATTCGGGTGGCCCCAGCCAGTCAATTGCTTTTTGCCTTTCAATGGGAAAACCCAGTAACAGGAAGGAAGCTTCAGTATACATGGACCCGCCTGCCACAGGGGTTCAAGAATTCCCCCACCATTTTTGGGACAGCCCTAGGACAAGACCTTAAGACTTTTAAATCTGAGCCTTCCAGGCGAGTTTTACTCCAGTATGTAGATGACCTCCTGATTGCAGCAGTGACCCAGGAAGAGTGTTTTGAGGCTACTAGAGAATTGCTGGAGCTACTCTTGGATGCAGGCTATAAGGTCTCACGCTCAAAGGCCCAACTCTGTCAGTCAGAAGTGAAGTATTTGGGCTTCTGTATTTCCCAGGGAAGTAGGAGACTGGATGCTAGTAGGAAGCAAGCGGTAGCTGCAATTCCCCAACCCAAGTCCAGAAGAGAAGTTAGGGAATTTCTGGGAGCAGCCGGATTTTGCAGAATTTGGATTCCAAATTTTGCATTGATGGCGAAACCCCTTTACCAAGCCACAAAGGGGGGTGAAAAGGAACCATTTGAATGGGGACCTACTGCTCAACAATCCTTCATTGCCATAAAGAAAGCCCTACTCCAAGCCCCTGCGTTAGGCCTTCCTGATGTGGAGAAACCTTTCTCACTGTATGTCCATGAGCGACAGGGGGTTGCTCTGGGTGTGCTGACCCAGATGATGGGAGCCTGGCAGAGGCCTGTTGCATACCTGTCTAAACAGCTGGATGGAGTGGCTAAAGGATGGCCAGCCTGCATGAGGGCCATTGCAGCAACAGCCTTACTGGTCCAGGAAGCTGATAAGTTGACCTTGGGGCAAGAACTGGTTGTTAAAGTCCCCCATGCAGTTCTCACCCTCATGGAGTATAAGGGCAACCACTGGTTTACAAATAACCGCATGGTTAAGTACCAAGCTAGCTTGTGTGAGAATCCACGGATACACCTGGAAACAGTGGCTACATTTAATCCTGCCACCCTTTTGCCAGCATCTGAGGGACCACCGGATCATGACTGTATCCAAACCATGGATGAAGTGTACTCTAGTCGACCAGATCTTAAAGATGTTCCATGGAGGGACCCAGATGTAATTTATTTCACAGATGGAAGCAGTTATGTGGAGAACTCCAAGCGACTGGCAGGCTATGCTGTGGTGACAGAGGACAAGGTGATAGAAGCAAGAGCCCTGCCCCAAGGAACTTCAGCTCAGAAAGCAGAACTTGTGGCCCTCATACGAGCTCTGGAGCTAGCAGCAGGACTGGTGACTAACATTTATACTGATTCCAAGTATGCCTTCACAACTCTACATGCTCATGGAGCTTTGTATAAGGAAAAGGGACTCATAAATGCTGCAGGCCAACCTGTTAAGTATGGACCTGAAATACTTCAGCTGCTAGAGGCTGTGTGGGCCCCTAAGAAGGTAGCTGTCATTCACTGTAGGGGACACCAAAGAATAGATACTCCAGTGGCCCGAGGGAACCGCCATGCTGATCGGGTGGCCAAGGAAGCTGCTCGAGGACCCCCAGCAACTACTGTGACTCCCCTGTTCCAAATTCGATTGCAAGAATGGACACCTATGTATACCCAAGTGGAAGAGAAATGGGCTCAAGAAGAAGGTGCAGTAAGGAGACCTGATGGCTGGTTACATCTCCCTGATACCAGAGTTCTGGTGCCACGCCACCTAGCTTGGCCTGTAGTGTCTCAAGCTCATGACCTATCACACTTAGGGAAAACAGCACTAGCCCGTCTACTCAGCCGAGTAGTGGTGCTGGAAGGATTGGATAGTCTGGTTGCCACTGCCTCTGCCCGATGTACTCTCTGTGCCCAGAATAATGCTCGTCAGGGACCCCGTATTCCACCAGGAGTTCAGTCTAGAGGTCTAACACCCTTTGAGTCCCTAGTTATAGACTTCACAGAAATGCCCAAGAGCGGTAGGTTCCGATACCTCTTAGTCATGGTCTGTACCTTTTCTGGGTGGGTGGAAGCATATCCTACAGTCACTGAGAAAGCCACAGAAGTAGCTCGAGCTCTCCTTAGGGATGTCATCCCCAGGTATGGACTGCCCCTTGCCATAGGTTCAGATAATGGTCCCGCCTTTGTTGAAGCTACACTTCAGGCCCTGTCCCGCGCATTGCGCATTACCTGGAAATTGCATTGTGCCTATCGTCCCCAGAGTTCAGGGCAGGTTGAGCGAGCAAACAGAACCTTGAAAAATAGCCTAGCAAAGATTTGTCAGGAAACCCAACTGAAATGGCCACAGGCACTGCCACTAGCCCTCTTCCGCCTCCGATGTACCCCAACTAAAGGAACAGCCCTCTCTCCCTTTGAAATTGTGTATGGGAAGCCCCCAGCCATTTTACAGGGAATTAAGGGAGACATAGGGATTTTAGGGTCTACCCAGGTGCAGGAGCAGGTAGCCCTCTTGGGAAAGATAATTTCTGAGCTTCAGTCTTATGTGAGAGAAATAAACCCTGTCCCCTTCCAGGCTCAGGTACATTCCTTCCTGCCAGGGGATAGAGTTTGGGTGAAAGACTGGAGGCTTCAGCCTTTGGGGCCCCGATGGAAAGGACCTTTTACTGTTTTGCTTTCTACCCCTACAGCTGTGAAGGTCGCAGGGATTACTCCATGGGTCCATTGGTCTCGAATTAAGTCTGCTGATCAGACTGAGCCCAGCACGGATCAGACGGAGCCTAGACAGTGGAGAGCAGAAAGTGATCCAGCGGAGCCATTGAAGTTGCGCTTGACCCGAACCAAAGAATCTACTAGCTGAAAAGAAGGGTCAACTGCATACTGCAGGAGCGGCTGAACTTCGGCTTCACACTGAGACTCTTTCTTGCCTGATTCTGGCTTTTTTGGAATTTGAAAGCTTGATCCTTGTCAGTTGAGGGTCTATCCCAACTGGTATAAGAACTCAAAGACTGAGAACATTATATGAGAGTAATCTGTGATTAGCACAGACTGTTGAAATATTATTGCTTAATTAGTTTGCTGTATTTGTTTTAGATTAAGAAGAAAGAAAATGTTAGTACTTTGGATGCTTTTGTTGTTTTCTACTCCTTGCCTCCTTGTTCCTAATACCCCAACTCGCTCCAACCTTTGGTTACACTCAGTCCAGGAACTAATTAGCCAAGCAAAGATTACTTCCCCTTGTATTGTGTGTTCCCGATTTTCTCCTTATACCACAGATGTCCCAGCTGTTCCTGTTCCTGTGCAACTCCCAGCTCTTATACCTCCCTACTTTTCGAGTTCAGGTCCTTGGAGCCAGGATTATACTTGGTGGTCCTTTTATAATGCTACTTCCCCCTCTGAATCTTCTCTAAGGCCAGTTTTTACGTCTCCCTATCCAGCCTCTGGAGTGTTTTGTTTAACAAGAAGCATCTCAACTGTTCTTCCCATTCCCTGTAACTATACTAATGTTCTCCCAGAAAAAGGAGAATCTGTGTGGGTAGTTTCTCCAGGTACTCCTATGTGCCCTGCTACCATACCTGTAGATTATGACCCAGGTGATTATCTGGCTCCTAAGCGTACCACTGAGAAGACTATAGTGTCCAAGCTTATTTTCTACTTTCATAAGTCCCCGGGGTATGAAGAGTTACTAACAAATGAGCAGCCTGTCACAATTGGGGATTGGCGCCTATGGTGTGCAAAGTCTCCATTTCGTCTTCGTTCCCCCTGGGATAGGGGCTCGCATTATGGGCACCCTAAGTACCCTGTCCAGCCTGAGCCAACATTTATTGGGAACTTTCCTCACCCTCTCCTTGGTCATTACTGGCTCTGTGATAATGTCCTCCACATGATTCTTCCCCCCACATATGATTTTTGTGTATTGGTAACCTTGAATTATTTTCCTAAAGTTATTCCTCTTAAGCCGCTATCCCCGCACCGCTCTAAGCGAGAGGCTTTGTCCTTACCCTCCTCCGTTGCCACAGAGGATGAGGCGATTGAATTAGCCCTCCAGTATATTAATTCTACTTATCCTCTGACTAAAAAGAGACTTGTAGCCCTTTCTGCCACGGCCTGGATTCCAATTGGGGGCCCGGTAGCGGGTATTACTGAACTAGGTATGGCTACCCGGAGACTTCAATCCCTACTCCATGTTTAGTTCATGAGCTGAACGTGGTAGTCAATGCATTGCAGGATCAAATTAATGAATTAAGTATAGTTTCTCGGTATAACCGTATGGGTCTTGATTATCTCTTTGCAGCCCAGGGTGGCCTCTGCACAGTGCTAAATTCTTCAGAGTGCTGTACTATTGTCATAAATAGGACGCATGTAGTTAGGCATGCCATGGATAAAGTCCTACAGTTGGCTAGCCTTAATGTGGAGGATTACCGAGGAGGGTTAGATCTTACCTCCTGGTGGTGGTCATTGACCTCCTGGATACGTCCCTTGTTCATTTCCCTAATAGTCTTAGTTTTAGCAGGGTTTTTGTTTGTTTCCTGGCCTCATGTGCTTCGGCAGTATGCCGTCGGACCTTAACAAGTAGGGTAATGGTGATTCACAAGTCTATTCCTAGTTAGGATCACTATAATCTCCAGAGTTTGAGATGTGAGACTTATTTCTGCATAAGCTGATTTTAGTCTCAAAGGGGGGAATGAGGCAGCCATGGGCAAAGAAAGTGTTAACTCTGAGAAATAATTATATATATATAAGAAATGATATTAAAAGCTTGAAGTTTGAATTCTTTTCACTCTGCCAGCAAAGTAGTGAAGGAATGCAGGCTGGAATTAATTAGAGTCTAGTTTGGCCGAGCTAAGGTTAGGAAAGGTCAGTGAGAAATGAAACTCTGTCCCTTGTGAATTGCCAATGCTAGCTGGCACATCTGTAAATTATTAGGCTTACTGAATAGTTTTGTAAGCAGGCACGAGCCAGACATATGACATATTGTAGTTTAAGAATAGGCTGAAATACTATTTAGAAGTGCTTAATATGTAGATAGCTTAGATATAGATATATCTGATTATGCTTATTTTAGAATATGCTGTATTCTGTGTAAATTAATAAGTTTTGTGTCTATGTAGAATGTCTGTTAAATCCTGTATTACTCTTTGTCTGACATTTCAAGCAAAGACTGCTGTGAGGAGATCAACATGTGTTTTGAATTAACTATGGTCTTAGCTAGTTCTGTGTATGGAGCTGAGAGGTGAAAAAGGTCAGAACTAGTCAGCTCTCTTCTCCTTGATTAATTATAGGTAAAATGCAGGAATGGTCTTGGAAGTAATAACCTGATATGTATGCTATTAATTAAGATTGGCTTTTGACCTCTTTAATGAATGCCAGAGTTTAGTTAGCAGTTAGTATGAACCAGACTAGGAATATGAGAATAACCAATGTTAGATGGGGCCTCTTAGTCTCTAAGGGAATCCAGTCTAAGCCATAGATGAGACATCAATCATAATGAGAAATGTAAGAGTTCTGGAGACCAAATGTCTGGCTTGAGGGGCCCCAGGTCACAGGTCAGTTTAGGATGTCTGGAACCTATGTAACTGATATTTCAAAAGTAATGATTGGTTGAGGCAAGGTAGCCAATCAATGTCTTAACCAATTGGGAGTAAAGGGGGCTGGGCTAGGCTAGGCTAGGAGGAGGGCTTAGGACCCTATTTAAGTGGGAGCAGAAGCAGTTTATGTCAGAAGGAGCTCAGAAGAAAGAGAAGGACAGAAGGAACAGACAGAAGAAGGAGAAGACAGCATAAGAAGAGAAGCAGCTGAGACAAAGACACAGAGAGCTGAGACAAAGACACAGAGAGCTGAGACAAAGACACAGAGAGCTGAGAGAGAGGAGAAGAGAGCTAGAACTGATGTCCTGCTTTGTTTGCTGGCAAATAAAGAAGATTTCTCTCTCATACTGGTGTGTGCTGTCTGACTCCTGAAGTATCACAAATTCCTATCTCAATTCCTGCAACACATGCACACTATATTTCCAGACACTGTGGGTAAAAGAGTTTTTCAAGGCAGCAAGCATTGCATAAAATATTAGGGATCAACAGTATTATGGCAATTTCAAAGGTCTGCTGGGTTGAGAGGCCTCGCCCAGGCAGGGTCAAGGTGCAGTCCTCTATCAATATTTCTGCTCCTCTGCATTAAACTTTATTTTCCGTGAAAGTAACTGCAAAGCATTCCTAGCTGTAAAATGACAAACTCTGCAGAAATACATGACTAAAAATTCACTTTTACCGCCAGAAAGTCAATAGAATGAAAATGAGTAAGGAGTGGGGAACGGGAGAAGGAGGGACAGACAGAGCTCCCGCTGCTAGCAAACAGCGATCCGACGACATGCAAACCTTGTTACCTAGATCCTCTTTAATTAAACAGCGCAGGCCTCTAGGCAACCAAACACACCGCTTAAATAAACTTGTTTTTATTTTAAGTAACCAATGCAGTAACTTTCCCCTGTCAATGGAGCAAGATCAACTCACCTGCCTACTGCCAGGTGCGGTGAGAGAGGTAAGGATCGGGGTGCTGCAACAGAACTGCAGATTGGGGTCTAGGTAAAAGACGGATTTCCCGGATTGAGATTCGTCCCTTACCTTCTTCCAACAGATTGCGGCGCCCCCTGCCTCCCAAAGCTCCCCGCAAATAAGGAAAACCACAGCAGAACCAAAACAAAAAGAGAAACCACAAGGCAGGTGTACTGTCCGTAAAGATCAGACGTGTATTGCATTTCAATGCAGTGTATATATGCACACACACAGCCAGCACACGATGGTGTAGCTTAAGACCTAAGTCATCATAGGCAGGTACTTGAGGCTGGCCATCGGCGATGGAGGGAGGAGGCGGGGGCTCCTACACCACCTTGAAACCAGTATTCATGCAATTAACTCCGCAGTAAGGTGTCCACTGTCCTACCTTAGTGACAATTATACAGAACTGGATCCCTGGTCCTCCTGGTCTCGCCCAACGCACCTCAGTCTACCCCCCCCCCCCCCCCCCCCCCCCCACTGCAGTGACTCGCAGCAACTTAGCCCTTCCCCAGCTCCTACCCTCCGCCCTCCTCCTCCCACACCCAGGCAGACGGCCGAGTGGGCGAGTCAGGGATCCTGTGGCGAGCAGTGTTCATTCATAAACGCAAGACACCCGCCCTGACTTGTGGTTTCTGATTTCTTTCTCTTGATCTGGGAGATGCTCCTCACACTGAAGGGCGCCGGAGCCGAAAGAAAGGAGAAGGAAGGCCACAGACAACGGAGCGGGGAGTGGAAGCCACTGCCCTTTGTGTGCCCAAGGAACCATGCAGCCAGAAATGAGAGCCTCCCAGACAGTATTAGCACCAGACACAGGGCAGGCTTATCGCATTGGCCCAGACTAGGGCCCAAAGCGGTCCTCGTAGTTATAAAGGCTCCCAAAGCAGATGGTATAAAGGGGGGAGGGGTTGAAGAACCTATCCACAGCTTCCTGCAGAGGTCTATTTTACCAATCCTCTGTGCATTGTCCTCCAGTGATAATAAACACTTCTTACCTTCTGCTTCCTCGTCTGCCAGCTTTCCTCTGCAGTCAAAGCAGCACAGGGCCCCTTTTGTGGGAATTAAAACATGTATTTATATTATGATGGGGGGGGCACTGGTAGGTGTTTCTTTGGTTAGGGACCATCAAATGGTTACTCTTGCCCTGGTTGCCAAGGTTTTAGGGAAAACCCAGACTGCTGCCCCCCCCCCCCCCCCCCCAGAAGATTTGTATTTTAATGTGAAGGTGCCCATACTGCCCAACATCTGAAACCCTTGATAGGTTTTAAATATACTAATTGGAATTTGATAAATTAATAACATTTCAAAATATTTTTTTAAAACTTGCTAAACATAGGAGTGGTCTAGTGGTTAGGGTGGTGGACTTTGGTACTGAGGAACTGAGTTCGATTCCCACTTCAGGCACAGGCAGCTCCTTGTGACTCTGGGCAAGTCACTTAACCCTCCATTGCCCCATGTAAGCCGCACTGAGCCTGCCATGAGTGGGAAAGTGCGGGGTACAAATGTAACAAAAATTAAAAAAATTGTAATAGTTATCCAAATGGTTCCATACAGTCTGTGAATTCTAAGTGCTCTGGATCTCTACATTCATAGCATTGTGATAAACATGAATCCTGTATGGATGGCATGGAACCAAACAAGCTTAGAGGTGATTAGATGGCAGCACCAGTAATTGAGAAACAAAGCCAGTCCTGGGCAGACTTCTACAGTCTGTGCCCTGATCATGGCTGGACAGATTCAGCTTCAGCAGGGCCGCCGAGAGTCTGGGCCAGGCCCTGGACAAGGCCGCCCCTGGGCCCCCTCGAGGTCGCCGGGCCCCTTCCATCCGCCACCGGGCCGGGTCCTCTCTCCACCCCTGGGCCCTCTGCACTGACCTTAAGTGCCTCACCTTCGAAGGCGCAGCAAGCAGCGGCAGACCACTCCTTCCTTCCGTGTCCCACCCTTGCGGAAGTTACATCAGGCGAAGGCGGGACACGGAAGGAAGGAGTGGTCTGCCGCTGCTTGCTGTGCTTTCAAAGGTGAGGCGCTTAAGTTCAATGCCAGGGAGCGACGGAGGGCGGGCGGGCCGGACTGCAGCGGCGGCGCTGGGCCCCCCCCGGAGGCCCGGGCCCGGGGAATTTTGTCCCCCCTGTCCCCCCCTCTCGGCGGCCCTGAGCTTCAGTAGTTGGAGAACAAGGCCAGTGCGGGGCAGACTTCTACCGTCTGTGCCCTGAAACTGGGAAGGACAAATCAAGATCAAGAATGCATATTTAGTATCACATCATACCTTATGCTATGAGTTTATCTTGTTGGGCAGACTGGATGGACCATAAGGGTCTTTATCTACCATCATCTACTATATTACTGTATTAACTTTATGAAGACTTAACTGAGAAATAGCAACATGTGTTTCGTACCTACTGTACTCATCGTTTGGTTAATCTGTGCTGCTCTAACAACTTTATTCAGAGAGCTTTCTGACTGAAAATAAGAACTATAGCATTCCACTGCTCAAATATTCAATTTATAACAAACTTGCAACACAGCCATCTTGTTTCACATAATTTCAAAATCTTGTGGGTCTCTTCGCATGGTTTCCTGGTTCGGGGTGAAATTGTGATATTATTTACTGCTGCAAGAAAAACAGAAGCAGATACTACTACTACTACTACTTAACATTTCTAGAGCGCTACTAGGGTTACGCAGCGCTGTACAATACTCTTAACAAATGCTTCTAACCAGTCTAGAAGGCAGCTGCTTGCATTATTTATACAAAATGCAAATGAATGTCATTCACATCCCATGACAAAATGTTGGGAACATTTCTTCTTAGGTTGTGTTGGAATCCATTCTTCTACCTGTCTGGCAAATCCTATGATGTTACCAATAGGGATTTGCTTCCCTGGAAGCAGATTCCTAAAGGCAGTGTGCAGTCCTCTACTTCAATTAAAAGGGGCATTTTTGCTATAACGTTTAAATGGGGAGATAAATGTTTATCGGAAAACATCTGAAAACCAAAGTCCATAATGGAAGAAAAAAGATGTTTTGCAGTATTTGAAAATACCTAAAATAAACGTTTTGCAAAAGGACGTACTAAATTCACCTCCATGTGAAGGCACTGCAGCAGGCAACAGCTGATGGCTTCCCTTCAGACTTCCCTCCTTTCCTCCCTGGCCCGCCCTCGTCTGATGTAAGTAACCTACGTAGGTAACTTATGTCAGACGAGGGCGGGCCAAGGAGGAAAGAAGGGAAGTCCATCAGCTGTTGCCTGCTGCAGCGCCTTCACACAGAGGTGAGAGGCGCTGTGAGGGCCCGGTGGCAGACAGAGGGGGGGGAGCGGCAGTGGGGGCGGAGCCACGGAGGTGCGGAGGATGGCGGGGAGGCCGGTGCTGAAGCTGTCATTTCGATGCAGGGGGATGGGGGAGCGGCGGCGGCAACCTCAGGGGGGGCTGAGCTGAGCTAAACGCGCTCGTCTTTTTTTGTTTTTAAAGTGTTTTTAAAGTTTTGTTTTTTAAAGTGAAGCACGTCCATAAAGGACGTCCTTGGCATGCGCAGAGCAGCCAGCATAATGCTTGGCTGCTCTGCGCATGCTCCATGGGCTGACTGGCCAACTGTTTACCCATGGAATAGAGAATGCAAGTAAGTTACAATGAGCAGCTCATTTGCATTCCTATTCCTTGATGCATGCCCGTTCCTTACCAATTCGCTAAGGGAATCGGTAAGGGAGGGGCTCTAACGATTTTTTTTAGTGCATCTGGGCCTAAGGCTGCAGTGGAGAAACAACCTTCGGAGGAAACATTGACTGAATCTGCCTCTCTTAGTAAGTCTCTTTTGCCTTTAAAACCATCAACCATTACTTTAGACTCTATTTGGGATGCGCTTGTGGGGTTGGAAACCTCATTATCTCAAAAATTAATGTCTGTGATTCAGCATACAAAGATTCCTCTAGAAAAAAAATCTCTAAGCTGGAAACAAAAACAATAGAGACATAGGCGGTCGGTGGCCCAACTGTTTGTGGAGGCTAAAGGGGGTGGGATTATGGGGTGGAGCCAGGGGCGGAGCTTATATCCATAATTGTCTGACAACACAGAGAAAAAAAAATAAGTAAAAATAAAATAGTCACAATTAATACCTTTTATAGATATTAGATATGTATCATATGTCAAAGAATAAAGTGGTTGCTCAAAGTGGCCTAGTGGTTAGGGTGGTGGACTTTGGTCCTGAGGAACTGAGTTCAATTCCCGGCCCAGCCAGCTCCTTGTGACTCTGGGCAAGTCACTTAACCCTCCATTGCCTGCCATGAGTGGGAAAAAGTGTGGGGTACAAATGTAACAAAAATAAAATAAACCACAATTGCTCAACTGCAAAACACTATGCACAAATTTGTGCAAAAACACACTCAGAACCTTACTGTACCATAACACTGGGCAGACCCTAATAAACCAATATACCACCCATACGGAAAATGCAGACCATCTCTCGACCCTTTTCCATTCAGCATGTCCTGTCTCTCCCCATCCTTCCAGTGTCTCCTCTTTCTGCCCCCCTCCTTCCAGCATTTTCCCTCTTTCTCCCTCCTTTCATTCAGCATTTCTCCACCTGACAGCTATAGAGGCTCATTTTCAAAGCACTTAGCCTCCCAAAGTTCCATAGAAACCTATGGAACTTAGCCTCCCAAAGTGCTTTGAAAATATGCCTCAGGGTCTCCCCCAGTTTCTCCCCAGCAGCTTCTCTCTCTCTCTCTCCTGCCCATGTCCCCTCTCTCTCTCTGTACCCCTCTTCCATCCAGCATCTTCTTTCTGGCTCTCCCCTGCCCTTTTGCATGTCCCTGGCTCTCCCCTGCACGTTTCCACTTTCTCTCTCTCTCCTCCAGCGTCCTCACCTCACTTTCCTATAGACTTCCTGAATCAGTACTTCAAGCTACAGCCTTTTTGAGGCTGCTTGTAACTCCTATTCACTTGTTCAGTACCCATGTCAGTTGTGTCATTTCCACCTTAAGTAATTCCCTTATCCGTATTTGTCCTGTTTGTCTGTCCTGATAAGATTGTAAGCTCTGTCTAGCAGTCTTTTACATGTTCAGTGTACAGCACTGCCTAGGTCTATGATAAGTAGTAATAGTAGTTTTCCTAATTGCTTCTCTGCCAGTTATATTATGCTCACCTGGTTATCTCAAATTTTGTTATTCCAATATGAAGGTAATTAGAGTTGACCTGATGATCAATTAGAAAAGAATAAATAAGAGTCCATGGAACATAAGCCTCTGAAAATTGTATCTCAGCATAAACATACTTTGTAGATGTTTGCAATTGTATAAAAAGCTATGGAAAAGTTTAATCTCCACTTTTCTAAAAGCAGGAATTAGCCTATAGAGAATCAGCAAACATCAGGATTTTAAAAAGTCACTTTTTACAGGGAGCATAATTTTACAGAGGCTGTATCAGAGTGCTTTAAGAGCCATTTACTTTGTGTGGGGGGGGGGGGGGAACGACACTTACATAAAAGCAGTTTAGCTGCCAGGCTACTTGTAACCACTGAAAAAAAGGTTACAGTATCTTTCTTGTAACCACTGAAAAAAAGGTTACAGTATCTTTCCCTGGACCCAGGAGGTGTTAATAGACCCATCCATAATAAATCTCTGTCTGCAAGGGCAATGGCTTTTGAGAGGGGAAAGGGGGCTCCAATTCATTAGCACAGCCCAGGATGGAGTTTGCACACCTGCTCTGTACCCAGGGCTTGGAATATGCTTTATTTAAAGAGACTCTTCTTTTCAAGAATTCAAACAGAAAAGGAGCTTAGAACAAAGTCATTTTTTAACGTCGCTCTCATTTAGATGTCGCATGAAAGAGCTCTTTCAACAAAGTTGGATTAGGTGGAGTTTTCTGTTCGGGGTCATAATAATAAATGCTCGAGTGGAGTGGCTGAGTGATGTTTAGATAGGAAGGAAATAGCCAGCTCTCGTCCGATAGTTAAATAGTTAACGATGTCTGAACGAAGTCCTCCATGGGTACAGCTAAATATCTATTGCGCTCCAAAGTACTACCAACTCTTCCAATCGACACACTTTGTAACAGCTGTATGGACCCTTACCGTTTCCATTTTCCAGCCATGTTCCCTCCCTCCTCCAGGCCTCTTTAAAGCGCCGCTGACAAGAACAAAAAGAAGCACGGGGCCACACCAGCCTTCAGGCATGCGCTGTCGGCTCTGCCGCTCCTCTGCTACCGGAACAGGAAATTGACGTCAGTGAGGGCAGAGGACGGCAGAGTCGACTGCGCGTGCCTGAAAGCTGGTGCGGCCCCACGCTTCTTTTTGTTCTAATGATGGCTGTCGAGAGAAGCAACGGCTTAGCGCTGTGCTTGTTCCTGTCGCTGCTCAACAGAAGCAGCGGCAGAGGCAGAATTTAGCAGGACGGGAGTCTCGGGACATTTGGAGGAGAACGAGCGAGGCAGGCGGGGAAGACCACAGCTGGGCTGCCAAGCCTCTTATACGGGGTGCCTACGAATAGAGATGAAAAAGAATATCAAAACTAATACTAGTAATATAGGTAAATTTCAACAAGTTCAAGTGAACTTGATTAAAGAAAATTTGCAGCTACAATATGAGGTGGAAAACTTGGAAAATCAGCAAAGAGCTAAAACTTTGCATTTGATAAACTTTCCTAAAGTGTCTTCTATTGCTCCTCTTATTACCTTTAAAAAATACCTATCAGAGATACTGAAGATCCCGCAACAAGCTTTTCCTCCAGTCTCCAAGATATACTATTTGTCATTATATAAAAAGAAAGAAACGAATCAACGTATAACTGAAGGAGCTGATGTCTCGTTTGATACTTTAAACCTTACACAATTCCTTGAAGAGGATGAGCTGGGCTCCAAACCAGCAACTCTAATAATAACTTTTGTATTACAACCAGATCGAGACTGGATATTAAAACAATTTTTCCGGCATAGAGAAGAACTTTTTATGAATTATAAGATTAGAGTGTTTCTGGATATTGCTAGAGTAACTCAAAAGCGACGGCAACTTTTTCTTAAACTTCGCCCTCGGGTCACACAAATGGGTGGTCTATTTTGGTTGAATTTTCCTTGTAAATGTGTATTGAAAGTAAATTCGGTAAAATAAGTTTTTTATGATCCTACACATTTAATTTCCTTTTTAGACTCCAAGACTGTTGTAACTCCAACTACGCAACCTATGTAATATCTTTGTCCACTCCATAATTAACTTAATAGTCAGAGTTTCTCTTCTATTTGCTTAACCTAATTAATAGAATTTATATTTCCTAGAATTGTACCTTGTTCTCTCTCTCTACTGTGGACTAAAGATCGGATAGATTATATATTACCTGTAGTAAATTTGAGTAATATGATGTAATATTACTAATTCTTTCTGTATCTTTTTATTATCAAGTATGTTCTTGATTTAGTTTGTGAAAGTTCAATTAAAAAAAAAAGAAAGGAGCCTCAGTCCCTGAGACTGAATTCCTAGTTCACATATTCAAATTTCACCATCACCTGCCCCCACATAATCTAGCTTATTTTCGAAAGAGAAGGACATCCATCTTCCAACACAAATCGGGAGATTATTATTATTATTATTATTTATTACATTTGTACCCCGCGCTTTCCCACACAATGCAGGCTTAATGCGGCTAACATAGTAATTTGAAATACAAAGTTAAGAATAGAATTTTCAATAAAACAGTAGTAAAACAATGTAAAGTCGGGCTTAGTAGTGTATGATAAGTTGAGCTAGATAATATATGACCAGGATAAAAGAGAGTAGACAGGATAGGATAGTGTAATTTGGGAGAAAAGGGGTAAGAGATGGGTGTCCTTCTGTCAGGGTTGCCCAAATTGGCATAATCAAAAGCCGATTTGGGGCGTCCTCAACTGCTTTCCGTCGCGGGGATGACCAAAGTTCACAGGGGCGTGTCGGCAGTGAACCAAAGGCGGGGCAGAGGCGTGGTTAAGAGATGGGCGTCCTCGGCCGATAATGGAAAAATGAAGGGTGTCCCTAATGAGCATTTCGCCGACTTTACTTGCTCCCTTTTTTTTCACGACCAAGCCTCGAAAAGGTGCCCGAACTGACCCCCTCCCACCCAAAAAAGCAATATTAAAAAATATTTTTCCAGCCTCTATGCCAGCCTCAAATGTCATACTCAGCTCCATGACAGCAGTATGCAGGTCCCTGGAGCAGTTTTAGTGGGTGCAGTGCACTTCAGGCAGGCAGACCCAGGCCCATCCCCCCTCTACCTGTTACACTTGTGGTGGTAAATGTGAGCCCTCCAAAACCCACCACAAATCCACTGTACCCACATCTAGGTGCCTCCCTTCATCCCAAAGGGCTATGGTAGTGGTGTACAGTTGTGGGGAGTGGGTTTTGTGGGAGCTCCGCACCCAAGTTAAGGGAGCTATGCACCTGGGAGCAATTTGTGAAGTCCACTGCAGTGCCCCCTAGGGTGCCCGGTTGGTGTCCTGGCATGTGAGGGGGACCAGTGAAATACGAATGCTGGCTCCTCCCATGATCAAATGGCTTGGATTTGATCGTTTTTGAGACAGGCGTCCTCAGTGTCCATTATGGCTGAAAACCGGGGACGACTATCTCTAAGGTCGACTATCTCAATATTTAGGTCGACCATATCTGAGGTCGACCTAAATGTTGAGATTTGGGCGTCCCAGACCGTATTATCAAAACGAAAGATGGACGTCCATCTTGTTTCGAAAATACGGGTTGCCCCGCCCCTTCGCTGGAACGTCCTTAGAGATGGTCATCCCCGTTCGATTATGCCCCTCAATGTCTCCATGAGGGGCATATAAGAGCCACCCTGGGAAAGTAAGTGTGCAGCATTGTCCCCCAAGAACACAGTACCACTCGTGCAAGCGCCATACATAGGCAGGGTAACATGCACTGATGTCCCTTTCTTATTGCAATACTACTACTAAGTTATTGCTTTTTCAGAAGTTAAAAAACAACAACATTGCAGCAGAATATTTATTTATTTCATTTATATCACACATCCCAACAGATCAGGTTCAACCTGTCTAAGAACTTATTGTAATTAACAGTACAAAAAGTGATGCAGGATAGTATACATTAGTAACAGCAAAATAAATGAGGATTGAGTAATTACAATATATAATATGGAAATTAGTGCTAGATGCAAAAAGGTAACAATTTATAGTCATTCATGTATAATAATTAGAATGGAAATTGGAAATTGAAAGCACAATTAGGGGTTTAAATTAATTATGATCATCAGTGAGAAATTGCTTAAACAGAGAGGCTTTAATGTATTTCCTGAATATCAAATAATTAGATTGCCATCTGATGAATTTTGGGAGGGAATTCCACCATTTTGTACAGAAGTAAGAGACTCCTGACATGCAGACTGATTTGTAGATCACTTTTTTGCAACTTGGATAGTGGAAGGTTAGATAATCTCTTGAACCAGGGAGAGTGTTGCGAAGGGGGAGATCAAATAAAGGTTGCATATAATCAGGGGTTATGCCATATAGAGTTTTGAAAATAAATGTACATAGTTTGAATGTTATTCTGTCTTTGACTGGGAGCCAGTGTAACTTTATAAGCAAAGGGCCTGCACTTTCAAATCTTGTAGACTATTCTGGCTGCTGTATTTTGAGCTGCCTGCAGTTTTTTCAAGGAAGATTCCTTACAGCCAGTATTAATGGCATTACAATAATCAAAGTGTGATAATACTAATGTTTGTACTAAGGTTCTAAACATATCATTAGGGAAGAGATGCCTGATTCTTTTTAGTTTCCACATTGTTTTAAAGGTTTTTGTGATGACTGCTTGAACTTGAATGTCGAGTAACATGTAGGAATCAATTATTATACCAACTGCAGTGGCATAGCCAGACAGCCAGTATTGGGTGGGCCTGAGCCCAAAGTGGGTGGGCATAAAATTTTCTCTGCTCCGCCCTACCTCAAAATATAAATACTTTAGCTAATGAGGATCCTCAAGCTCAGTCAGCTGAAGACTTTCTCTGAAGGTGGCCAGAACTCTCTTTTACCAAGCTTGGCAGGCAGCAGCAATGACCCTAAGCCACTGATGCCAGAACCCCACACATGCTTAGCTGTCGATGGCTCAAGGATGCTGTTGCCAGAGCTTGGTAGAAGGGAGTTCTGGCCACCTTTGGAGGAGGTCCTTAGCTGGGGATGTCTGGGAATCCTCACCAGCTATACAGCAAGGGTTAGGACCAGTGGCGTAGCCAGAAGTCAATTTTTGGGTGGGCCAACAGGTTGGATGGGTGGGCACTAGACAGTGGTTTGCTGGTAAATGTTTAACAACAGGCTCTCTCCCCGGTCCACCTCTGCGCACCCCCCCCCCCTCAAAATTGCAGAGCTGGCTATAGCCGGGGAGAGAGCCTGGGGGGGGGGGGGGGAGGCAATGCATTACTCTCTCCAGGAAAAAAAAAATTAAATGATCCCAGGTTCCAATCTAATTCATGTTTAATGTGGGATAATATGCCATAAATAAATATAAACTTTTAATGTTGAGCACCTGATTCTCAAAGTGGACATATTCCAAACACTATAATGAAAATAAAATGATTTTTTTTTTCTACCTTTGTTGTCTGGTGACTTTGTTTTTCTGATTGTGCTGGCCCAGTATCTGATTCTGCTGCTATCTGTCCTCTTAACTCCGTTTCCAGAGCTTCCTTTCCATTTATTTCTTTACTGTCCTCCTTTCTTCTTCATTTCTTGCTCTACATCCGTAAGTAAAAGCTGGGTCCTCTGCAGACTTGACTGTCCAGTGGATCCAGCTTCTGCCTATTTTCTCCATCCATGTGCTGTTTTTCTCCTCTCTTCCTTTTCCCTCATATATCCTTCCTCTCTCTTCCCTCCCCTCCATCCATGTCAGCATTTCTTCTCTCTCCCTTTCCCTCCATCCATGTGCATCTCCTTCCTCTGTCTTCCCTCCCCTCCATCCATGTCCAGAATTTCTTCTTCTTTCTCCCCTCCATCCATGTGCATCTCCTTCCTGTCTTCCCTTCCTTTCCCTCCATCCATGTCCAACAATTCTCTCCCTGCCCTCCCCTCCATCCACCCATGTCCAGCAACCATCCTCTCTCCACTGCCCTTCCTTCCATCCATGTCCAGCAACTCTCTTCTACCCTCCCCTCCATCCACCTATGTACAACAACTCTCCTCTCCCCTGCCCTCCCCTCTATCCACCCATGTCCAGCAACTCCCCTGCCCTCCATTCATCTATCCATCCATATCCAGAAATTCTCCTCTCTCCCCTGCCCTCCCCTCCATGTCCAGCAATTTCTCCTCTCTCCCTGGTCCTTGTCCTCCCATCCATGTCCATCGATGCTCCTTTCTCCCCTTTGACCACCTCCCTCTCATTCCCTCTCCAGCACTCCCATTCCCCCCTCTGTCTCTCCCTTACCCAGTCTCCTAAATTCCTCCCCCATCTTTCACCCACTTCATTAGTCCCCCATTCCCCATACTCTGTACTTACCACCCCTCCCAGTCCCATCCATCTTCTGCGCCTTCCCTCAGCTCACTACCCCTCCCAGTCCCATCCTTCCCTCTGCTCACCACCCTCTGCTGAATAAAGAAGACAACGTGGATGCAGACAGCACAGCAGCTCACTGGTTTGCTTGCTGTGCTTTAAGTGAATGGCGACGGCTGCGCAGGGGAGTAGAAACAGATTTTTAAAAAATGGCTTCCTTCTGGAGTTGCAGCGGCGAACTGGCGGGCGGCGGCACTAAAAGCATAAAGCAGCGAAGCTCTTCGAGTCCGTCCTTCGCTTTCCATTTCCTGCCCTCTCAGCGTCCCGCCCGCCCGAAAGGAAATGACATCAAAGGAAGGCGGGACGCTGAGAGGGCAGGAAACGGAAAGCGAAGGACGGACTCGAAGAGCTTCGCTGCTTTATGCTTTTAGTGCCGCTGCCCGCCAGTTCGCCGCTGCTGCCCGCCAGTTCGCCGCTGCTGCAAATCTGGAGAGATCAGCTGGGTGGGCCTGAGCTGAAATTGGGTGGGCCTGGGCCCACCCAGGCCCACCCGTAGCTACGCCCCTGGTTAGGACTGGTGTTAGACCTGCTTGGGCCCAGGTCAGAAAATAAAGGAGGGCTCCCCTCCCCGATTCCCTCTGCTCTTTGCCTCCCCTCCAATTTCCCACCTGCCATTACTATCACACCAACAGACCCTCACCAAATACAGAACAAGGGATCACAAATTAGAAATAAAAATATTTAGACAAAAATTGAAAAGGAACCCCAAGAAGTTAAACATAGCATTACTGCAACACTGGAGACATAAAACAGAGATGCATTTCCTTTTCTACAGAACACAATACAAAGACATTTGTTATGCACATTTCCAAATGCTAACATATTCCATTTAAAACATTCAAAATAAAATGCTTTGTTTCTACCTTTGTTGTCTGGACATTTTATTTTTCCATTTTGCTGGTTCCAATTTCTCTTTTCTGCTTTCCTCTCTGTCGTCTGCTAATTCTTCTTCAAGTGGCTGCAGTCCATTTGTCTTTTCTCCTCTCTCCTGTCTGTTCCCTCACTATTCCTGCCTCTGACATATTGATCATTCCTTTGTAGCTCTTTTCTGCCTCTCTCTCACCCTTCTTTTCAACTACCTATCAAATTTCCATCTTCTTCTTTCACCCACTAGCTCTCCCATTCCTCATCTTACTCCTCCCCATCTCTACTTTCTCTTTTATCTTTAATCTACTTCCTATTACCGTATTTCTACTCTCTGTAATCACTATCTCTCATTCATTTCCTTGCCACCCCTCCTCCCCGTCTTGGCCTCTCCCACAGGGTTCCACAATTCCCATCGTCTTCCTCCCTCCACCCTTCTAACCAGCATCTGATCCCCTCCCCACCCCACCCTGGTAGCCTTATATTTTCCTGCCCTTTCTCTCTTCATTCCTGTCCTCTCCCCCATGGCCAGCATTTCCCCCCCTCACCACCTACTGTGTACCTCTCCCTCCCTCTCATCCACCCCCATGTCTATCTCCCCCTCTCATTCCCACTGTCTACCATTTCTCCCTCTCCTTTGTGTTCTGGGTCCAACATCTCTCTCCCCTTCACATACAGCATCTCTACCTTCCTCCCCTCTACCATCATGTCCAACATTTCTCTCTCTCTCTCCCTTGTGTTCTGGTCCAACATCTCTCTCCCGTTCCCATGCAGCATCTCTCCCTTCCTCCCCTCTACCATCATTTCTAACATTTTTCCCTTCCCGCCACCCCTAAGTTCAAAATTTCTTCCCCTCTCCCCCTCTTACCACCTATCCCCTCTCTATACAGCATGTCTCCCTCCCCTCCCCTCCACCTCATATGCAGCCAAGACTTCTCCCTTCCTCACCCCTCCACCCCTTTGCTGCATCTCTCCCTTCTTCCCCGTGCAGCATCTCTCCCACCCACCATGTCTCATCTTTCCATCCTCCCTCCTCCCTGTGCAGCATCTTTCCTTCCATCTTCCCTCCCCCCTGTGCAGCTGCTGTCCCATCTTCCCTCCCCCGTGCAACATCTTTTCCCCATCATCCCTTCACCTGTGTAGCAACTTTCACCCTATCTTCCCTCACCCTCCTTGCAGGCCCACCCAGCAGCGATTCCAGTCTCAGGCTCGGCTTGCAGAGGAGAGGCTTCCGGGTTAGCGCTTATAGCTGCACGGAGATTGTTGAGCAGCAGCCGTCAGGCAGCGTGTGGGAATCGATGCGACCGGAATCAGTGTGCAGGAAGGAACACTGCTGCTGGGCAGGCCTGACCCCTAATTGGGTGGGCCTGGGCCCGCCCGTGGCTACGCCCCTGATACCAAGCAGGGGCGTAGCCACGGTTGGGCCCAAGCCCACCCATTTCCACCCAAGGCCCACCCAAAAATAATGGATCAAAACCGCAACCGCAGCTTCACTTGAGTCTTCTTTTCTCTTTCCCCTCCCTCACCCCTGCCATAAGCAATAGCATCCGGTTTAAATTAAGGGCGGGGCCAGCAGTGATTCGCTGAGCACTCCAGAGCTTTCCCTCTGCCACGATCTGCCCTCTGGGAAACAGGAAGTGCACTGAAGAGAGCTGATCATGGCAGGGAAGGCTCTGGAGCAGGTCTCTTCATCTGTGATCAGTGATAGTGAGGGAGGAAAACGGAGTGAGTGGCTGTACCTGTAGGGTGGGAGAGGGACAGGCTGGGAGACAGTGGCTTCACCTGCGTGGGGGTGGGAGGTGGGGGGGGGGTCTTGAGGCATAGGGAAGGGATTGGAGAGAGGTTCTGGACCTTCAAAGGGGGGGGGGTTGGCTGGAGAAAAGGGAGAGAGGTTTGGGACCTGCAAGGGGAGAGGTTGCTGCTTGGAGGGTAGGGAGAGAGTTTTGGATCTGCAAAGGGGGGTGGTGGCTAGCTGGAAGGAAGGGAAGTTCTGGCCCTGCAATGGTGGGTGGCTGGCTGGCTGGAGGCAAGGGAGAGATGTGCTGGACCTGTGGGGAGGGGGGCTAGAGGCTGGAGGGAAGGCCTGCAGGGGAGGCTTGAGGGAAGGGAGAGAGGTGCTGTACCAGGAGGAGAGATTAGAGGGAAGGGAGAGAGATGGCAGATCAAGGGGATGAAGGAAGAGGGAGACAAATTGTTTAACCCACAGTGGGAGAAAGAGCCAAAAGCTGGAAGAGAGAAGCAGAGTAGCTGGATAGGTGGGATCGGAGAGCAGAGAGAGACATTGGTGTGAGTGAGGAAGAAAGGGGAGATACAGAAACAGATGTGAGATGCTGTATTGGAATAACATATGAACACAGAGGGGTAATGCCTGACAGAGAGGGGGGAATGTGAGAATAGAGAGGTTATGCTGGACACTTGGAGGGAGGGGTATATGGTCACAGGGGAGATACTAGACATAGGGGACAATAGGAACTCAAAAGGGAGATACTGGGCATGTGAGGGCATAGGGACACAAGGGGTGATGCTGGACACAGGGGTAGGGGATAGAAGGGTGGTGATGGATGCAGGAATTTGAACATACTGGAGATACTGGACAAGGAACTATAGGGACACAGAGATGGGAGATGGATTGTGGACATGGAGAGAGAAGAAATGACAAATAGACAGGAGACCCTGGTAAGTGAATTAAGACAGAAGAAAGCAGAAACCAGAGACTAGAACCAAGCTGATTTGAAAAATAAAATAACCAGACATCAAAAGGTAGAAAAAAAATCTTTTTTTTTCAATTTTGTGATTAAAATGTGTCACATTTGGAATGTACATCTTGCCAGAGCTGGTGTTAGACAAGGCTGGAGCCCAGGCCATAAATTTGGGAGGGAACCCCAAAGCCCATCACCAGACTGCACTGCCTTCAGCTTCCATCATGCTTGTGGCTCTCTCTGGCCAGGCCGCCAGGGGACCAAGAGCAATTGCTCTAGTTGCACTCCAACACCATCCCTGGCATGTACTATGTTTATATTTTGCACAGGAGGAAATGCATTTCTTTCTGTATCTCTGGTATTGTATTACATGCAAGTTTTGGCTTTTTGGGGTTTTGGTTATATTTATGTTTATACATTTTAGTCAATTATTCTATATTTGGCATTTTTATTCCGTGTGTGTGATCGAGGTATTCTGTTAGCATGAATTTTCTATGTAGCCTTCTGTAGTAAGTTTGGTTTGTTTAGTTTTCCCAATAGGTATATTGATATTTTACGGCCCCACTGTAATATGTAGGGCAATGCCTTTTTCATAGATAGGATCCTTCTTTTGGAAGTTAGTGCTGGCTTTGTAGATTTGCATTAGGTTATGAGTGACATTTTGTTTTAAAGATTGTTTAATTTACTATATGGCGGCTGTTGAGATTACGGTGAGTTTTGTGGGGAAATGTCCTAACTCTGCTCTGTACCCATTGGGGGAGGGACAGGGGGTTCTGTGGATGCAGAATTTATTTGCCTTTAATACTAGACTATACTTTCTGGGATCATTTCTATAGCGTGTAACTGGAAAGATATGTTGGAAAGTGTTTGGTCTTGCTATACAGGCTAAGTATGTGTGTTAGGGACCCGAGGCTCAATGGAGGCGGAAGAGTGCAATCTCTTGTACTTCCCCCTGAAGCCTGCACTGCTACCCTTATTGAAGTTATTGGGAGTGGAGTAGAGCTGGAGCATGGGGTGGGGTATCAGGTGGCAAGTTTTTCAATTTCAAAAAAGTTGGCAACCCTGGTGTCCACCCATCTGACTTGTTGGCCCACCCAAAAATTGCTTTCTGGCTACGCCACTAATACCAAGTATCTTTAGTTGGGACTCCAGTGGATGTTACATTATCAGTTGTGAAGTTGTGATAGTTTATGACACGGTGAGGGTTAAATAATAACAGAAAATTTGTTTTCTCTCTATTCAATTTTAGCTTAAAGGTGCAGGCCCAATTCTCCATCAGGTCTAGACCAGATTTGATGATAGATAGCTCTTCTACAATTGAATCTTTGAAAGGGATGTAGATGGTTCTCTGAGGACAAGCAGGCTGCTTGTTCTCACATGTGGGTCAACGTCCGCATTGGCCTAGGAATCAACATTTTACAAAGCAAAATATAAAAAAGTTTTGCCAGAGTCTTCTGGTGTGCGTGCAGCGTGTGCTGCGCATGCGCAGACTAATTTCCCAACAGCCACACGAGCACGTCTCCTCAGTTTTTTTTCCCCATGACGAGGTGCGGCAGGTGCCTCCTGTGCTCCTCGTTTAGGCCCGGGAAAAAGAGTCTTAGTTTTTGCAAGCTTTTCGCGCTTTTTATTTATTTTGTTTAAAAAAAAGAGTTCCTTCCTTTATTTTTTGTTTAGTATTACTTTTTTTTCCAATTTTTAAGTTTTATTTCTTTTTTGACGCAGCTGGCCTTTAGGCCACGCGGTTGGGTTTCTCCCCTTTTGTGCCCTTTTCTTTTTTGGCACAATCGCGTCGTTTGATTTCACTGAAGCCATTTTTCCTCCCTTGTCATCAAAGACACCCAGCGGCTTCAAACGTTGTACTCGGTGCAACCGGACCATCTCAGGTACCAACACTCACTCGTGGTGTATCCAGTGCCTTGGGCCCGACCATAGCCCAGCCGTTTGTAGTCTGTGTCTTCATATGAAGAAACGGACTCAAGTGTCTCGAGAAGCTCAGCGAAAAAACCTTTTGGGGCTCGGTCCGGTGTTTCGATATCGACATTGGTACCAAGGTCGTTGGCATCGACATCGAGGGAGGGATCGACGTTGGGAGGAGAGGTAATGGCTGCGGAGAGACCAGCTTGCGCTGGGAGCAGTGAGGCGTCAAGTGGGTCTCCACCTGCCTCAAGGCCTCCTGTTATCTGGCCATTCGCCTGTGGTGAGGTCCCTGACCTTGGTGCCGCCTGCGGCATCGGTGTCAGCTGCCACCCAGGTTGACTCCCCTTCGACGTCGGTGGAGGGAGCTTCACCGGAGTCCAGACGGGCGTCGACTTCTCGGCACCGCCATCGAGGACGTCGTTCCTCAGCATCCAGGCAGGCTTAGTTTCGGACTGCTCCGAGATACTGAAGAGGAGTGTTCGTTGGAGTCAGAGGAAGATCCCAGGTACTTTTCTTTTGATGAGTCCTATGGGATTCCCTCTGAACCTTCCCCTCCACCAGAAAGGAGACTATCTCCCCCGGAGAGTTTGTCCTTTACATCTTTTGTCCAGGAAATGACTAAAGCTATTCCTTTCCCTATGGAGGTTGAGGATGAGCCCAGAGCTGAGATGCTCGAGGTCCTGGACTATCCTTCTCCACCTAGAGAGGCTGTGATGGCTCTTCTACTGAAGAAGTCCTTATGCGGAACTGGTCCCTCCCTCTGTCTGGCCCCATGATCCCAAAGAAAGCTGAATCCCAGTATCGGATCCACGGTGAACCTGGGTTGATGAGGTCTCATCCCAGAATTCCATGGTATTGGACTCCGCCCTCAAGAGAGCCAAGAGTACTAGGGACTATGCCTCGGCGCCCCCAGGTAGAGAAGCTAGGACCTTGGACTCTTTTGGGAGGAAAACGTATCAGCTGCTATGCTCGCCGCCAGAATTCAGTCATACCAGCTCTTCACGAGCGTCCACTTGCGGAACTCGGTGAGGCAACTGTCCAGCTTGGTTGATGCCCTCCCTCCGGAGCAGGCCGAGCCTTTTCGCCAGGTGATCAGGCAGCAGAAGGCGTGTCGTAAATTCCTGGCCAGGGGTACTTTCGACACCTTTGATGTAGCATCCAGAATCGCTGCCCAGGGTATAGTGATGCACAGACTCTCATGGCTGCATGTCTCTGACCTGGACCATTCGGTCCAGCAGTGAATGGCGGATGTTCCTTGCCGGGGGGAATAACCTTTTTGGTGAAAAAGTAAAGGATCTTGATGACCAGATCAAGAAGCGCAATGATGCTATGGATTCTCTCTCCTGCTGGGCGTCTTCTGCTACAACCTCCTCAACTAGGAGGTATTTTCGAGGGAAGAAAACTGCTCCCTATTCTTATGCTAAGCGTAGGTACACTCCGGCAGTCTGCCCAGGCTCAGCCCAAGCGCGCTTATTCTCGTCAACAGCGTGCACCTAAGGCCCTTGCTGCTCCCAAGCAAAAGCAAGGGACAGGCTTTTGACTGGCTCCAGTTCAGCATAGTCTCTGTAAAAGTGTCTGTACTGAACGACTTGCCGGTTGGAGGGAGGTTAATGTTTTTTCACCAAAGGTGGCCTCTCATAACCTCCGACTGGTGGGTTCTTCAAATAGTCCAGTTAGGATACACCCTCAATCTGGAATCCAAACCTCCAAATTACCGACCGGGAGCTCATAAATATTGCCATACTGGGAAAGACCAAAGGTCCATCGAGCCCAGCTCATTCTTACACCTCCCAGCACAAGCAGGTACTTGCAAGGAAACTCTCCACCCTTCTAAAGACCCAAGCGGTTGAACCCGTTCCACCAGAAGAAGGGCTGGGATTCTATTCCAGGTACTTCCTTGTGCAGAAAAAGACAGGGGGGATGAGTCCCATCCTAGACCTAAGGGCCCTGAACAAATTCCTAGTTCGAGAAAAATTCAGGATGGTTTTCCTGGGCACCCTTCTTCTCATGATTCAAGAGAACAATTGGCTATGCTCTCTGGACTTAAAGGATGCTTACACATACATCTCGATACTTCCAGCTCATAGGAAGTATCTTCGGTTTCGGCTGGGAACACAGCGCTTTCAGTACCTTGTACTGCCCTTTGGTCTGGCGTCTGCGCCCAGAGTGTTTACAAAGTGTATGGCTGTAGTCGCAGTGTCGCTACGCAGACTGGGAGTGCATGTGTTTCCTTATCTGGACGATTGGCTGGTGACGAACACCTCGGAGGACAGTGCTCTGGAGTCCATGCGAATGACTATTCAGGTGCTGGAGCTACTGGGGTTCGTAATAAATTATTCCAAGTCCCATCTCACTCCTGTCCAAAAATTGGAGTTCATTTGAGCCCTGCTGGACACGAAGACAGGTCAGGCTTATCTTCCCGAGGCAAGGGCAGACAACCTCCTGTCCCTGGTGTCCATAGTTCGAGCGTCTCAGCAGATCACAGCTTGGCAGATGTTGAGACATTTGGGCCACATGGCCTCCACAGTTCATGTAACTCCCATGGCACGTCTACATATGAGATCAGCTCAATGGACCCTAGCTTCCCAGTGGTATCAAGCTGTGGGGGATCTGGAGGATGTGTTCCAACTCTCCACAGATTTTTAAAATTCTCTTCAGTGCTGGACAATCTGGTCCAATTTGACCATGGGACGATCATTCCAAATTCCTCAGCCACAGAAAGTGCTGACGACGGATGCATTGCTCCTAGGGTGGGGAGCTCATGTAGATGGGCTTCACACTCAAGGAGCCTGGTCCTTTCAGGAAACAGGTCTTCAGATCAACCTCCTGGATTTGCGAGCGATCTGGAACGTGCTAAAAGCTTTCAGAGATCGGTTGTCCAACCAAATCATCTTAATTCAAACAGACAATCAGGTTGCAATGTATTACACCAACAAGCAGGGGGGCACCAGATCTCGCCCTCTGTGTCAGGAAGCTGTTCAGATGTGGCTTTGGGCATGCTGGCACGGCGTGTTCCTCCAAGCCACTTATCTAGTTGGTGTAAACAACAGTCTGGCCGACAGACTGAGCAGGGTTATGCAATCTTACGAGTGGTCACTGAACATGGGCATAGCCCGCAAGCTCTTCCGAACGTGGAGCACCCCCTCAGTGGCTCCTTTTGCCACTCAGATCAATCACAAGGTCCCTCAGTTCTGTTCCAGGCTTTAGGCCCTCGACAGACTAGCATCAGATGCCTTTCTCCTTCATTGGGGAATAGGCCTTCTGTATGTGTATCCTCGCATACCTCTGGTAGGGAAGACTTTGCTGAAACTCGAGCAAGACCGCGGAACCATGATCCTGATTGCTCCCTTCTGGCCGCGCCAGATTTGGTTTCCTCTTCTTCTGGAGTTGTCCTCTGAGGAACCGTGGAGATTGGAGTGTTTCCCAACCCTCATAGGGCCAATCCCGGAGCTCTGCCGATTCCTCGGGGCTGGATTGGTGGGTCTTCCTCACAGGGGCGGGTTGGCGCCGGATTTAAACCCGGTTACCCAAGACCTCTTTGCTTCCGGTTCTGTTCTGATGCAGGTCCAGTGAAGTCGATTACCACAGACTGCTAGCCGCCCTTGCTAGCTGCTATACAGAGACTGCACTGAGGTTACCACAGACTGCTAGCCGCCCTTGCTAGCTGCTATACTGAGACTGCACTGAGGTTCCCACAGACTGCTAGCCGCCCTTGCTAGCTGCTATCCAGAGACTGTGCTGAGGTTCCCACAGACGGCTAGCCGCCCCTGCTAGCTGCTATCCAGAGACTGTGCTGAGGTTCCCACAGACTGCTAGCCGTCCTTGCTAGCTGCTATCCAGAGACTGTGCTGAGGTTCCCACAGACGGCTAGCCGCCCTTGCTAGCTGCTATCCAGAGACTGTGCTGAGGTTCCCACAGACGGCTAGCCGCCCCTGCTAGCTGCTATCCAGAGACTGTGCTGAGGTTCCCACAGACTGCTAGCCGTCCTTGCTAGCTGCTATCCAGAGACTGTGCTGAGGTTCCCACAGACTGCTAGCCGCCTTGCTAGCCGTTACCCATAGACTGAGTTTGCTGACTACCAGCCAGGCCAACCGTCAACCCCGCGGTTCCAGCAGTCCTGCTGGCCGCCTGCAGCTGAGGGCTCAACCCTTGGTGAACGGTGGCCGCCGTGGGTGAATATTCGGGGTTGCACGGCTGTCCTCTAAGGTCTTTCGAGGCCTTAGGGGACCTAAGGGCTCACCAACAAAAAGACAAGACAGAACCTTCTTCTAATTCCTCTATATCTTTTTTGAGATACAGTGACCAGAACTGAACGCAACACTCAGGGTGCGGACGCACCATGGAGTGATACAAAGGCATTATAGTATTTTAGGCAGGGCTGTGCCTAGGGTCTCTGGCGCCCCCCTACAGCCTATCAGTTGGCGCCCCCCCCCCTGCAGACTATCAGTTGGCGTTGGCGGCGCTCCCCCCCCCCCCCCCCCCGTGAAAATGATCGCTCACCACTTGCCACACTGACAGGAATTGTCAGCAATATTCTTAGAAACAAATTGCTATACATTGCAAAATAAAATAGCAGATGTAAATTCTCAAAGTGGACATATTCCAAACACTAAAATGAAAATAAAATGATTTTTTTTCTACCTTTGTTGTCTGGTGACTTTCTTTTTCTGATCATGCTGGCCCAGTATCTGATTCTGCTGCTATCTATCCTCTTAACTCCGTTTCCAGGGCTTCCTTTCCATTTATTTCTTTCCTTTCCTCCTTTTCTTCTTCATTTCTGGTCCTCAGCTTCTGCCTATTTTCTTCATCCATGTGCAGTTTTTCTCCTCTCTTCCTTTTCCCTCATTTCATCTCCTTCATCTCTCTTCCCTCCCCTCTATGTCCAGCAATTTCTCCTCTCTCCCTGAGCCCTGCCCTCCCAATCCATGCCCATCCATGCTCCTCTGTCCCCTGCCCCCTCCATTCATCCCTTTTCCAGCAATTCCCCTCTCTCCCTGAGCCCTGCCCTCCCAATCCATGCCCATCCATGCCCATCCATGCTCCTCTGTCCCCTGCCCCCTCCATTCATCCCTTTCCAGCAATTCCCCTCTCTCCCTGAGCCCTGCCCTCCCAATCCATGCCCATCCATGCTCCTCTGTCCCCTCCATTCATCCCTATCCAGCAATTCCCCTCTCTCCCTGAGCCCTGGCCTCCCAATCCATGCCCATCCATGCTCCTCTCTCCCTGAGCCCTGGCCTCCCAATCCATGCCCATCCATGCTCCTCTGTCCCCTGCCCCTCCATTCATCCTTTTCCAGCAATTCCCCTCTCTCCCTGAGCCCTGCCCCTCCCATCCATGCTCCTCTGTCACCCTCCATTAATCCCTATCCAGCAATTCCCCTCTCTCCCTTCCATGACCCCCCCTCGCATCCATGCTCCTCTCTCTCCTCTCGCTCCCATGTCCCAGCCTGGCCCGCCCTCTTCTCCCCCCTTCGCATCCATGCCCCCCTTCGCATCCATGCCCTCGTTTCTCCCCTGCCCTCCCGCTCCCATTGTTCAACTGCCCGCCCTCTTCTCTCCCCCCAACATCCCTTTTCTTTTTTTTTTCTTATTAAATTTACCTCCGTGGCGGTTCCGGCAGCGCAGCCATCCCCAGATCAATCCAGAGACTTGTGGGCTGTACCAAAGCAATCCTCATCAAGGGTGGGACCGGCCTACTCAGGCCGCCAACACAGAAGTCTCAACAAGCACCTCTCGACGCGCAGCAACATCAAGACGGCAATGCTTAACAAAGGAATGCCAAGACGACCAAGACGCCACTTAACAAACGTCCTCCAACGACACCAGATGACACTCCGCAAAAGAAGAGGCCTGAACCCTCTTGGAGAGTGCCCGAATGCGAATAGGGAAAGAATCCCCCAACAACAGGTAAGCTGACGCAATAGTCTCCCTAAGCCACCGATGGACCGTGGCCTTAGAGGTCATGTTCGCTTTCTTATGACCTGCGAACAGCACAAAAAGATGATCTGCTTTCGAAACGAATTAGTCGCCTCCAAATAACATATCAGAGGTCTCCTAACGTCTAAACCCCGTAGAGCTTGAAAATTGTGAGGGAAATCCTCTTGCTTGAAGGATGGATGGCAACACCACTCCCTGGTTAACGCTTTTTTCTTCAAGAGACAGGAGAGGAATACAGCCAAAATCCTTAACAGAATTGAAGTAGGCTGACAGGAGGAGAAGGGTAGGGACCTGGCACCACCAGGTGTATCCCAGAATGTGCTCCAGCACCTCAACCCCAGAGAAAGCTCAACACACCCGAGGGAACGGGATAGGAGTCTCAGGCCACAGAGCTGCACTTTATGCTCCCTTCTTCCTGCTATATAGAGAGAATACTGAAGTGAGGCTGGCTGCACATGTTCTATTGTAGCAAACTTCTGAGTTCTCTCTATCTAACCTGCTAGAGGAGGGGTATAACCCACAAGTCTCTGGATTGATCTGGGGACGCTATGGAAATGGAGTTACCGCCCAGCTACCGCGTGGCTCTTGCAGTAATTTCGTTTTTGGCGTGCGTCCGAAAAATAATTTTTGTTTACTGGTGCGCATCCGCTACGCGTGCCGAGTGGCATTTGATGCACGTAGGTCATTACCGCCTGGTTATTGCGTGAGACTTTACCTCTAGGTCAATGGCTGGCAGTAAGGTCTCCGTCCCTTCTATATACTTCTTTATAGAAGTGTCCTTCTATGTTAAATTGTACAGTGCTGCGTAACCCTAGTAGCGCTTTAGAAATGTCAAGTAGTAGTAGTAGTAGTAGTAGTAGTCCCAAAATGGACATGCGTCAATTTTGATTTTGCTGCACAGCCATTTTCGGTAAAAAATTGTAATAAGGCATTTTTCAGGTGCGCTGAAAAATGGATCTGCGCACGCCCAAAACACGCCTACACTACCGCAGGCCATTTTTCAGCGCACCTTAGTAAAAGGACCCCTAAGATATCCATTCATCAAAAAGGGATAGTCAAAAACAAGGCTTGGTGGCTTGTTGAATCTAATGAACTTAAAAAAATTCAAAGGGTCATGTATGATAAAGGGGTTTGATCAGTGGTGTGCTAGAGCAGGCTCTCACAGGCTCGCAAGAGCCGGTTGTTAAGTTTTTTAGAATTTTGGGAGCCGGTTGTTAAAGTAGGGCCCTCCATGGCTACTTTAACAACTGGCTCCCAAAATGTGGGCTTGGGCCCCCTGCTGAATTCTCTTTTACTTTGCTGGTGGGGATGCTGAGCCCTGCCAGCCAAGTAAATAAACTGCTACTGCTCCCCTCTTCTTGTTTCCAGCTCTGAGCAGCAGGCTGGGACTTCTCCAGCATGTGTGAGAAGTTTCAGCATGCTGCTCAGAGCAAGAGTTTGGGAGTGGTGGCAGTCCATTTATTGGCTGCCAGCAAAGGTATGCCTAGCCTGCCGGCACGAAGGGAGCGAGGAGAGCGAGGCAAGTGTTGCTCCCCCCCACCCCGGCCACCCCTAGCCCTTCCAACTGCAGAGCTGGCTACATCCGGAGAAAGAGCTTGTTGTTAAAAATTTACTAGCACACCCCTGGGTTTGATTCAGGGAGAGGGAACAGTGTGCATGATCTCATACAGCTGACTGCAGGGAAAAAGGGAGGGGGTGTGGGTAGGGGCTTGTGGATTCTCTCACACAAATAAGTGGGGTTAGGGATGGAGTTATGCAAAAGGAGTGGGGGCAGGGCTACAACATCACATTTAGTGGTGTCATATGTTGGGGGCAGGGCATGGGTGAGCCTTGGGCATGTCCTCAATTCTGAGTGGTTGTTGATCATGGCCACTTCTGATCAAAAATATGCAAATTAGCTTTGACAAAAGCTAGTGAGATACACTACTACCATATAATCAAATTTCATATCTATTTTTAGAATGTAGTTTCTTATTGGCAAAATGTCCTGCGTTTTCCATTTATGCCTCTGCCTTTTTACTGACCCCTCTGTCATTTTGACTCTGCTGTTTTTTATGTTTAAACGATTTTTATTGAAAATACAACAAAATACACATTGTCATACAGGGCTCTTCATATAGCGTACATCGAGTCTTGATACAATTATACAACGACTTATTTATCAACCTTCAGTGTTTGAACTTTATATTCCAACAAGATAATATTATTAGTATTGTTAATAACCCCCTTTTTAATGACTGAGCAGCCGTTCAACAGAGATCTAAATACATCCCCAATATCTTACCCACAACTGAAATACTCCTGTATCATACACAATGATCTCCATTTATGATACTATCCTTACAGGGATGGGCTCGCAGAGTATCGCCCCTCATAAATTATAATCAATTAAAGAACATATTCCCAATATAACCAACTTAGAAGAACCCTGAGATAAAAGCCCTCTCCCCTCTCTCAGCCCCTAACCCACCCTTTAACTACCCCCCTCCCTCCCCCTCTCTTAACTCCCCTCCCCGTCCCTCATTCTCCCCCCTCCCCCCCTCATTCCCCCCCTGAAGGAACGTTACCAAATCACCATAGGAAGTTCACCTTGCATTTAGAAGCAAGCTCCGACCTCTGGGATTTAGGATGTTTAAATAGGGACCCCAAATGGCCAAAAACGTAGTTCTCTTTCTTTGTGAGTGTCTAATCTCTCCAGCCTCCCAAGAGGCCAGTTGATGCACCTGGTTCCTCCAGTGCCAATATGCTGGAGGGTCTTTAACCGTCCAGTATTGTAAAATACATTTCCTTGCCAGTAAGCACATCTTACGAATCAATAATACTTCAAAACGATTCTGTCCTCGAAAAGAATCAGGTAAATCTAATATTAATTGTTCAACTGTCTTCCGAACTTTAATACCCAATCTCCTTTCCCAAAAGCCCCAAACCTGAGTCCAGAACCCTTTTACTCGAGTGCAACTCCAAAACATATGTAGGAACGTACCTGGGCTCTCTCCACATTTAAGGCAATTTGGGCTTCGGCTCCCTCCCATGTGTGCTAATTGTGACGTTGTTATATACCCTCTGTGGACACATCGGTATGCACATTCTCTCAAACGAGCATCCGTTACCAACAGGGGCATGCGCGCCACTATCCTCGGCACATCCCAAGACACTAATTCAAAGTTCAATTCTCTTTCCCACGCTTGTTTCAGTGGCCCATAATCTCTGGGGGGTTGCCATCTAGTTAATGCTTTACAAAGCAAGGAGACAGAAATTTCACCTTCGCCCAATGAATGAAAAAAATCTCTTAGCTTATCTCCCACTTGCCCGGTCAGAGAGGCCTCTGGCAATGCTGCCACGTAATGTTGTATTTGCTTTATGGCAAATCTGTTACCCCAGGAGTCCCCCACCTTACTCAACAAGTCTCTAGTTGAAAGGGGCCGCCCATCTCCATCCAGCAGATCAGCCAAGCACACAATTCCTCGCTTCGCCCAGTCAGCAAAATACCGACTCGACATCCCAGGTAAAAACTCACTGTTCCCACATATTGTAAGCTGGTCTGATACTGCCGGGTCTCCCCCCAGTTGGCGCACCAGCCTCCTCCACGCCTCTCTTAACGGCCGCACCAACACGCTTCTACGCAATCCCTCTGGTATGTTGCCTATTTTATGATGTAGCAATGAAAAAAGTTGATAAGGAGCCAGGTATGCCGACTCTAGTGCAGTAGGGGTGTATCGTTGCGACTTTAAGAACCAGTCCCCTAAGTGACGTAACTGGCATGCCTGATTATACAATGCTAAGTCCGGCATTCCCACCCCGCCTTGTCTCCAGTTACCTATTAAGCATGAAAACCGGACTCGTGGTTTCCTACCTTTCCAACAAAACTTAGATGCTAGTGCATAAAAGTTCTGCAAGTCCTTCTGACGCAACCAGATTGGAACCGTTTGCAGGACATAAAGCCACCTGGGGAATAGAACCATCTTTATTAAATTAATTCTACCCAGCAGCGATAGTGGCAAATCCATCCAGCCTTGTAACACATTTCGGGTCTCCCTCAGCAGCTTAGTAATATTAAGGTCATATAAGCGTGAAGTGTCCATAGGTAGCAAAAATCCCAAGTATGTAAAAGAGTTCTGTGCCTGCCTCAGAGGAAATTCGCCCCTCCAATCTCTCCATACTTCCCCAGAGGAGGCCAAGGCTTCCGACTTCTCACGGTTCAACCGAAAACCCGCATAATCTCCATATTCGGAAAAGATCTCCAGCAGCGCTTCCAACGAATCCTGCGGATTCGTCAGATGAACCAATATATCGTCGGCAAATGCAGCCACCTTAAACATCTCCCTCCCTATCTTTGTTCCCTCTATTTCCGGCTGCTCCATTATATCTCTCAATAAAGGATCTAACGTTAGTACAAACAATAGAGGCGATAGAGGACAGCCCTGTCTCGTCCCCCTTCCTATGACGAAATCTGATGTTTCAATCCCATTAACCGAGACTCGGGCTCTCGGATTCGAGTATAATGCTTTTATCCCTGAGAAAAATCTGCCCGAAAATCCATATTTCCGAAGAACCGAGTACAGAAAATCCCAGTGAACCCGGTCAAACGCTTTTTCCGCGTCGAAGCTTATTAATAGAGACGTTTTATTCTCTTTGCTGCTAGCCTCTAAGGAGGTCAGAACTTTACGGACGTTTTTAGCAATTGTTCGACCCTTCACGAACCCTGCTTGGGAATCATGTATCAACTTTGGTAAAATTTTTGCCAATCTATTTGCCATGATCTTAGCTAACAACTTAATCTCAAAATTTAAGAGCGAAATCGGCCGATATGATGCTGCCAATTCTGGATCTTTCCCTTTCTTAGGGATTACAATAATACATGCAGTGTTTAAGTTGGGGGGCACTTGCTCTTGTTCTATTAAGGTATTAAACATCGAGGTTAAGGGCTCTATTATCTCTTCCCCCATTAGTTTATAAAATTCCGCTCTATAGCCGTCCACCCCAGGTGCTTTGAACAATTGACTTTGATTAATGGCCAATGACACCTCCTCTGTTGTAATTAAATTATTAAGCCTCTGCTCATCTTGCATAGATAGCCTTGGTAGCTTTAACTGCTCCAAGTACGAATCTCCTGACAGACCTTCATCCTGTGGGCTCTCGTACAACTTTCTATAATAGTTGTAAAAAATTTCGCTAATTCCCTGATCTGTGGAAATTCGTCTATCCTGCTCATTTTTCATGATTAATATCCTAGTTCTCCCCTGTTTTGCCGCAATTAGACGCGCCATCAAACGCCCCCCTTTGTTGCCATACTTATACAGTTGGAATTTATAATAATTTTGTGCCTTCACTGCTTTTTGGTGAAGGAGTTCGTTCAACGCTGTCTGCAAAGATAGTAGATGCTGTTTACTCTCTAGGGAGGGTTGTCGGCCATATCTCCTCCTCGCCTTGCACACTAATTGGCTCAATCGTAGAATTTCCTGGAGCCGGGTTTTACGTTTATGGGCCGTATAGCTTATGATTTCCCCCCGAAACACCGCTTTAGCTGCCTCCCAATAGAGGACTGGACGTTCCACGTATGGCTCATTATGTGTCTTATATTCATTCCAGCTGCGAAACATAGAGGCCTTAAAAACTGGGTCTCGGTAAAGCTCTACAGGGAATATCCATCTACCTCCTCCTCCCCCTACTTGTTTTGGCATCCATTGCATTTCCACCCATGCATGATCTGAAATTACAGTGGCACCTATTATTGCCTTGGACACTGAACCAAACAGCTGCTCCGAGATCAACAGATAGTCTATGCGCGCCTGTGTGCCATGCGCTCTAGATAAGTGTGTGTAGTCTCTCCCTTGCAGGTCGAGAGTCCTCCAAACATCCACCAACCCCATCTGTCGACAGAGATTAGGCAGCCCCCGATTCTCCTGTCCAGGAATATGACTTCTGGGCCCAGTACTATCCATCAGAGGGTCCATCACTGTATTAAAATCCCCACCTAGTATTATGGGTAGTGGCCGCTGTTGTAACAACTTCTCCACAATCATCTTGTAGAACCTCTTATTATATTGGTTTGGGGCGTATATATTCCCAAGCAGCACTGTCTGGCGGTTTATGGTAACCTCACTGACCAAAAACCTCCCCCCCGGGTCAGTATATTTAATATCCAATTTATCTACTATCCCCTTTCTGAACAAGATGGCAACCCCTCCTTTCTTCCCTTGAGCCGCCGCCGAGGCGCACTCCCCCACCCACCAAGTGCGCAGCTTCTTATGTTCTTCATTTGATAGATGTGTTTCTTGTAATAAAGCTATATCTACTTTATGTCGTTGTAAATGTTGTAAAATTTTGGAACGTTTGATAGGGGATGAAATCCCACCCACATTCCATGTAACAACCTTCAAAGGACCTCACTCCTATTTGATATCATTCCTTGCAGTTTATACCCAACTTGCTTTAAAGGGGGGCGTCCCAGCCACCACCCCCCTTCTTTTTCAAAATTGTTACATATACTTCCCTTCCAAGCATTTCTGAGTCGTTTCCTCCAGGCCTCTGTTCCTTCCCACCCCCCAACCCCCCCCCCCTCAATCTCATAAACTCCCCCCCCCCCTAACTAGCCCCAGTCCCCCTTGATAATTCCCCCAGCCCCAAAATGGGACCATCACGTATAACGTCTCTTACCCCCCACCCTCTTGTAAGTCATTTCCCCCCATTTCTTACAGCAACGTCATTCTTAACAGATTGCATCAACATCTCTACATATTAGCATACTATATTCAACAACATTTCCACTCTTTAAACCTTCACCTGTCTTCACTGGATTGCTGAGCTGTATTTTCTCCTCTAAAGTCTTAAGAAATCCGGCAGCTCAGCCCAATATCAGTTTCCAGCTGATCTCAAACAGTTTGCACAAAAGGTATCCCTACTGATCCTCAAAGGGACATCTTATATGTTCAGCTGCCTTCTCTCCAATTCGGTTCTCGCAGCTAGCCGGTAAATTCCAGCGTTGAAATTGTTAATAATTCTCCAGAGTTTAAGCTTAGTGATTTGTAATCCATACCTGCTAGGCTGCAGTGCTGTCTTCGACTCTCAGCCTTGTTCAACACCACATGTCCTTCTTGCAGTCAGCGCTCTTCAATAGATCTCAGAAAGGCCTGCGCTTTTTCCACTGAGGTATAGATTGTTGTCTCCGCCTGATAAGTAACCCGCAGCTTCGCAGGATATTGCAAGGCAAATCGGATCTTCTTTTCAAATAATTTCGTGCAGATCGGGGAGAACTTCCTCCGTTGCATCGCAACTGCTGCCGAGTAATCCTGGAAGCATAAAATTTTCTTGTTTTCATAACGCAATTCTTGTTCTTTTCTTAGTGCCTGTAATATAGCCTCTTTATGTGCAAAGTTTAGGAGTCGACATATCACCACTCAGGATTTCGCGGTATCTGGGTGTCTGGGTCCCACTCGGTGTGCCCTCTCCACCCGGACGGTTCCCAGGTCTGCAGGCAATTGCAACTGTTTCAAAAGCCAGGATTCCAGAAAGGCTCTCAGATTAGAAGATTCTAGCGCCTCTGGTAGCCCCACAAATCTCAGATTATTTCTACGGGATCTATTTTCAAGATCCTCTAGTTTCTCTTCATAGGCCTCTAGTTGGTTCTTAAGTTTCAAATTTTCCACCTCCATTTGCGAAACTTTTTCCTCCAAGGCCCCTTGGCGCTGCTGGAACTCCGCCAGATCTTTATTTAGTTGCCCCAGGTTTTCCTGGACTAGATCTAGTTTATTGTCGATAGGTCCCAGGCGCCTGTCCAACAGCGGCTCCATGGCGTTCGTCACCTCCGCAACCACCTCTGCCACCCATGCCGAGCTCACCGTGTGCACAGGCGGACTTGGCGGGGCCGCCATTTTGTCTTCGCTGCCTCGCGTTTTGTCTTTGGCGCTACGAACATTTTTCGCTGCCATAATTTAGTTTTTAAGTCGCTCAGTTGCTGCACCTTGATTTCCGATTCTAGATTTGCAAAATTGGGGGATTCGCTGTCGATTTATTCACCCGATTTTGAGGGTTTAACGGGTAAGCTGGCAGGAGCGGGTAGTTCAGCAACCGCTCCTGTTCATGACGTCACGTGATCCTCCGACTCTGCTGTTTTTTATTGGCAGTTTTTTTAAATAGCTAAGTTTGTTTTTGCTCTCTCTGTCACCCATGGGGAAGCACACTTGCTTTAAGACAGATGCAATATTTATTGTTTCAGCTTATTAGTTTACTATTATTAATTGAATATGTTATTTATTAGGAGTAACCTAATGGTTAGTGCAGTGGGTTGTGGACCTGGGGAACTGGGTTTGAATCCCGCTGCTGCCTAATGGTCAGCAGTGGGTTGAGATCCTGGGGAACCAGGTTCAATTCCCTCTGCAGCCCACTAGGGACAGATCCAGTACCTGTAAAATGAAACTAAACCGCTTAGGTCTAAGCGGTATATAAAAATACTGAAATGAAATTTTGGTTATTGCTGTTTGATTTAGTAGGGGATATCACTATTTTTTGTAGTAAAGTATCCCTTTCCATCACATTCCACTCCATATTTTCAGTTTAACACTGGCTTTCCTTTTTGGCACCATTTGGTATGTTTAAAGTCGGGATGCATGCATGTTTCCTTCCATTTGCATGCGAGATTCTGCTCGTTTCTCTGATCGAGCGCAGATCACAGTTGGTAAGTTTACTTTTCCCAGTTATGCATTCTTTTGCCTGCCAATTTCACGATGATTGAATTGGTGTTTAAACAATTTATTCTCATTGTGGGCGTTCTTATTATTACTTTATTCAGGTTTTTGTTGTACACAGACCACTTTTGTTTTATTTTTTACCGCAGCAATGTCACTTTATCATAGCATTGGCAAGTTTATTAAAATATGCATCTTGCAAACGCAACTGTCAGTATTAGTTGAGGTTGATTGTGGGGTTCCACAGAGGTCGGCGGTATCAGCGCTGCTGTTTAATATCTATTTAGCACCACTGGATAAATTGTTGCAATCTTTAGGAGTGTCCTATTGCTTTTATATGTCACGATCCCAGGCTTTGAACAAACAGGCATGAACTCTGGAACAACATGAGCCCTTGGCCTACTGTCGTCAAGCGGCAGCAGGAGGCAACCCCCCCACCCCAAGCAGGACTGGACAGGATTCAGGATGCACTTGGCATGGCTGGAACGGACTCGGCTGGACTGGAACCAAATGCTGGAACGGACTTGGCTTGGCTGGAACAGGATTCAGGATTTACAAACAAGCTTGGCAGAAACAGGAATCTAAAAGCAAACAGGGCAGAGACAAGCAGGAAGGGGACTGGAGCTAAAGACTACCAGGGTAAAGACAGACAAGCAGGGTCAGAACCAAAGCAGAAGGCTTGCAAGGCAGAGACAAGCAGGAAGGGAACTGAAGCCAGAGACAGACAGGGCAGATACAAGCAGGATAGAAACCTGACCCACACAGACAAACAACAGAACTAAGTCTAAAGGTAGAAGTGCACACAGGCACCCTAATTAAGAAATCAAGACACAGAAGTGCCCACAGGCACAGAGACTAGAACAAGGCAGAAGTGCTACACAGCACAGGACCAACCTGGAGACCTTTGGCATTGCAAAGGCCCTGAAAGAAAGTGCACCACTTCTTTATAACAGGACAGAGACAGGAAATACACAGAACCCAAAGTGAGGCTTGAAACACACAGGAATTAGAATCCTACACTCTGAACACCAAAGTGAGGCTTGGAACACACAGGACAAACACAACAATGCAGATAGAAGGCAGCTCATGAGCTGACCAGCATAAACAAGGTGAGTCAAAAGAGGGGTCACGGCCACAATTGTGACATTATCCAGATGATGTTCAGGTTTTTTTTTTCCCGATTTTGTCTTGCGTTGTCAATTTATATTCTCAATTGAGTGACTACATGATGAAGATACAGCAATGGATGAGAAAGAGTGGTTTTGTATTGAATGTGGCCAAAAGAGAAGTAATGATTGTTGGCAGAGAAGAACTATTAGAGTGGCCAGAGAAAGTATGTCCCTGTGAGAAAAGAATTGAAATTATTAGGGGTTGGATGATAAACTTACAATGAAATTTCAGGTTGTTAGTGTGGTTCAAACAGCATTCAAATTTTACATATGATATGTAAACTGAAACCAATGCTACCTGCATATGATTTCCAATGTGTCTTTCTGACAATGTGTACTGCAAAGTATGATTTTGGTACGGCTGGACTATTGCAATGCCCTGTACATTGGAATGTCATCTTCAGGTGTGAGGGCATTGCAAGTAGTCCAGAAGGCAGCTGCTCGAGTCCTAGTAGGAATGTCAAACTTTTCCCATGTATCTTCAGTGGTTAAACAACTGCAGTGGTCACCTGCGCTACAGAGAATACAATTTAAGATATTGATGATTGTACATCAGGCTTTATACACAGATGCTCAATGCTATCTGAAGCAAGTTCTGCCTGTTTATTATCAAGACGTTTATTGAGGTCAGAAGTTGCTATGCTGCTTTGTACAGATGATGTAGTACGGCTCCATTATGCTGATACACGGGCTTTGGCCTTTGTTCCGGCAGCAGTTTCATTATGGAATGCACTTTCTGATCAGCTCTGCCACTTTGGTAGTTTTGCACAGTTTATTTAAGACTCGATTATTTATGGCTGCGATTTTTGTCTGGCTGTGGTAGCCTTGTGATTTTATGAAGAAAATTGTTATATTGGTCCTGTCTGTCTGTCCTGATTTAGATTGTAAGCTCTTTTGAACAGGGACTGTCTTTTCTTCATGTTCAATTGTGAAGCATTGTGTACGACTGGTAGCGCTATAGAAATGATTTATAGTAGTATATATACTTTTATAAGTATTGTATGTATTTTGTGATGTTTGTTATATTGTGAACGTTTCTTGGAAACCACCTAGTGCTAGGTGGTCTATAAATCTGAAGGTTTTCCTAATATGGTACTGGTATTTTTATGTCCATATTTATTTATTTATTTGTAGTATTTATACCCCGCTCTTTCCCGCTCGATAGCAAGTTCAGTGCGGCTTACATGGTATGGTACAAAGTAACACAGAGTTAATAGAAAGTATGGAACAGAGTATCAGAGATGATGTGGAGGGGCATAATCGAACGTTGCCGGTGAAATAGATTGCCGGCGATCTATTTTGGCAGCGGCGCAACAGCTGGCCGGAACCATATTATTGAAAAAGATGGCTGGCCATCTTTTTTTTTTTCCGATAATACGGTTTATCCCGGCCAAATGTCAGAGTTCACCGGGTTTGATATCGCTGGTTTTGTTTTTCAGCGATAATGGAATAAAATGCCGGCCACCTCAAACCCGGCGAAATCCAAGGCATTTTGTCGTGGTTAGGAGCCAGCATTTGTAATGCACTGGTCCCCCTCACATGCCAGGGCACCCTAGGGGGCACTTCTAAAAATGTTTAAAAAAATACAAAAAAGGTGCCAGGTGCATAGCTCCCTTACCTTGGGCTGAGCCCCCCAAATCCCCCCCAAACCCACTCCCCACACCTCTACTCCATTACCATAGCCCTTATGGGTGAAGGGGGGCACTTACATGTGGGTACAGTGGATGTTGGGGGGGGGGTTGGAGGGCTCAACACTTAGCACCACAAGTGTAACAGGTGGGGGGTGGGGATGGACCTGGGTCTGCCTGCCTGAAGTGCACTGCACCCATTAAAAACTGCTCCAGGGACTTGCATACTGCTGTCAGGGACCTGGGTATGACATTTGAGGCTGGCATAGAGGCTGGCAAAAAAAGTGCTTTATTTTTATTTTTTTCGTGTGGGAGGGGGTTGGTGACCACTGGGGGACTATGGGGAGGTCATCCCCCATTCCCTCCAGTGGTCATCTGGTCAGTTGGGGCACCTTTTTGAGGCTTGGTTGTGAAAATAAAAGAACCAAGTAAAGCCGGCGAAATACTGCTTAATGCTGCTTTTTTTCCCATTATCCACGAAAGCTGACCATCTGGTAGCCACGCCCATGCCCGCCCATGTCCAGCCTTCGCTTTGCTGGTGACACGCCCCTTTGAACTTTTGCCGGCGAGGCGACAGAAAAGCGGCGATGCTGTAAAAAAATGCAGCTGTCGATTATACCGATTTCGCTGCTTTCCCGAGATCGCCGGCCATCTCCCGATTTATGTCGGAAGATGGCCGGCGATCACTTTAGAAAATAAGCAGCATAGTTACATAGTAATAGTAACATAGTAGATGACGGCAGAAAAAGACCTGCACGGTCCATCCAGTCTGCCCAACAAGATAACTCGTATGTGCTACTTTTTGTGTATACCCTACTTTGATTTGTACCTGTGCTCTTCAGGGCACAGACCGTATAAGTCTGCCCAGCACTATCCCCGCCTCCCAACCACCAGCTCTGCCTCCCACCACCGGCTCTGGCACAGACCGTATAAATCTGCCCAGCACTATCCCTGCCTCCCAACCACCAGCCCCGCCTCCAGATCTCGACTAAGCTCCTGAGGATCCATTCCTTCTGCACAGGATTCCTTTATGCTTATCCCACTCATGTTTGAATTCCGTTACCGTTTTCATTTCCACCACCTCCCGCGGGAGGGCATTCCAAGCATCCACTACTCACTCCGTGAAAAAATACTTCCTGACATTTTTCTTGAGTCTGCCCCCCTTCAATCTCATTTCATGTCCTCTCGTTCTACCGCCTTCGCATTTCCAGAAAAGGTTCGTTTGCGGATTAATACCTTTCAAATATTTGAACGTCTGTATCATATCACCCCTGTTTTTCCTTTCCTCCAGAGTATACATGTTTAGTTCAGCAAGTCTCTCCTCATACGTCTTGTAACGCAAATCCCATACCATTCTCGTAGCTTTTCTTTGCACCGCTTCAATTCTTTTTACATCCTTAGCAAGATACGGCCTCCAAAACTGAACACAATACTCCAGGTGGGGCCTCACCAACGACTTATACAGGGGCATCAACACCCCCTTTCTTCTGCTGGTCACACCTCTCTCTATACAGCCTAACAACCTTCTAGCTATGGCCACCGCCTTGTCACACTGTTTCGTCGCCTTCAAATCCTCAGATACTATCACCCCAAGATCCCTCTCCCCGTCCGTACCTATCAGACTCTCTCCGCCTAACACATACGTCTCCCGTGGAGTATGGTGCAAGTATCACAGAGTTAATACAATGTATGAAACAAAGTATCAGAAATAACATTATTACATAGAGTAGGACAATAGTGAGCGATGTGGGGAAAGGATTGGTGTTTGGGTAATACTAGTGTTGTGGAGTTGGGTTTGAGAGTTAGGATGGTTCATTTGGGTAGGCTTGTTTGAAGAGGTAAGTCTTCAGCAGTTTCTGGAAGGGTAGGTGTTCATTGGTTTTCCTGATGTGTCGAGGTATGGCATTCCAGAGTTGGCTGCCTATAACAGAAAAGTTGAATGCGTAGTAGGTTTTGTATTTGAGGCCTTTGCAGTTGGGAAGATGAAGATTGAGATATGTTTGTGAAGATTTGAGCCAGTTCCTGGGTGGAAGATCGATCAGGTTGGACATGTAGCTTGGGGATTCGCCATGGAGGATCTTGTGGATCATTGTGTGGGCTTTGAAGTTTGTGCGTTCCTTGATGGGGCACCAATGAAGTTTTTCACGTAGTGGTGTTGCGCTTTCGAATTGTGATGTGCCAAAAATGAGTCTAGCTGCTGTGTTTTGGGCGGTTTGGAGTTTTTTTTCGTAATGTGGGCTTTGCAACCGATGAAGATGCTGTTGCAGTAGTCAGCATCGGTGAGCACTGTGGATTGTACTAGATTGCGGAAAGTTTTTTGTGGGAGGAATGGTTTTACTCTTTTCAGTACCCACATCATGTTGAACATCTTCTTCGTCGTGGCTTTTGCATGAGTTTCTAAAGTTAGGTGTTTGTCTAATGTTACTCCTAGGATTTTTAGATTATCAGATATTGGGATTGTAACATCAGGGGTGGTCAGGGTGGTTTGGATCTGAGTAGCGTGTTGTGATAAAAGGATTAGGCATTGAGTTTTTTCTTTATTCATTTTCATCTTGAAAGCGTTGGCCCATGATGTTAGGATGTTCATGGCAGTGGTTATTTTCTCCGAGATTTCTGTAAGGGTGGATTGGAAAGGGATGAATATTGTGACGTCATCAGCGTAGATGTAGGGATTTAGGCCATGTTTAGATAGGGATATTGCTAGAGGAATCATCATAAGGTTGAAAAGGATCGGGGGTAGGGGTGAGCCTTGGGGGACTCCGCATTTTGATGACCACGCAGGCGATATTGATGAGGTTGATTTGACCTGATAAGATCTGGTGGTGATAAAACTTTTTATCCACTTGATGATCCTTAGTTTGTCCAGTAGTTTCGTAAGGATGTCATGGTCTACCATGTCAAATGCGCTGGATAGGTTGAACTGCAGAAGAAGTATTTTGTTGCCAATTGAAATTTCTTGTTTGAACTTGGTTACCAGGGTGAGTAATACTATTTCTGTACTGTGTGCAGGTCGAAAACCCAATTGTGATTCATGTAGTATGGAGAATTTTTGTATGAATTCGTTGAATAACAAAGTTCACTTGATGTGTGAGCTGCTGCATGGACCATCATATATATACTTGTCTGTCTCATGGACTTGTAGCCATTGGCTATCATTGCCATATTGCATATTTATGATTCTGTAAAAACAATATAGGTAATCTTGGGTTTAGCCTGAGAGCATATAAAATGGCAGAGCCCACTGTTTGGAGTGGCAGCAGAGGCGTAGCCAGGTTTTGACATTCGGGGGGAGCAGACTTTTCTAAAATAGGCACCAGTGCAAGGATGAAGGACTGGGAGAGAGGGGAGGGTTAAAATCCTCATAGGCATATGCAGTCAGTGACTCAGCTGTTTTGGGAGGCTAGGGTGCGGTTGGGGTGGGGCTAGTTAAAATCCTTAGGGTGGGGGCAATACCCACGTAAGCAGTAAAGGGATAGTAGGGGTACTTTTGAACACAGCAGTGAAGGACCCCTTCACTGTATCTCTAGTGCATATGCACCAGCTATTTCCCCCTAGTATCTCTATTACTGATGGTATTATGCACACTGAATACACCCCAGAGAATTATGTGCCAAAAATTCAAATAATGTATGACAATAATGCAAATTATTAAACACAGGGCCGTGCCAATACGGTAAGCGAGGTGAGCATGGCAGGGGGGCGCAGTCATTTGGGGGGCGCCGCCGCACCATGCTTACCTCCTCGCCCTCCCACTCCCATTGCCCAACTGCCGGCGCTCTCTTCTCTCCTGCAGCAAGATCCCTTTTTCTTTTTTTAATACTTTTAATTTTACCTCCATCCGGCAGCGCAGCGTCAGTGCAGGAGGCGGCGCTCCTGGTCTAGCCTTCCCCTTTGCTCATGTTCCGCCTTCTTCTGACGTCATTTCCTTGACGTCAGAAGAAGGCGGAACATGAGCGAAGGGGAAGGCTACACACGTCGGGAGCGCCGGGTGGTCACGGACGTAAAATTAAAAGAAAAAAAAAAAGAAAGGGAATAGTTGCCGGAGTGCAGGGGAGAGAGAGGAGCATGCAAGGGCAGGGTTCATGGAAGGGAGAGAGAGGAATTGCTGGATAGGGTCAGGGATGAATGGAAGGGGCAAGGGACAGATGGGCATGGATTGATGGGAGGGTAGGGCTCAGGGAGAGAGGGGAATTGTTGGATAGGGATGAATGGAGGGGGCAGGGGACAGAGGGGCATGGATGAATATGGATTGCAGGGCAGGGCTCAGGGAGAGAGGGGAATTGCTGGATAGGGTGAATGGAGGGGGCAGGGGACAGAGGAGCATGGATGGGCATGGATTGGGAGGGCAGGGCTCAGGGAGAGAGGGAAATTGCTGGATAGGGTCAGAGATGAATGGAGGGGGCAAGGGACAGATGGGCATGGATTGATGGGAGGGTAGGGCTCAGGGAGAGAAGGGAATTGCTGGATAGGGATGAATGGAGGGGGCAGGGGACAGATGAGCATGGATGGATATGGATTGCAGGGCAGGGCTCAGGGAGAGAGGAGAAACTGCTGGACATAAAGGGGAGGGAAGAGAGATGAAGGAGATGAAATGAGGGAAAAGGAAAAGAGGAGAAAAATTGCACATGGATGAAGAAAATAGGCAGAAGCTGAGGACCAGAAATGAAGAAGAAAGGAGGAAAGGAAAGAAATAAATGGAAAGGAAGCCCTGGAAACGGAGTTAAGAGGACAGATAGCCGCAGAATCAGATACTGGGCCAGCATGATCAGAAAAAGAAAGTCACCAGACAACAAAGGTAGAAAAAAATCATTTTATTTTCATTTTAGCATTTGGAATATTTCCACTTTGAGAATTTACATCTGCTATCTTATTTTGCAATGTATAGCAATTTGTTTCTAAGAATATTGCTGACAATTCCTGTCAGTGTGGTAAGTGGTGAGCGATCATTTTCACCGGGGGGGGGGGGGGGGCGCCAAGTGATAGTCTGCAGGGGGGCGCCAGAGACCCTTGGCACGGCCCTGATTAAACAGAACAGTATTTGCAGTATTCTGGAAATATATGCAGGTACTTTAACACTGGACTCCTAGTCACTCCTAGCTCCCAGTCCAGCATCTTCCTGTTGGCTACGTGAACAGTGGAATTCCGCAGAACTGTAACTGAAATTTTGTGGTTACTGGCAACCATAAAATAGCCTATCAAATTTTTTAGTAAGTTCCCAAATGGCCAATAGGCTTTAGATCTGCTGGTCTTTCGTTTACTGTACAGTTACCATACATGTTTGGAAAAGTATTGTCTGTATTAACTGTTATTTAATGGGTTAGAGAAGTGAACTGAGAACCAGGGAAGCTAGGGATCACATCCCACTGCTGCTCCTTGAGAGCTTGGGCAAATTATTTAACTCTGCATTGCCTCCTGTACAAACTTAGACTGTAAACCTCTAGGGACAGGAAAATATCTGTTGTACATGAATGCATTTCACCTTCAGCTACTACTATGAGAGGTATGAGCTAAATGCAAACACAATACCAGGCATATTGTGAAGTAATATAAAAACCTACAAAAGTCATTCGGGAACAGTAGAGCAACTCTACTATAATAGCACTAACATCTAGGAATCTCACAACAAGGGTCTACCTAGGAAAAATCAGCAACATAAATATTGTAGTGGGCACTAGAACATCAGTATACCTATTGAAAAGATTAACAAGCCAGATTAATACAGACTGATCCTACACAGACATTTAGTGCTTAACAGAATACCTGGCCTCCTTCACACACAGAACATACAGACCCTCATCATATACAGAATAAGTAACCATAACCTAAAAATATAAATATATAGACAAATATTAATCTGAGCCTCCAAGAAGCCAGACATCGAATACATTGCAACACCAGAAATAAAGAAACAATGATGTGTGCAAAACAAAGATTGCAGCTGCAAATTTAAAAAAACTGATATATTCCAATCACTACATTAGAAATTAACAAATACAAATAAATAAAAAAACAGAACATAAGGTGATATATTTTCATTGCACTAACTTAACATATTTTTTGATTAGCTTTCAAAGACCAAAACTTCTTTCCTCAGGCCAGGGTGGTATAATGCTTTTATGGCATACTGTCCTGACCTGAGGAAGGTGGTTTTGGTCTCTGAAAGCTGGTCAAAAAATATATTAAGTTGGTCCAATAAAAAGTATTACCTAATTTTCCATTTGTTTTAAATTGTTTATTTTTATTAACTTTTGGAGTTGACTAACTGCACTAGCGATTCCCGGCGCAGCAAATGAGAGGAAGCCCATTCAATTCCAATGGACTTCCTCTCATTTGCCATGCATGAATCGCTTGCACAGCTTTGTAAAAGAAGCCCTAACGTGGCTACCACACTAATTTAATCAGAATTACAAATAAAATTCTTTTTCTACCTTTGTCTAGCCATTTAGTTTCTCTGGTTTCTGCTTCTTCAGTCTTCTCTTAACTCTCTTGCCAGGGTTTTCTGTCCATTTCTCCTTTTTTCTCTCTCCTTTCTTCTACACGTCCTCCACTACATTCATGTCTTGACACTCATCTTTCAACTTTCTTCTATTTTTTCTGCATTCCTAGCCATTTAGATTTTATTCATTCTTACTATCCAGTCTTTAAGCTCCCTTTTTTCACTGAATCTACCTACATTTTTCCATGTTTCCCTCACTCAAGCCCATCTATTCCTCTTTCTCTTATTCCCCAGTCTTTTGTTAACTCTTTCCGCTATTTCTTTTTCTCCCCTTCTCCCTCCTCCACTATGCAGCATCTCCTCTTAGTATCTCTTTCTCTTCCCCACCTAAATGCAGCATCTCCACTCTCTTTCTCCCCTTGCCAAGCAGCATCATCCCATTTCCTTCTTTCTCTTACTTCCCCATATTCAGCATTGCCCCATCTTTCTCTCTTCCCTGTTATCCAGAATTGTCCCATATCTCTCTGCTCCCCCATTCAGCATTAGTGTCTTTTTCTCTTCTCCCCCATCCAGCATTGTGATCTCTCTCTTCCCACATCCATCATTGCCCTCTCTCTCTTCCACTCAATTCAGCTTCACCCCATCTATCTGTGATCCCATCCACCCTCCCTGTCTCTGTCTCTCTTCCCCCCCCCCCATCACTCTCTCATCATCCATCATCGTGCAGTCTCTGTCCCCCCCCCCCATTTACTCTCTCATCAAGCATCACCTCATTTCTGAATCCCTTTTGTCTGTCTCTTCTTCCCAATATTCAACGTCATCCCCTTTTGTCTCTTCCCCTTTCTTTCCCGATCATCTTCTTTAACATGTTTTAAGTTTGGTGGAAGAGCACCCCCCCCCCCCACGTTGCATCTTTCAACCTTCTCTTCTGCCCGTCTCTCCCGTCCACGTGGTCACTTTGTACTTCCCTGAAGCCTTCTCCCTCCTGCACAGCACCGCACCGGCGATTCCCAGTCAGCCTTCTGCCAGCGTTGGGGCCTCTCCTCAGGTGTGTCCCACCTCTGCGGAAAACAGGAAGTTGCAATAGAGTAGGCGGGACGCGCCTGAGGAGAGGCCCCAACGCTGGCAGAAGGCTGACTGGGATTCGCCGGTGTGGTGCTGCGCAGGAGAAGGCTTCAGGGAAGTACAAAGTAACCACGTTGATGGGAGAGACGAGCAGAAGAGAAGAGACTGGAAATATTTATTGGCACGGGGCGCATAGGCGCCATTTTTTCAATACAGCTGTTTGGGGGAGCGACCACTCCCCCTGCGCCCCACCTAGCTACGCTTCTAAGTGGTGTGCTTGTGAAGCGTCTGTTTACGCGTTCCAAAAATACTAGGACTAGGGGGCATGTGATGAAGCTACAATGTAGTAAATTTAAAATGAATCTGAGAGAATGTTTCTTCATTCAACGTGTAATTAAACTGGAATTCGTTGCCAGAGAATGTGGTCAAGGTGGTTAGTTTAGCGGAGTTTTAAAAAGGTTTGAACGGCTTCCTAAAGGAAAAGTCCATAGACCAGTGATGGCGAACCTTTCAGAGACCGAGTGCCCAAACAGCAACCCAAAATCTAATTATTTATCGCAAAGTGCCGGTACTTTATGGGCGGGGTTCACCACCTATGACTCCACCCCTATGATAGCCACACCTCTTACACCAGCCATGGCGCATATAAACAGACATCATTGAAAATATTATACTAGTATAGGAGAAAAAAATAACATGATTTTCTTTCATTATAAATCATTTCTACAAGCTGTTACAGCTCTAGTATACCCAGTGCAAAATAAGACAGCAGATGTAAATTCTCAAATTGGATATATTCCAAACACTAAAATTAAAATAAAATGATTTTTTTCTACCTTGTTGTCTGGTGATTTTGTTTTTCTATCCATATTGGTCCTAGTCGCTGATTCTGCTGCTCTCTATCTGTTCTCTTAACTCCATTTCCAGAGCTTCCTTTCCATTTATTTCTTTACTTTCCTCCTTTCCTCTTCATTTCTTGACTCCATTTGTTTCTTTACTTTCCTCCTTTCTTCTTCATTTTTTTCCCTCCATCTATGTCCAGCCACCCTCCTCTCCCCTCCAGCCACCCTCCTCTCCAGCCACCCATGTCCAGCCACCCTCCTCTCCCCCCTGCCCTCCCGCCTGCCCTCCCAGCACCCAGCAGCACCAGGCCTCCCTCCCACCCAGCACGCAGCAGCACCCAGCAGCAGGCCTCCCTCACACCCAGCAGCACCCAGCACCAGGCCTACCTCCCTCCCACCCAGCACCAGGCCTGCCTACCTCCCTCCCTCCAACCAAACAAGCATCAGGCCGCCCGCCTGCCCGTCCTCCCTCCCTCCCAGCACCAGGGCCCCCCTCCTCCTCTGAAATTTAAAAAGCATACCGGGTTAAGGCGGCGTCGGCAGTGGCAGCAGCAGCAAAAAACATGTTCTTCATTCGGCGCGCCTTCCCTTCTGTCTCTCAAGCTCTGGTCCCGCCTATTGCCAGAACCCAGACATTTCCTGCCTGTCTGCCTTGCTTTCGCCTAGGTGCCTGGGGGCACTTCTGTATCCTGACTCCTGTTGTTCTTGCCTGCTAGTTCCAGTTCCGGTTTTCCTGTAAGCCCTGCTGGCTGCCTGAACCTGAGGGCTCAACACTCAGGGAACGGTGGCTAAGCATAGGTGAAGCCTAGGTCCAGTGTGTTCCTGTCCAGCAGGTTCCGGTCCCGTGGGCTCCACTCCAGTGTGTTTCAGTCCAGCGGGCTCCACTCCAGTGTGTACCAGTCCAGTGGGTTCCAGTCCAGTGCGCACCCGTCCAGTGCATTCCAGTCCTGTGTATTCCTGTGCAGAACTCCAGTCTGGGGTTCCAGTCCAGTCTTGCCTCGTCTCTACCTTGAAGGTGACCTTGCCTGCTACTGCCGCTCCACGGTAGTGGTCCAAGGACTCACAAACCCAGTGCTCCCGGGGAAGAAGCCTGACAGAATGCCAAGGTCCTTGAGAACGCGACAGTAATAAACAATATTAAGTGCATTTCTATAATAATATACCACTGCATTCCAACAAAACAAAAGGAATCTGTACTGGTACCGGTGCTATTTAACATATAGAAATCAGAACGACGAGTGAGGTGATTAAATTAGCAGATGATACAAAACTATTCAAGGTTATTAAAACATGTGTGGAAGACCTTAGGAAATTGGAAGACTGGGCATCCAAATGGCAGTTGAAATTTAATGTGCACAAATGCAAGGAAATGAAGCAATTGATGAGGCAAGACTTCCCTCAGCTGAACCCATGCTGACTCTGTCCCATTAAACCATGTTTGTCTAAGTGTTCTGTAATTTTATTCTTTATAATAGTTTCCACTATTTTGCCCGGCACCAACGTCAGGCTTACTGGTCTATAATTTCCTGGATCACCCCTAGAACCCTTTTTAAAAATCGGCGTCACATTGGCCACCCTCCAATCTTCAGATTATATATAATGTGCCAAAATTTCCACACGGAAATCAATGTGTATTCCATATAATGCATGTAACTTAATTGGTTAACTAGGCAATCAGTGCTTCTAATTGGTTGCTAATAAGCAATTAGCAGCACTAATTGGAATTTAGGTGCACTACTCACAAAGTGTATTGCATAATGTAGTCCATATAAATCCTACTATGCACCTCTGAAAGGAGGCATGCCAAGGAGTTTGATATGGGCATGACATAGGCATTCCTAAATTCTATGTGCATGATTAAAGAATTTGCTGCTCCACGCAGAAATTTGGACACTGGCATTTACCCAATTTCTCCTTGGAATAAAAAGCCAGGTCTTCTGGAACAGCACACATCCTGGCTTTAAGCGGATTCTATTTATGGTGCATTGGACTTAAGACTTTTTTTTGGAACAGACTACCTTTCTTATGGACTAATCTGTTTCTGTAACTTGGGCTTCAGCCATGTGAACCTTTTAGCCAAACATACTGTTAACTTCCTCAGAACTATCCAACATACACATTTGTCTCCTCACTAATACATTTAAATTGTCTCTGCAGTGTGGTCTAATGGCTAGCACACCAGCCTCTGATGCTACAGAGTGAGGTTCAAGTCATTCTGTAGCAGCTGGTCAGCAGATATATGTCAACCAATTCAGCTAGCTCGAGTCATGGAGAGATTTTGCTTTGGAGAACAGACCCAACCAGGGGCAGACTGACAGTGAGCTGGGCCCCTCAACACCTACCAAAAAAGGAAGAAACTCGGAAGCTAGGAGAAAGTGGGTCCTTTACTGCTGTGGACTCTCGGGCACTGCCCTATTGTCTCAATGGTAAGTCTTCCCATAGATGTGTGTTTGAGAAATCCCAGACTAGTTACTATGTCTCCTCTGTGAGAGGTCAAGACAGCAGTCAGTGGTCGGGTGTGCCATACTGAAGTCTTGTGTTTGTATGCTTACGAGGTGTAGGGGTCAATGGGAGATGGAGTTGCTGTTGTTGGCATGTGATAGATGCCTAACAGAATTGTTTTTCCAGCCCATTAGATATTGGCAGTTCAACCCTCTGACCTGAACATGCTGATCTCCCAAAACATCCTCAGATGACAGAGACGGTAGGTTACATAGTAGATGTGATTTGTCATATTTGGAAAAAGATCAGTGATGCACTCGGGCAGCTGCCTTGTGTACCCTGTATCATGTGGTTACTGTAATGGTACTCCTGGGAGGCTCTGGGCCCATAGATACACACTCTGTCCCCAGATCTGCAAAAGTGCCCATTCTCAGAGGGAGACTTTTGGGCTAGTCCAGAATTTCTCACCACCTCATCTGGTGCATTATGGGACCTGCCGCATTGATTGAAAGGAGAGAATCATGGACTACAGATACTACACTGCTTTGGGATGTAAGCACCAGAACCAGCCAAAAACTCTCCCTCCTGGAATGGGTAATGTAGCAGCTCTCTCTCCCTCACAATTATAAGCCTATTTCTAAATCAAGAATCTCTGTGCAACAAAAGATGAGCCATGCGGTTGAGAGAGCAAAGTACAGTATTCACCCCCTTGCTGTAGCTGAGACCAAGTCAACAGTAAATCAGTGAAAGGAGACACCAATAGGAAAGAAGACAGGCTCTGTTGAGGGCCCCTCATATAAGTGGGTGATGCTCCAATCTATAGCCTTGGGAAAGCTCCCCTAATTGTAGAAACTTCAACCTGCTGGTCTGACAAGATATGGCTACCCCGATATACAACAAGCTTACAGCATAGATGATCTGTTCAACAGGAACAGAGATCAAGAGAAAATAGCCACAAGATCATTACTTTGGCCAGAACAATAAGATTCAGTGCTTGAAAAATCAAGCAACAGATGCATGATCCTAGTAGCTGAGATGGTGTAGAGGTTAGAATAGTTGCCTTATTATTCTGGGGTTGCAAGTTCAAATCCCACCAGAAGTACCTTCTCCTGGTTCAACATGAACAGTGTTTTGTTTTGTTTTTTTACTCGGCGCTGATTTTCCACTCTAATCATGGGCACCATGTAGTGAATGTAATGACAATTAATTACCATGCCAAACCCCACAAGTGCTATAATTAGTGCTGAGGTGGACGCCATTTTGTCTTTAGGACTCCAGAGAGTGTGTTGACGTGCTCTTCTGTGATTTTGTTGTGACTTGGTGATATTTGGCGATTTTGCTGTGTGCTCTGACCCAACCGTATACCTATTTCCCCACCAACTTCCTCCCTTCTCACCTATACCTGCTCCACTTGTGTCTATTGCTCCTTTCCCACTACTTGCTCTTTCTGTCCCCTCTCCCCTATCCCAACCTGTATACCAGTGGTTCCCAAACCTGGTCCTGGAGGCACCCCAGCCAGTCAGGTTTTCAGTATATTCACAATGAATATTCATGAGATAGATTTGCATGCAGTGGAGGCAGTGGGTATCCTGAAAACCTGACTGGCTGGGGTGCCTCCAGGACCAGGTTTGGGAACCACTGCTGTATACCATCCCTGTATGCAATTTGGCATGTTTTTCTGTGTGGGGGTGTATCAGTATTGGTGTGTGTGGATTAGTATTTGGCTTAGTATTTGTATTAGTGTGTATGTATGTGTGGTGTGCTGCAGCCACTTGTCTTTGTTGTGTCCCTGTCATTTTTGTGTGTGTGTTTGTGACTGCAGCACACAGTGATGGCAGAGGTGTTCTTGGGATGGTTGATGGTATGGGAGGGACAGGCCCAACAGGGGAGGGGGAGGGGGAGAGGGAGAGGGAGGGGGAGGGTGGGGAGGGAGAGGGTGAGGTAGGTAGGTGCAGCAGTTATACAGGACCAGGTTTCTGGACCTAACAGAGGAGCAGTGTGTGGCTCGGTTCTGATTTCTTAGGGAGATCATAGCACACTTGTGTGAGGAGCTCCGGAAGGTAATTGAGCCTCTTTCCTGGAAGGGCCATGCCCTGCTGGTGCATGTGCAAGTCACCACAGCCTTGGCCATTCTGGCTACTGGAACTTGCTAGACTCCACTAGGAGCTGCAGTTGGGATCAACCAGCCAGCCAGCTGCTTCTCATATCATATCATATCTGGAGGCCTTCTTGAAAAGTGACACTGTGTATATCCGTTTCCCTATGCGTGAAGCTGAACAGCAGGAAGCAATTACAGCTTTCTAAGACATTGCTCATTTCCCCTCTATGCTTGGCACTGTTGATAGGACTCATGTGGCCCTCAGGCTACCTGCTCATAGTGAGGCTGAATATCGCAATAGAAAGGTTATCTGCAACGCAGCACTTGAGGTTACAGATGTCTATGCCAACTATCCTGGGTGTTGCCACAATTCATATCTGCTGTCATACTCAGGCATCTACGAGGCCTTCCAAAGTGGGGAAATCGGAGGCGGATGGCTAATAGTTGAGGAGCCTCCTACAACCTCTACACCCTTCTAATAATTGATCTGTTTGCTCCACAGGTGTGTGGCCAGTATGGGACTAGTGGTCTCAAGGATGGCACTTGTGGGCACTGCCAACAAAAGGTGTGTGTACTATAGAGGGGCATTTTTGACTGGGGACACCCATCTCTAAGGGTACCCATCTCCGAGGACAGCGCTGTGAAGGTGCGGAGCCAACCGTATTTTCGAAAAAGATGGCCGGCCATCTTTTTTTCGATAATACGGTTGGGGCCGGCCAAATCTCGACATAAATGTTGAGATTGCCGGGTTTGAGATGGCCGGCTTCGGTTTTCACCCATAATGGAAACCAAAGTTGGCCATCTCAAAAATGAACAAATCCAAGGCATTTGGTCGTGGGAGGGGCCAGGATTCGTAGTGCACTGGTCACTCCCACATGCCAGGGCGCCAACCGGGCACCCTAGGGGGCACTTCTAAAAATTAAAAAAAAACATTAAAATAGCTCCCAGGTGCATAGCTCCCTTACCTTGGGTGCTGAGCCCCCCAAAATCCACTCCTCACAACTATACACTATTACCATAACCCTAAGGGGTGAAGGCAGGCACCTACATGTGGGTACAGTGGATTTCGGGTGGGTTTTGGAGGGCTCCCATTTTCCACCACAAGTGTAACAGGTGGGGGGGGATGGGCCTGGGTCCACCTGCCTGAAGTCCACTGCACCCACTAAAACTGCTCCAGGGGCCTGAATACTGCTGTGATGGACCTAAGTATGACATGAGGCTGGCAAAAAATGTTTTTAAAGTTGTTTTTTTGAGGGTGGGAGGGGGTTAGTGACCACTGGGGGAGTCAGGGGAGGTGATCCCCGATTCCCTCCAGTGGTCATCTGGTCAGTTCGGGCACTATTTTGGGACTTCGACCTGAAAAAAAAGGGACCAAATAAAGTGGACCAAATTCTTGTGAAGGCTGGCTTTCTTTTTTCCATTATCAGGCGAAGCCGGCCATCTCAAAACATGCCCCCATCCCGCCTTCGCTACCCTACCAAAACATCCCCTTGAAGTTTGGCTGGCTCCGCGACAGAAAGCAGTTAGCGCTGGCCAAAATCGGCTTTCAATTATACCGATTTGGACGGCTTTAGGAGATGGTCGGCCATCTCCCGATTTGTGTCGGAAGATGGCCGGCGATCTCCTTCAAAAATAAGCTGGATAGCTAACCTCATATCCCTTCTCTGTAGCTATCTCCAAAGGAAATTGCTCATTACCCCAATCATCAATCCCCAGAGCCCAGAGGAGGTTTGGTACAATAGGGCACAAAGTGCTACCAGGGCAGTCACTGAGCATACATTTGGCCTGCTGAAAACCAGATTCTGCTGTCTCAACCACTCTGATGGCGAGCTGCAATTAAAAGGCGGATGCCAGAGCCAGAGCCACAACCCGAGCAACAGGCAAAGGTGGAGGAGAATGACAGTATGAAGTTCTATCCGTCTACTTGGCGTGCAAATGCAGATGCTGTTGTAAATTCTTGGTCAGTGTAATACTTTTTCAATTCAAAGTCTCTGTGTATCTCAGTCCAAAGCTTTTGGATACTGACTTTTGTTTGAAGCTTTGGACTGAGATACACAGAGACTTTGAATTGAAAAAGTATTACACTGACCAAGAATTTACAACAGCATCTGCATTTGCACGCCAAGTAGACGGATAGAACTTCATACTGCCAAAGCTAAGTAGAGGATATTTTCATACTTTTTAGGAAAACTATTCTCAGTTGTGCTGTGCTACAACTAGGTTGGAGGTAGGGCGTGCAATGATGTTAGCAGGGTGTTCACTTACATCTCGAGCCTTTGAGTCATTGTATATACACCAAAAAAACTGAGCACACACTTTTACTATAAAAAAGTTTTTTTGTCTTTATTTTCATTAGATTGCATAGTATTATCCTGGTTTCTGATAGTATTTACTAATTGTAACAAAAGAAACTGATTTTGTAGGACATCCAGTAATCCAATCAGTTAAAATTTAATGCCAAGAAATGCAGAGTGATGCATTTGGGGTGCAGAAACCCAAAAGAGAGATACCGGATAGGAGGGGAGAGTTTAGTAAGCTCGACTCAGGAGAGAGACCTTGGGGTGTTGGTGTCCAAGGATCTGAAGGTGAAGAAACAATGTGACAAGGCGACGGCCGTGGCCAGAGGGATGCTAGGCTGCATAGAGAGGGTATAACCATCAGAAGAAAGGAGGTGTTGATGCCCCTCTACAAGTCGTCGGTGAGGCCCCACTTGGAGTATTGTGTTCAGTTTTGGAGGCCGTATCTTGCTAAAGATGTAAAAAGGATTGGAAGCGGTACAAAGAAAAGCTAAAAAATGGTTTGGGATTTGTGTTGCAAACCGTACAAGGAGGGACTTGCTGACCTGAACATGAATACCTTGGAGGAAAGGAGAAACAGGGGTGACATGATACAGACGTTCAAATATTTGAAAAGTATTAATCCGCAAACAAACCTTTTCCAGAGACAGGAAGGTGGTAGAACTAGAGGACATAAATTGAGGTTGGAGGGGGGCAGACTCAGGAGTAATGTCAGGAAATATTTTTTCACAGAAAGGGTGGTAGATATGTGGAATGCCCTCCTGCGGGAGGTGGTGGAGATGAAAACGGTAATGGAATTCAAACATGCATGGGATAAATACAAAGGAATCCTATGTAGAAGGAATGGATCTACGGAACCTTAGCGGAGATTGAGTGGTGACACCAGTAATTGGAGAGTAAAACCAATGCTGGGCAGACTTCTACGATCTGCGCCCTGATCGTGGCTGAATGATATGGATGGGCTGGAGTGTAAAGTTTAAGGGGCTTCGACGTTAGCTTCATAACTTTTAGTACAGGAACAGTGCTGTGCGGACTTTTACTGTCTGTGCCCTGAGAAAGGCAGGGACAAATCAAATGGGTATACATTTAAAGTAGCACATACCATGTAAAATGAGTTTATCTTGTTGGGCAGGCTGGATGGACCGTTCAGGTCTTTATCTGCCGTCATTTACTATGTTACTATTGTGAGCACTCTGCAGTGCTGGGCGAGAACAGGGAGGTAGCTGTTCCTTTAAACGTCAGCGCCCTGTCTCCTTCATCCCTTCTAGGCAAACAACTTGCCCTCTAGTGGCCAGAGTGCCAGTGAAGTCTCTAGTTCAGGGAAAGAACTACTCTCCCCAGAAGCCACTGCGGTTGCAGCAGGACTTTCAGGAAGGGGAGGGAGGGGTGAATGATTGGGAGATAAGTTCTGATCCAGGAGAAGAGCAGCAGCTGGAGGAACTCAGGGAGGAGGAGGACATGGAATACAATAAAGAGGAAGTGGAGGGAGGAGAGAAACCCGGGTTACCATATGGCTCCAGAAAAAGGAGGATGGATTGAGCCAGCCGGGTTTTACTTCCATTGCTTTCAATGGAAGTAATTGAGTCAGCCGGGTTTTACTTCCATTGCAAAGCAATGGAAATAAAACCCGGCTGGCTCAATCTGTCCTCCTTTTTCTGGAGCCATATGGTAACTCCAAGAAGGAGGAGTGTATGGAGGTGGCTGGTTTTGCTCAAACTCGAGGGGAGAAGGTAAAAGGTTTTGTGGCCTCTATATTGCCTAAACTGTGGATGGTGGGTGAGACAAAAGTGAGCCAGTGGAGAAGAAACTGGTGGAGGCAACTAACCCAGAAATTGTCTGCTCATTGATGATAATGCTGAGGAGAGTTATGATAATATTGTAAGCAGGATTACAAGTGCTGATTAGAAATAGGACTGAACTAGGTGGAAACAGTGAATGTTAATGCTAAAATTGATCCTTCCTGTTGAAGAAGAGGGGATCACATGAAGACTAATGCTGTGTTAAAAGTGCTTGAGCAATAAAGCCTTGTGGTTTTCTAAGAACTTTGAGTTGGCTGGAATCCTTGAAGTTGTGTGGGAAAGAGCAGGATGGGCTCTGACTAACGGAGGGAGAGACCCGGTGGGAAGGAGCAGGTCTCGGCAGAGAGGTGAACCGATTTACACAGCCTGCAAGAGTTGGTGGAAGCTAAGCAGGGACAGCCTTGGTCCCACCTGGAAGGGTGACCTGGTTACACTATATAAATTCCGGTAAACATAGATCCCCAGTATCTTTATAACAGAAGAAAGTTATCTCCTAGTTTGATCCACCATTATATGATCCTCTAAAGGGGCAGGATTGTTATCAAAAAGTAAAAATTTGGTCTTATAGGTGTTTAACTTGAGTCGATATCGTAACATCCAGGACTTAATCAGTTTTGAACAACTGATGATATTGAATTTATAGATGAGTAAATCAGAATTAACACTGTAATATCATCGGCATAACTGTAAGTGATGTAACCCTCTCTAGTAAATTCCAAATCCAAAGAATGTAAGAAGATAATAAACAGTGTAAGTGACAAAGGAGATCCCTGAGGGACTCCACAAGGATTTCTCCATTATATTTTACTTTATATGACCTAGAAACCAAAAATCCTCTAAACCATTTCAATACATTACCATCAATACCTATATGATTAAGTTTGGAAAGCAAAACATCATAATCCACCAGATTAAAAGATGACAATAGATCGAACTGTAGGATTAAACCCTTACCATTTTGACATAGTATACACTGAACAGTGTCATAAATGGATATAATAGCTGTTTCTGTACTATGCCATGTTGGAAAGCCTGATTGGGTGAAATAGAGAAAATCATGTTGCATCAAGTATGAATTAAGATGATTACAAACTAAGCTCTCAATTTAAAGATAAATGGTATTGATGCGACCGGTCTGTAGTTACAAATTGAACCACTAGACTCTTTGAATCAAGCCCAACAACCATGACAATTATAAGCCCACAATATCAAATCATAATATTTCAATAAATCAGGATATAAAGACAGTTTTGCCTCCCCAATACACTAGCAAGCACATACAATCCTAATAACCAATTGAAAATCATTTTTGGGACTGACCCTGTTCCACTTCCTATCATCCTTAACTCCCTCTTTTTTTCTATTCAAAACCTTCCTCCTCACGAGCCAATAAGGCAAACAGATCTATATTCTTGCCCCTCACTTTGTGATCATACGTGATGATCTTAAGGTCGCCAAAACCAGTAGAAAAAGTGACAGCTAAAGCTAGAAAGATGCTTGGGTGCATAGGGAGAGGAATGGCCAGTAGGGGCACCTGTATAAGACTCTGGTGAGACTTCATTTAGAATATTGTGTACAATTCTGGAGACTGCACCTTCAAAAAGATATAAACAGGATGGAATCGGTCCAGAGAGCGGCTACTAAAATGGTCAATGGTTTTCATTATTAAGCTTTATGGGGACAAACTTAAAGATCTCAATATGTATACTTTGGAAGAAAGGCGGGATAGGGGAGATATGATAGAGACATTTAAATGACTATGCAGCATAAATGAAAGGAAGCTCTGGGGATGAAGCTGAAAGAGGATAGACTCAGAAGTAACCTGAGGAATACTTCTTCATGCAAAGGGTGGTGATTTCATGGAACAGCCTCCTTGTGGAAGTGGTGGAGACAAAAACTGTATCTGAATTCAAGAGAGCTCCCTCTAAGGGAATGGTAGCAGGGGCATAGCCATGGGTGGGCCTGGGCCTTCCCAATTTGGGCTCAGGCCAGACTAGCAGTTGGTGCATGTTGACAGTGCTGGTGTGGAGGGAATATGCTGGGCTTCTGCGGTCTTGTGTTGCTTTCTTCAATGCGGCAGTGATTCTTAGATGCTGCCTACCACCAGTGGTGTGCTGGTAAATGTTTAACAACAGGCTCTCTCCCCGGTCCACCTCTGCGCCCCCTCCCCCCAAACTGCAGAGCTGGCTATAGCTGGAGAGAGAGCCTGGGGGGGGGGGGGCAATGCATTACTCCAGGGAAAAAAAAACTAAATGATCCCAGGTTCCAATCTAATTCATGTTTAATGTGGGATAAAATGCCATAAATAAATAAGTAAATAAATATAAACTTTTAATGTTGAGCACCTGATTCTCAAAGTGGACATATTCCAAACACTATAATGAAAATAAAATGATTTTTTCTACCTTTGTTGTCTGGTGACTTTGTTTTTCTGATCATGCTGGCCCAGTATCCGATTCTGCTGCTATCTGTCCTCTTAACTCAGTTTCCAGGGCTTCCTTTCCATTTATTTCTTTACTTTCCGCCTTTCTTCTTCATTTCTTGCCCTACATCCATAAGTAAAAGCTGGGTCCTCTGCAGACTTGACTGTCCAGTGGATCCAGTTTCTGCCTATTTTCTTCATCCATGTGCAGTTTTTCTCCTCTCTTCCTTTTCCCTCATCTCATCTTCTTCCTCACTCTTCCCTCCCCTCCATCCATGTCCAGCATTTCTTCTCTCTCCCTTCCCTCTCCTCCATCCACCCATGTCCAGCAACCCTCCTCTCCCCCCTGCCCTCCCCTCTATCTACCCATGTCCAGCAACCCTCCTCTCCCCCTGCCCTCCCCTCCCCTCCAGCCACCCATACCCAGTGATTCTCTTTGCTCCCCTGCCCCCCTTCCAGCCACCCATACCCAGCAATTGTCCTCTCTCCCCTGCCCCCCCTCCAGCCACCCATACCCAGCGACTGTCCTCTCTCCCCTGCCCCCTCCAGCCACCCATACCCAGTGATTGTCCTCTCTCCCCTGCCCCCCCTCCAGCCACCCATGCCAGCGATTGTCCTCTTCCTTGCCTCCCCTTCAGCCACACTGGGCGTCCAAATGGCAGATGGCTCTCTCCTCTGCTTTGGACACCCTCGCTCCATCCACCTCCCGTCCCACAAAGCGTACTAATCCCCAGCCTTGGCTGACCCCTTCGCTCCTGCACCCGATCCGCTGAACGCCTCTGGAGGAAATCTCGTACCCATTCAGACTTCCTTCACTACAAATTCATGCTATCCTCCTTCCACTCCTCCCTATTCCTTGCAAAACAGGACTATTACACCCAATTGACCAATTCTCTCAGCTCCAACCCTCGTCGTCTCTTCACCACTCTTAACTCCCTCCTCAAAGTGCCCCCCGCTCCCACTCCCCCTTCACTCTCTCCTCAATCACTGGCTGACTACTTCCGCGACAAGGTGCAAAAGATCAACCTTGAGTTCACTACCAAGCCACCACCTCCTCTTCAGCCTGTAGTCCCATCCAACAATGCCCAAAAGGGAGGGTCCAAGAAAGCACAAAGGCAGACGGTCTGCAAACTCCAAGGTGGAAGATAAAAAAGAGCAGATCGTATAAAAAGATAAATATAGTTTATTTCAAACAATATATATATAGACAGCCCGACATGTGACTGTAATACCCACTCGATATTAGCGAGTTATGCTTTTGGCATCTCTGGTTCAGCTGTTTTTTTCAAACCAGATCCATTCTTCATACACTGGGCAATAGGACATTTTACATGTGCCTTATATCTGGTAGCAAAGCGCACCTTATATTTGGTAGTAAAGAATACTTATATAGCCCCTGAAGCAGCCCAGTTGGGCGAAACACGGCCTGTGTCGGGCTGTCTATATATATATTGTTTGAAATAAACTATATTTATCTTTTTATATGATCTGCTCTTTTTTATGTCCCATCCAACAACCAACCAACCATGGCCTCTTTCTCCTCCTTTCCTGAGATCACCGAGGATGAAACCTCCCGCCTTCTTTCCTCCTCGAAATGCACCACCTGTTCCTCCGATCCCATTCCCAGCAACTTACTTAACACCATCTCCCATACTGTCACCCCCTCCATCTGTCGCATCCTTAACCTCTCTCTCTCCACTGCAACTGTCCCTGACACCTTCAAGCACGCCGTAGTCACATCTCTCCTAAAAAAAACATTACTTGACCCTACCTGCCCCTCCAACTACCGCCCCATCTCTCTCCTACCCTTCCTCTCCAAAATACTTGAGCGCGCCGTTCACAGTCGCTGCCTTGATTTTTCTCTCCTCTCATGCCATCCTCGATCCACTTCAATCCGGTTTTCGCCCTCTACACTCGACAGAAACAGCACTCTCTAAAGTCTGCAATGACCTGCTCCTCGCCAAATCCAGAGGCCACTATTCCATCCTCATCCTCCTCGATCTATCCGCGGCGTTTGACACTGTCAATCATGATTTACTTCTTGCCACACTGTCCTCTTTTGGGTTGCAAGGTTCTGTCCTCTCCTGGTTCTCCTCTTATCTCTCCCACCGCACCTTCAGGGTTCACTCTCATGGATCTTCCTCCACTCCCATCCCACTATCTGTTGGAGTTCCCCAGGGATCTGTCCTTGGACCCCTTCTCTTCTCAATTTACACCTCTTCCCTAGGCTCACTGATCTCATCTCATGGTTTTCAGTATCATCTTTATGCTGATGACACCCAGCTATATCTCTCCACACCAGACATCACCGCGGAGAGCCAGGCCAAGGTATCGGCCTGCTTATCCTACATTGCTGCCTGGATGTCCAACCGCCACCTGAAGCTGAACATGTCCAAAACCGAGCTCCTCGTCTTTCCACCTAAACCCACTTCTCCTCTTCCTCCACTCTCTATCTCAGTTGATAACACCCTCATCCTCCCCGTCCCATCTGCCCGCAACCTCGGAGTCATCTTCGACTCCTTCCTCTCCTTCTCTGCACATATCCAACAGACTGCCAAAACCTGTTGCTTCTTCCTCTTCAACATCAGCAAAATTCGCTCTTTCCTTTCTGAGCACACCACACGAACTCTCGTCCACACTCTCATTACCTCTCGCCTTGACTACTGCAACTTACTCCTCACCGGCCTCCCACTTAGCCACCTATCCCCCCTTCAATCCATTCAGAACGCTGCCGCACGTCTTATATTCCGCCAGAACCGATATACTCATATCACCCCTCTCCTCAAGTCACTTCACTGGCTTCCGATCAGTTACCGCATACAATTCAAGCTTCTCCTCCTTACCTACAAATGCACCCGGTCTGCGGCTCCTCACTACCTCTCTACCCTCATCTCCCCCTATGTTCCCACCCGTAACCTCCGCTCACAGGACAAATCCCTCCTTTCAGTACCCTTCTCCACCACTGCCAACTCCAGGCTCCACTCATTCTGCCTTGCCTCACCCTATGCCTGGAACAATCTTCCTCAGCCCCTACGCCAAGCCCCCTCCCTACCCATCTTCAAATCTCTGCTTAAAACTCACCTCTTCAATGCTGCTTTCGGCACCTAACCTTTCGAGAAATATAGTATGCCCTATCAGATCGACTCTACACTTGTCTTTTAGATTGTACACTTGTCTTTAGATTGTACACCTGTCTTTTAGATTGTAAGCTCCTTGAGCAGGGACTGTCCTTCCATGTTAAAATTGTACAGCGCTGCGTAACCCTAGTAGCGCTTTAGAAATGTTAAGTAGTAGCAGTAGTATGAAGTTCAACGTTGACAAGTGCAAAGTGATGCACGTGGGAAGGAGGAACCCGAATTACGGCTATGTCATGCAAGGTTCCGCATTAGGAGTTACAGACCAAGAAAGGGATCTGGGAGTCATCGTGGATAGGACGTTGAAATCTTCCACTCAATGTGCTGCAGCGGCCAAGAAGGCAAACAGAATGTTGAGTATTATTAGAAAAGGGATGGAAAACAAGCATGAGGATGTTATAATGCCGTTATATCGCTCCATGGTGCGACTGCACCTGGAGTATTGTGTTCAGTTCTGGTCGCCTCATCTCAAAAAAGATATAAAGGAATTGGAGAAGGTGCAGAGAAGGGTGACGAAAATGATAAAAGGGATGGGACGACTACCTTATGAGGAGAGGTTAAGAAGGCTAGGACTCATTAGCCTGGAGAAAAGGCGGCTGAGGGGTGATATGATAGAGGTCTACAAAATTTTGAGTGGGGTAGAGCGGACAGATGTGAAGCATTTGTTTACGCTTTCTAACAATAATAGAACTAGGGGACACAAGATGAAATTAGAATGTGATAGGTTTAAAACAAATTGGAGAAAGTTTTTCTTTACTCAGCACGTGGTTAGGCTCTGGAACTCATTGCCGGAGAAGTTAGTGACGGCAGCTGGCCTTGCTGAGTTTAAAGGGGGTCTGGACAGATTCCTGAAGGAAAAATCCATTGATCGTTATTACATTTTGGGATTTTGCCAGGTTCTTGGGGCCTGGATTGGCCGCTGTCGGAGACAGAGTGCTGGGCTTGATGAACCTTTGGTCTTTTCCCAGCGTGGCAGTGCTTATGCTTATGCACCCATGCCAGTGGTTGTCTTCTCTCCCCTGCCCCCCCTCCAGCCACCCATACCCAGCGACTGTCCTCTCTCCCCTGCCCCCTCCAGCCACCCATACCCAGTGATTGTCCTCTCTCCCCTGACCCTCCTCCAGACACCCATGCCAGTGATTGTCCTCTCCCCTGCCCCCCCTCCAGCCACCCATACCCAGCGACTGTCCTCTCTCCCCTGCCCCCTCCAGCCACCCATACCCAGCGATTGCCCTCTCTTGCCTGCCCCCTCTCCAGCCACCCATGCCAGCGATTGTCATCTCTCCCCTGCCCCCCTCCAGCCACCCATACCCAGCGATTGCCCTCTCTCCCCTGCCCCCCTCCAGGCACCCATGTCCAGCGACTCCCTTCTCTCCCCTGCCACCCCCTCCAGCCACCGAGGCTGTTCAGTGAATTATTTGGGGCAGAAGTCTTGGCGGCCATTTTTAAAGAGCGATTCGGCAATGGGGGAGGGTCAGCGCCGGCAGCGGGCAGGCAAGACTGCCTGCCCCGAAGAATTTGCTGGACAAGGGAGGTGAGAGACCACCAGACCCTTTAGGAGGGAGGGAGGAAGGAAGGAAGGAAGGAGAGCCGGCTCGCTCTCAGGAACAACCGGCTCGCAAGTCGGTAAAAAATTTAACAACCAGCTCTTGCGAGCCGGCTCCAGCACACCACTGCCTACCACTAACCCAGAAGCCTCCTCCATCACTTCTTTCTGTTTCTCTGCCTGAGTGGGACACAACAGGGGAAGGCTTCTGGGTTAGCGGAAGGCAGCATGTAGGAATCAATGTTGCTGCCAGGGACTGAAGTGAGAGGGAGAATTGTGGGGTGGGTGGGGAGAGGGAAGAAACGAAGAAGAGAGGCTGAATGGGGGGGAGAGAGGGAGAATTTTTGGATATGGGGCAGAGGGGAGGAAAGGAGAGTTGCAGCAAAGAGGTGGAGAAGGGTGAGAAAGGGATGGAGAGATACTGCATGGATAGGGGAGAGGAGCAAGAGAGGGAGAAATGTTGGACATGGCGTGAAGGGGAGAGAAAGATGGTGCATGGAGGAGAGAGAAATATTGGGCGTGATGGAGGGGAGAAAGGAAAAGATGTTAGACCTGGGCACAAGGGAGGGAATAAGAGAGAGATGGTGGACAATGGGAGAGAGGGAGGGATGTTGGACAACAGGGGGTGAGAGGGAGGGAGAGATATACAGGAGGCGGAGAAGGGAAAAACAGGGAGAAGTTGCAGCCAGGTGCAGAAGGGAGTAATGGAGAGATGCCAGATGATGGGAGTGAAGGAAAAGAGGGAGAAATGCTGGACCAAGGGGGAGAGGGCAGAAGGGAAAAGAGACAGGAAGATGAGAGGCTATGAGGATGGGGAGGGGAGAAAGAGGGAACAGATGCTGAACTAGAAGGGCAGAGAGAGGAAGATGCAGAGAATTGTGGAACCATGTGGAAGAGGCCAGGAGGGAGAGGAGGAGGGGAGGTGACAAGGAAAGTAATGAGAGGATAGTGTTTACAGAGGGTAGAATATAGTAATGGGAATGGAGGGACGAGGAAGGCGTGCGATGGGGCATCTAATGGGTGACAGAAAAAGATGGAACTTTGATATGTAGTTGAAAAGTAAAAAAGAGGAGACAGGTGAGAAAGAGGGTGAAATTTGAGTTGACAGGCAGAAAAGAAAAAAAAAAGAGGAAAGAGCTAAAAAGGAATTATCAATATGTCGAGGTAGGTATAGTGAAGGAATAGAGGGGAGAGAGGAGAAAAGAAATGGACAGCAGCCACTTGAAAGAGAATTAGCAGAAATGTGCATAGCAAATGTCTTTACACTGTGTTCAATAGAAAAAGAAATGCATTTCTGTTTTTTTTTTCTAAATATTTTTATTTCTAATTTATGATCTCTTGTTCTGCATTTGGTGAGGGTCTGTTGGTGTGATAGTAATACTCAGCTAGTGGCTTGATTTAAAGTTTTAACTGAAACCATAAAGATAACAATTCTCAGGTTTCTCGGTATCCAGTCAATACTCAATATACTTATTTCGTCTGAATAAAGATCAGAATCTACTTCTTTAGCTCTTAGTTAGCTTCATTTTCTTTACATATACTCTTCATATATTATTATATATATATTTTTAGTGACCTCAGTGATGTTCATCGCCAATAACCCAAAAGTGTTTTATGGCAATGAAGATAACATCAACATCTTTATAGGTTCACTTTAAAGTATTACTCAATTTTTCTAGAAACACACTTCTCAAGTAAATTCACTTATAAAAAAATTGAGTAATACTTTAAAGTGAACCTATGAAGATGTTGATGTTATCTACATTACCATAAAACAACTTTCGGGTTTTGGCGATGAACATCACTGAGGTCACTAAAAAATATATATAATAATATATGAAGAGTATATGTAAAGTACATGAAGCTAACTAAGAGCTAAAGAAGTAGATTCTGATCTTTATTCAGACGAAATAAGCATATTGAGTATTGACTGGATACTGAAAAACCTGAGAGGTGTGATAGTAATGGCAGGTGGGGAAATTGGGGGGGGGGGGGGGAGGCAGGAAGGAGAGGTGACCCGGGGGTGGGGGCATTCTTGAGCCACTGACCAGTGGTGTAGCTAGATGGGGCGCAGGGGGAGCAGTCGCTCCCCCAAACAGCTGTTTTGAAAAAATGGCGCATATGCGCCTCGTGGCAATAAATATTATTTTATGCTCCCTCCCTCCCGAGTCTTAATATTTTCCAGTCTCTTCTGCCCGTCTCCCCCATCCGCGTGGTCACTTTTTACTTCCCTGTAGCCTTCTCCCTCCTACGCAGCACCGCACCGGCGATTCAGTCAGCCTTCTGCCAGCGTCGGGGCCTCTCAGGTGCGTCCCACCTCTGCGGAAAACAGGAAGTTGCAATAGAGTAGGTGGGACGCGCCTGAGGAGAGGCCCCGATGCTGGCAGAAGGCTGACTGTGCATCGCCAGTGCTGCGCAGGAGGGAGAAGGCTTCAGGGAAGTAAAAAGTGACCAAGCGGACAGGAGAGACTTGCAAAAGAGAAGGTGAAAGATGCAATGCTGGGGGGGGGGGGGGGGGGGGGCTTGAGAAGGGAGAAAGCTGCCCAGGGAGGCTTAATTGACCAGAGTGGAAGTGAGCCTATCTAGTCCACTTTAACAAGCCCCCCCCCCCCCCCCCGCGCAGCTGTCGTTGCCGTTCAGTTCAAAGCAAGCAAACTTAGGATCTGCTGCATACACATTGCCGTTCTTTATTGTTGGTCCATCTGTAACAATGCTAAACTGTTTTAGTTGGATAGGCAGTGCCTTAAAAGCTGGAGGAGTAAAGAAATAACAGTTGAATATCACTAAAACAGCGACAAAAATTATTGTTGCTGGTAGAATATGGTAATACTAGGGCCCAGCTGAACAAGTTATTTTGAGTTAGTCTTCACTGGATCAAAGTTACTTTCCTTCTGCCATCACTATCCAGCAGAATAGGCAGTTTCTTGAAAGGTGGAGGATAAAGGATTATTTAAAAAATATTTATATCACACATTATCCCAAGCAAAGTTGGATTCAGTGTGGCTTACATTTGAAAATACAGTGAGACAGAATAATAGAATTAAGTTATATCTTCTCTGCCCTTCTCTTGCGCCCTATGGAATGCCCGCTCTATCTGTAACAAACTCCCCTATATCCAGGACCTCTTTATCTCGCGTCACCTCCATCTGCTCGCCATAACAGAAACCTGGCTCTGCCCTGATGACTCTGCTTCAGTCGCAGCCCTGTGCCATGGCGGTTATCTATTTTCACATACTCCTCGCCCTGCTGGCCGTGGGGGCGGTGTTGGACTACTTCTCTCTCCCTCCTCCAGATTTCAACCCCTTCTTCCACCTCAATCTCACTGTTTTTCCTCCTTTGAAGTCCACTCTATCCGCCTATTCTCTCCTCTGCCTCTTCGAATAGCGGTCATTTATCGTCCCCCTGATAAGTCCCTTTCATCCTTTCTCAGTGACTTTGACGCCTGGCTTGCCTTCTTCCATGATCCTTCCTCCCCCTCTCTCATCCTTGGTGACTTTAATATTCCTGCTAATGATCCTTCCAACTCTTATATTTCCAAGTTACTCGCTTTAACGTCCTCCTTTAATCTCCAACTATGCTCCACCTCCCCCACTCATCAAAATGGTCACTGTCTTGATCTCATCTTCTCCTCCAACTGTTCACCTTCTAGTTTCCTTGTCTCTGATCATCCCTCCTCTGATCACCATCTTATAACTTTCACACTTAAATCTCCTCCCTCCCAGTCCCGTCCTATCCTATCTAATTTATCTAGGAATCTTCACGATATTGACCCTTCATCTCTATCCTCCCATGTTTCAAACCTCCTCTCTACTGTGGCACCATCCACGTCTGTCAACGAGGCTGTTTCTTCTTACAACAATACTCTATCCTCTGCCTTAGACACTCTTGCACCTTTGATGACCCGCCCTGTAAGGCGTACAAAACCCCAACCTTGGCTGACTTCTAATATCCGCTACCTACGTTCCTGTACCCGCTGCGCCGAACGCCTCTGGCGGAAATCTCGGGCCCTTGCTGATTTCTTACACTTTAAATTCATGCTGACCTCCTTCCAATCTGCTCTTTTATGTGCCAAACAGGATTATTATATCCAACTGACCAACTCTCTTGGCTCTAATCCTTGACTTCTCTTCACCACATTGAACTCTCTCCTCAAGGTGCCCCCTCCCCCAACTCCCCCTTCATTATCTCCTCAGACCCTTGCTGAATTCTTTCACAACAAGGTTCAAAAGATAAACCTTGCTTTCTCTACCTCACCACCTCTCCCTCCACTAGTCCGTTCCCCTCTCTCTCCTTCCCCTCATTCCCTTTCCTCCTTTCCTGAAGTTACTATTGAGGAAACTACACTTCTCCTTTCTTCCTCAAAATGTACCACCTGTTCCTCTGATCCCATTCCCACCCACCTTCTTAATGCCATCTCTCCTACTCTTATTCCTTTTATCTGTCACATTCTCAACCTCTCACTTTCCACTGCGACTGTCCCTGCTGCCTTTAAATATGCTGTGGTCACACCTCTCCTTAAGAAGCCTTCACTTGACCCTACTTGTCCCTCTAATTACCGACCCATCTCCCTCCTTCCTTTTCTCTCCAAATTACTTGAGCGTGCTGTTCACCGCCGCTGCCTTGATTTTCTCTCCTCACATGCTATTCTTGACCCATTACAATCTGGTTTTCGCCCTCTCCACTCAACCGAAACTGCGCTTACTAAAGTCTCCAATGACCTATTACTGGCTAAATCCAGAGGTCAATATTCCATCCTCATTCTTCTTGATCTTTCCGCTGCTTTTGACACTGTCGATCACAGCATACTTCTCGATACCCTGTCCTCACTTGGATTCCAGGGCTCTGTCCTTTCCTGGTTCTCTTCCTACCTCTCCCTCCGCACCTTTAGTGTTCACTCTGGTGGATCCTCTTCTACTTCTATCCCTCTGCCTGTCGGCGTACCTCAGGGTTCTGTTCTTGGTCCCCTCCTCTTTTCTATCTACACTTCTTCCCTTGGTTCATTAATCTCATCCCATGGCTTTTCCTACCATCTCTATGCTGATGACTCCCAAATCTACCTTTCTACCCCTGATATCTCACCTTGCATCCAAACCAAAGTTTCAGCGTGCTTGTCTGACATTGCTGCCTGGATGTCTCAACGCCACCTGAAATTAAATATGACCAAAACCGAGCTTCTCATTTTCCCCCCCAAACCCACCTCCCCGCTCCCCCCATTTTCTATTTCTGTTGATGGCTCTCTCATTCTCCCTGTCTCCTCAGCTCGAAACCTTGGGGTCATCTTTGACTCTTCTCTCTCCTTCTCTGCTCATATCCAGCAGACCGCCAAGACCTGTCGTTTCTTTCTTTACAACATCCGTAAAATCCGCCCCTTTCTTTCCGAGCACTCTACCAAAACCCTCATCCACACCCTTGTCACCTCTCGTTTAGACTACTGCAATCTGCTTCTTGCTGGCCTCCCACTTAGTCACCTCTCCCCTCTCCATTCGGTTCAAAACTCTGCTGCCCGTCTCATCTTCCGCCAGGGTCGCTTTACTCATACTACCCCTCTCCTCAAGACCCTTCACTGGCTCCCTATCCGTTTTCGCATCCTGTTCAAACTTCTTCTACTAACCTATAAATGTATTCACTCTGCTGCTCCCCAGTATCTCTCCACACTCGTCCTTCCCTACACCCCTTCCCGTGCACTCCGCTCCATGGATAAATCCTTCTTATCGGTTCCCTTCTCCACTACTGCCAACTCCAGACTTCGCGCCTTCTGTCTCGCTGCACCCTACGCCTGGAATAAACTTCCTGAGCCCCTACGTCTTGCCCCATCCTTGGCCACCTTTAAATCTAGACTGAAAGCCCACCTCTTTAACATTGCTTTTGACTCGTAACCACTTGTAACCACTCGCCTCCACCTACCCTCCTCTCTTCCTTCCCGTTCACATTAATTGATTTGATTTGCTTACTTTATTTATTTTTTGTCTATTAGATTGTAAGCTCTTTGAGCAGGGACTGTCTTTCTTCTATGTTTGTGCAGCGCTGCGTATGCCTTGTAGCGCTATAGAAATGCTAAATAGTAGTAGTAGTAGTAGTAGTAGATATGTCTGAAACATTTAACAAAGTTGAGATTAACATATATACCCAACTGGGCATTTAAAAGTTTGTCCTTTATTGATACCACATGTTCAGAAATCATAGCCATAAGTATAGACAGTTATTAAAAGATTATCACATGGGAGGGGAAGGAGATAGGGACACAAAGAGGGCACTACTGGAAAGGGGAGGAGGAGATAGGGACAGAGAGGGGCACCACTGGAAGGGAGAATGGGGATATGGGGACAATGGTGAAAATGGGTGAGATGGGGACAAAGAGGTAATGCTGGAAAAGGGGGAAGTTGGTGACAGGGGTAATGCTGGAAAAAGCAGGAAGATGGGGACACAGGACAATGTTAGAAAAAGGGAGAGGTGGGGGACACCAGGACGGCAGATGCTAGAAAGTGGGAGATGAGGAGACCAGGTAGGCTTGTGCTGAAAAGGGGGAAGATGGGGACACAGGACAATGTAAGAAAAAGGGAGAGGTGGGGACACCAGGACGGCAGATGCTAGAAAGTGGGAGATGAGGAGACCAGGTAGGCTTGTGTTGAAAAGGGGGGGGGGGGGAGATGGGGACACAGAAAGGGCAGATGCTGAGGGGTAGGATGCTGGGGGGTAGGATGCTGGGGGTAGGATAGGGACAAGGGACACAGAAGGGAGTGGAAGATGCTGGACAGGACAAATAGTGGTGCAGAGGGAAAAAGGATGGTGCACTTGGAGACAGAAGAAATGTCAGATGGACAAGAGACCCCGTAAAGGCAGAAGAAACAGAGAAAAACAGAAAAGAGACAGTGGGACCAAAGCAAATGAGAAAATAAATTGTTCAAACAACAGTAGAGGGGTCCGAGTGCATTTTCTTAAGTCATTTTGGATGTACTGCAACACAGATTTTGATGGGTAGAATCAGGGACTGCAAATCCCACATGAATTTGGGATGTGAGTTCACACTAGGACTGGTTGAAAAATCTCCCTTCTGGAACTGTATCACTTGGCAGCTCTATACACAGCTATTTGATAGTGGGGACATAAAATGAAAGATCAGTGCCAAACAGATATAGAGAACGAAAGGAAGAAGAAAAGAGGCGAGAGAAGAAATGGAAAGGCCAACCTGGAAAAGAATTTGTAAGGCTGACTCATGGAACATGGAAAAAGACTGGGACCAGCCAAATTCCCAGACAACAAAGGTAGAAAAAAATTATTTTTATTTAATACTTTGTAAGCACTGAGATGTACCTGCTTTGTAAAATGTACATTTTTTCCCATTTTTATTTTGCAAAGTACAGGAGAAAATGCATTTCTGTCTCTTTTTTTACCAGTATTGCACTGTTTAGAGTCTGGCTTCCTTGGGCAGGGGGTCTCTATTTCAATTTTTGTTGTTGTTGTTTTTTTTTTTTTTGTGGCTCCCTATTCTGCATTAGATTGGTAGCATGGAATGTTGTCACAATTTGGGTTTCTGCCAGGTGCTTGTGACCTGGGTTGGCCACGTTGGAAACAGGATACTGGGATAGATGGACCATTGGTCTGACTCAGTATGGCTACTCTTATCCTATATAATAATTGGCACCTCCAACGTTCTACGTCTGGATGCCGGGTTCTCAACACACTTTCCATTGGTCTGCCCTTGCGATGATGACAGAGGGCGGATCAGTGAAAGGGAAGGGAAGCCAGCACCAGCCAGCCACAGAACATTGGAGGTGAGTACAGAATCGCCCCCTCTCCTCCGAGTTCCAAGCCCCCCTACCTCCCTCCCTCTCCTCCGAGTTTCATGTTCCAGGCCCCCCTCCCCTTTGAGTTCCAGGATCGCCCCCTCCCCTTTGTTCCAGGACCGCCCCCTCCCTCCTTCGCCTCCCCTCTGAGTTCCATGCCCCCCTCTCCTCCCCACCCCTCCCCTCCAAGTTCCATGCCCCCCTCTCGTCCAAGTTCCAGACCCCCACGCCTCCCTCCCTCTCTCTCTCTCCCCTCCGAGTGCAAGCACGACCTGTCCTCCGCCTGCCCCTCACCTTCCTGCGTGCCGGCCAGAATTTAAAAATTCTTACCTCCAGGGTCCGGCATCAGCAGTGAAGGTGAGCGGCGCTTCAGCCTACCTTCCCTTCTGTCTCAGCTCTGCCTCTGGTCCCGCCCTTCTGGAAACAGGAAATGAGGGCGGGACCAGAGGCAGAGCTGAGACAGAAGGGAAGGCAGTCTGAAGCACCGTGCCGCCGGACCACAAGGTAACAAGTTTTAAATTACAGCCGGCACTTAGGAAGGCGAGGGGCAGGCGGACAGGTCATGCTTGCACTCGGAAGGGGGGAGAAAGAGAGGGAGGGAGGCGCGGGGGTCTGGAACTTGGACGAGAGGGAGGGCATGGAAAAGGGAGGGGAGGAGGGAGAGGGAGGTCCTGGAACTCGAAGGGGAGGGGGCCCTGGAACTCAAAGGGGAGGGGGGCCCTGGAACAAAGGGGAGGGGGAGCCCTGGAACTCGAGGGGGAAGGAGAGGCGGGGGTCCCTGGAACTCGAAGGGGAGGGAGGTAGAGGGGCATGGAACTCAGAGGGGAGGAGGAAGGAGATGGGGGGTCCCTGGAAGTCAAGGGGGAGGGGGAGGCGAGGGTCCCTGGAACTCAACGGGGACGGAGGTAGGGGGTTGGAACTCAGAGGAGAGAGAGGAAGGGAGGTAGGGAGGGGGGCTTGTAACCTGCTAGCGCCCGTTTCATTTCTATCAGAAACGTGCCTCTTTTACTAGTGTTATATAGATGAGGGTCTGTCCATATTCTGCATGTGTGACTGAGGTGAAGGATTCTGCCAGCATGTAGTATCTGTGTAGGAATGTGTAACAGTGCAGCTTGTTCCAGTTTCCTAATAGTAGGTATATTGGTGCTCCAGAGCTCAGTGTAATATATATAGCACTGTCTTCTGATAGATGGTTAGGGCTGTTATTATTATTATTAGCATTTGTATAGCGCTACCAGACGCATGCAGCGCTGAACACCTGATACAAAGAGACAGTCCCTGCTCAAAAGAGCTTACAATCTAAGTAATACAGACAAACAAGACAGTTACGGGTGAAGGAAGTAATGGGTGAGAAGGGAGGAAGGGACAAGGGGAGGGCAATTGTGGCTAGGAGCTAAAAGCAGCAGATCCCAATAATGTACAAAACATTTTATACTGCTTATCCCAGAAATAGTGGATTTTCCCCAAGTCCATTTAATAACTGTCTATGGACTTTTCCTTTAGAAAGCCGTCCAAACCTTTTTAAAACTCCGCTAAGCTAACCGCCTTTACCACATTCTCTGGCAACAATTTCCAGAGTTTAATTACACGTTGAGTGAAGAAAACTTTTCTCTGATTCGTTTTAAATTTACTACATTGTAGCTTCATCGCATGTCCCCTAGTCCTAGTATTTTTGGAAAGCGTGAACAGACGCTTCACAACTACCCGTTCAACTCCACTCATTATTTTATAGACCTCTATGATATCTCCCCTCAGCCGCCTTTTCTCCAAGCTGAAGAGCCCTAGCCGCTTTAGCCTTTCCTCATAGGGAAGTCATCCCATCCCCTTTATCATTTTCATCGCTCTTCTCTGCACCTTTTCTAATTCCACTATATCTTTCTTGAGATGCGGCAACCAGAATTGAACACAATATTCGAGATGCGGTCGCCAGCCAGTCAAAAACAAAGTACACCAATTTCAGGCGATGAGGTAGACAGCCTACATAAGCCCCATGAACAGGGCCCTACACACCAGCATTAGCAGCACACAAAATACTTGTCAGAATATGAGTGAACCAATTACCAGATCCTGTTTGAGCTGCAACCAGAGGCTTTCCTATCTGACAAAATAAAGGTGACCTACATCATCTCCCTGCTTTCCAGTGCCATGCTGGCTTGGGCGTGTCTGCTGTGGGAACAGCGGAGTCCAGTTCTGGCAAACCTGGAGGAGTTCTTGCGGCAGTTCCGGATGGTATTCGACGTTCCTGGCCGACCTTCTTCTGCCTCAGGGGAGCTGCTGCGGATCCAGCAGGGCTCCGGGTCGGTCGGGGTGTATGCCGTCCGTTTCCGTACCTTTGCTGTGGAACTCAGGTGGAACCAGGAGGCCTTGATGGCCATTTTTTGGCAGGGTCTGGATGGCCAGATAAAAGATGAATTGGCCGGCAGAGAGATTCCCGCTACTTTGGACGCCCTTATTGCACTCTGCACAAGAATCAATATCCGGTTCCAGGAGCGAGCCCAGGAGAGGGCCACGCAGCCGGCAGCACAGAGATCCAGAGGCATTCCCCGTCGCCCCGAGACACCCAGGTCCTTCGAAGAGGGTTTGGAAGGAACCAAGGAGGAACCCATGGTAATGGGGTGGCATCGCCTGTCCAAGAAGGAGAGGGCCCATCGTCTCCAGAATCAGTTATGCCTGTACTGTGGGCAGGCTGGGCACTTCATGGGCTCCTGTCCAAACAAGCCTGGGAGATCGGGAAATGCTCCGGCCCGAGCCCTATGAAGGGGGTGGCTCTGGGCCGGCTGTCTGCCCTTCCGGACAACTTGCTCTCTGTTTCCATACTGCTCCAAGGAGAGGGTTTCCAGGCTCATACTAGGGCCTTGCTAGACTTCGGGGCCGGAGGGAACTTCATCGATGCCAAATTCCTGTCGCAGCTAGGTAGCTCCACGGTGCCCTGTCACCTCCATCCAGGGGGATAGCCTTCCTCGAACCATCACCCGGATCATCTCGCCCCTGTGTCTACAGGTGGGGACGTTACATCAGGAGAAGATCCAGTTCCTGGTTCTTGCCCGAGCCATTCACCCGCTGATCCTTGGACTGCCTTGGCTCCAACTACACGCTCCTGTTATCGACTGGGCCACCGGGGAGATCAGGCAATGGGGTTCCCAGTGTGTCGAGCACTGTCTCCAGCAGGTCAAGCCTCCTCTGCCGCTCTGCTCAGCTAAGCTTCAGATTCCACAGGAAGGGTCGCCTGAGCTGCTGGAGGACTACCAGGACTTCCGTGATGTGTTTAGTGCTCGGGCAGCTGACACGCTGCCTCCCCATTGGTCCTTCGACTGCGCCATAGACCTGCTGCCAGGAACCAACCCGCCTAGGGGGCGCCTTTACACCTTGTCCCAGGAAGAGTCTCGAGCCATGAGGGAATATATCCAGGACAATCTTCACAAGGGGTTCATCCGAGCCTCCACTTCCCCTGCAGGGGCCGGATTTTTCTTTGTTTCGAAGAAGGATGGGTCACTTCGTCCGTGCATTGATTACTGAGGGTTGAATAAAATTACCATTAAAAACCGGTATCTGCTTCCACTCATCCCGGAGCTGTTTGCCCATCTTCAAGGGGCCAAGATCTTCACCAAGCTGGACCTACATGGGGCCTACAACCTGGTACAGATCCGGGAAGGAGATGAGTGGAAGATGGCTTTCAACACCCATGAAGGACACTTTGGATATCGGGTGATGCAGTTCGGTCTCTGCAATGCCCCTGCAGTATTTCAGAACTTTGTGAATTATATTTTCCAGGACTTGCTCTACTCCTCAGTGATCGTCTATCTGGATGACATTCTGATTTTCTCCGCTTCTCTGCCACAACATATTACCCACGTTCGCACCGTGCTCCAACACCTCCGGGAGCATCGGCTGTATGCCAAGCTGGAGAAGTGTTCCTTCCATCGACAGAGTCTGCCTTTCCTAGGGTATATTGTTTCCTCCACTGGGTTACAGATGGATCCCGGTAAAGTGACAGCGATTCGTGACTGGCCGGCTCCCCAGGGTCTGCGGGCCTTGCAGAGGTTCCTGGGGTTCGTTAACTACTACCAGCAGTTCATCCAGAGCTACTCCTTAATCATGGTTCCTCTTACTGCCCTCACGAGGAAGGGCGCCGACGTGAAGAACTGGACGCCGGAGGCCTTCACTGCCTTCGCCACCCTGAAGAAGGCTTTCTTTTCTGCCCCGGTTCTCCGCAGTCCGGATCCAGCCCAGCCTTTCCTGGTGGAGGTGGACGCTTCAGCTCTGGGAGTAGGGGCGGTACTCTCTCAGACATCTGCATCTGGGAAGAAGCATCCTTGCTTCTTCAACTCCCGTAAGTTCACCCCCACAGAGCGGAATTATACGGTGGGGGATCGGGAACTGCTGGTGCTCAAACTAGCCTTTGAAGAATGGCGCTACTTACTGGAGGGAGCAGCGCACCCAGTAACGGTGATCACTGATCACAAAAACCTTCTGTATCTACAAAATGCCACCAGACTGAACCCTCGCCAGGCCCGGTGGTATTTGTTTTTCGCCCGCTTTGATTTCCGTCTGATCTTCAGGCCGGGCGAGAAGAATGTCCAGGCGGATGCCCTGTCTCGCAGCTTTGAGGCTCCTGAGGACCAGAGGAGCCCTACCCTATGCTGAATCCGGCATGTATTCCCTCCATGCCCGGGGCCAGTGCCACTTGCCAGAAGGCCGTTCCGGTGGGTCTCCGTAGGAAGGTGTTGCCCCGAATGGCGCAGGATGTTCTACAAGACGTGTCTACCTGTCCGGTGTGCGCCCGAGCTAAGTCTTCACATCAGAAGCAGTGGGGGCTGATGCAGCCCATGCTGGTACCACAACAGCCATGGGAGGACCTCTCCATGAATTTTATCACCGACCTGCCACCCTCGCAGGGCAACACGGTCATTTGGGTGGTGATCGACCGGTTCTCCAAGATGGCCCACTTCATTCCTATGAAGGCTTTACCCACTGCTGCTACCCTTGCCACAAACTTCATCACACACATCTTCTGGCTCCATGGACTGTCACAGAGGATCATTAGTGACCGAGGCTTGCAGTTAAACCTCACACTTCTGGAAAGCTTTGTGTTCAGCTTTTGGGGTTACCACTTTATTCTCGTCTGCATATCACCCCCAGACCAATGGTATGGTGGAGCGGGTCATCCAGACTGTGAAGGCGTTCCTCCGGGCATACTCTAACCAGTGCCAGGATGACTGGTCTACTCTGCTACCCTGGGTTGAGTTTGCCTATAATAACAGTCTGCATTCGGCCTCCCAGACGACACCTTTCAGCACCATCTATGGACGCCACCTGCGTCTACCTCCGCCAATTTCCCCCGCGGAATTTCCACCTCAGGTGCAGTCCACCGTCTGTTCCTTTCAGGAAGCTTGGAAGAAGATCCAGGAACAGTTACGACGAGCAGCGGTCAAGGCCAAGGAGACCTATGAACATAGAAGACAAGCGGCTCCCACATTCCTGCCGGGAGAAAAGGTATGGTTGAGCACCCGATACCTGAAACTGCGGCTCCCATCTCTGAAGTTTGCTCCCCGGTTCATTGGACCTTTTGCTGTACGATCCAGGATAGGAGCAGTGACTTACCGATTGCATCTACCCAGCCAACTCCGGGTGCACAATGCCTTTCATGTGTCCCTCCTGAAACCTTTCTGCAGGTCCAAGTGGCATCCTGAACCCAAGAAGGTGGCTGTGCCTCAGAGTGATCCAGATCCAGAGTATGAGGTGGATCGCATCCTGGATTCCAAGCATCATGGAAGGAAGCTGTACTGTCTCCTCGCCTGGAAGCATTTTGGACCGGAGGATAACTCCTGGGAGCCGGCGGACAATGTGCATGCTCCAGATCTGATCCGGGAGTTCCACGCTCATCATCCTGCTAAGCCCAGACCGAACCGGTGAGGGGGAGATCTTTCCGGAGGGGGTACTGTTACGCTCTGCTACACTCCTCCAGAGGTACAGCCTGCTCACACAGGGTATGGGCATTCGAGGATGCGGCGGCCATCTTGGATGTGGTATCTCCAGGATAGGACAGCCATCTTGGAGTTGGCATCTCAGCTTGTGGCAGCCAACTTGGAGTTGAGCAGCTTCAGTAAGGAAGCCCATATTTGGGCATAGAGCATCTCCTCTGATGGGGGCGGCCATCTTAGAACAGCTGCACATGGTTGAGCCTAATCCCTGCACTATTTAAAGCCCTGTTTCCAGTCCTTCCTTGCTTCGGCTTCTATTCACATAGAGGTTGTGGTCTTCATCTGTTCCAGTGGTTTCCTGTGTTCCTGACCTCGGATTGTTTACTAACTTCACACTGTGTTGCTGCCGGCCCAGACTTTGGACTGTTCTCTTTTTGCTGCTTTGCTGACTCCTTGCTCCAGGACTGTGTCTGCGCTCCCGCTTGTCTGATCAGTGGTCGCGCAACCCCGCTGGTTCCGGAAGTCCTGCCGGCCGCTTGAACCCAGGGGCTCAACTCTTGGGGGACAGTGGCTAAATGCAGGTGAAGCTTGGGGTTGTCTGGCTGCCTGACCAAGTGCAGTGGCACTCCATCTTCGCCGTGCGCAGTCGGGGCACAAGGGCTCACATCCCCAATCATAACAGCTGGGATGGGGGGGGGGGGGGGGGGAGATGATAATGCTGTGTTAGCTCTAGGCAAGGAATCAGCATGAAGTCAAAAAGTTGAACCTAATTAGGTTTGACTCTGTTTCTCCTTCCCCACGCAGCTGTCTTTGCCGTAAACTCAAAACAAAGCAAGCAAACCTATGAGCTGCTGCATCCATGTCATTCTTTATTGTTGGTAGCATTTTTATTTAATCTCACATATTTTCAAATATGCCTGCTTTTGCTGCATACAGATGTACACAGAGGAAGTATAATAATGGAATAACGTTTCATAGGTATAGTAGTATAAATGTCATTTGGAGGGGCTAGTTATAGAGTAGCCACACTGGGTCAAATCAATGGTCCATCTAGCCCAGTATTTTGTTTTCCAAACAGTGGCCAAGCCAGGTCACAAGTACCTGGCACAAACCCAAATCACGGCAACACTCTAAACTACAAATCTTGGGGCAAGCAGTTGCTTCCTATGTCTTTCTCAATAGCAGACTATGGACTTTTCCTCCAGGAATTTGTCCAAACCTTTTTTAAACCCAGATACACTAACCGCTGATACCACATCCTCCAGCAAACAGTTCTAGAACTTAACTACTTGTTGAGTGAAAAAATATTTCCTCCTATTTGTTTTAAAAATATTTCCATGTAACTTCCTTGAATGTCTCCTAGTCTCCCCTTACCCGTCTCGTTTCCAAGCTGAAGAGCCATAACCTCTTTAGCCTTTCCTCATACGAGAGGAGTTCCATCCTCTTTATCATTTTGGTCGCTCTTCTTTGAACCTGTCATGTTCCGTGCCCCTACCTGCTCTCCCGCCGTGGGCAGTGGGAGCCAGCGGCCTCCCCGGCAATCGAGGACGGCAGGAGAGGGTCCCCGGAGGAGCCGGCGCTGCCGCGGGTCCGGTCGAGACCGGCGGCCCGCTAGGACGAACGCCGGCCTCGGGAAGAGGGGAGGTCAGAAGGAGGTTCGCGCCAGCCAAGATGGCGGCGCTGGAGCCGACGTCGCTGGGGCGTCAGAGCGGAGGGGTGCCGGAGCTCCTCCCACCTCGCCCAGGATTGGCGGACTCGGGGGATGACTCCACCCGAAGTTCGGGTGGAGCCAATCCCGGAGCTCTGCAGATTCCTCGGGGCTGGATTGGTGGGTGTTCCTCACAGGGGCGGGTTGGCGCCGGATTTAAACCCGGGAACCCAAGACCTCTTTGCTTCCGGTTCTGTTCTGATGCAGGTCCAGTGAAGTCGATTACCACAGACTGCTAGCCGCCCTTGCTAGCTGCTATACAGAGACTGCACTGAGGTTACCACAGACTGCTAGCCGCCCTTGCTAGCTGCTATACTGAGACTGCACTGAGGTTCCCACAGACTGCTAGCCGCCCTTGCTAGCTGCTATCCAGAGACTGTGCTGAGGTTCCCACAGACGGCTAGCCGCCCCTGCTAGCTGCTATCCAGAGACTGTGCTGAGGTTCCCACAGACTGCTAGCCGTCCTTGCTAGCTGCTATCCAGAGACTGTGCTGAGGTTCCCACAGACTGCTAGCCGCCTTGCTAGCCGTTACCCATAGACTGAGTTTGCTGACTACCAGCCAGGCCAACCGTCAACCCCGCGGTTCCAGCAGTCCTGCTGGCCGCCTGCAGCTGAGGGCTCAACCCTTGGTGAACGGCGGCCGCCGTGGGTGAATATTCGGGGTTGCACGGCTGTCCTCTAAGGTCTTTCGAGGCCTTAGGGGACCTAAGGGCTCACCAACAAAAAGACAAGACAGAACCTTCTTCTAATTCCTCTATATCTTTTTTGAGATACAGTGACCAGAACTGAACGCAACACTCAGGGTGCGGACGCACCATGGAGTGATACAAAGGCATTATAGTATTTTAGGCAGGGCTGTGCCTAGGGTCTCTGGCGCCCCCCTGCAGCCTATCAGTTGGCGCCCCCCCCCTGCAGACTATCAGTTGGCGTTGGCGGCGCTCCCCCCCCCCCCCCGTGAAAATGATCGCTCATCCTTGACGTCAGAAGAAGGCGGAACACAGCGAAGGGAAGGCTAGACGTCGGGAGCGCCGCCTCCTTCCCTGACGCTGCGCTGCCGGAACCGCCACCACGGAGGTAAATTTAAAAAGAAAAAAAAAAGAAAAGAAAAGGGATGTTGCGGGAGGGCGAGCGAGGTGAGCATGGTGCGGCGGCGCCCCCCAGAGGGAAGCGCCCCCCTGCCATGCTTACCTCGCTTACCGTGTTAGCACGGCCCTGATTTTAGGTCTTATTCACCATCCCTTTCCTAATAATTCATAGTATCCTGTTTGCTTTTTTGGCCACCACCGTACACTGAGCAGATGATTTTAGCGTATACAACAACACCCAGATCTTTTTCTTGAGTGCTGACCCCCAAGGTGGACCCTAGTGTCAGGTAACTATGATTCAGATTATTCTTTCCAATGTGCATAACCTTGCATTTGTGCACATTAAATTTCAACTGCCATTTGGATGCCCAGTCTTCCAATTCCTAAGGTCTTCCACACATGTTTTAATAACCTTGAATAGTTTTGTATCATCTGCTAATTTAATCACCTCACTCGTCGTTCTGATTTCTATATGTTAAATAGCACCGGTACCAGTACAGATTCCTTTTGTTTTGTTGGAATGCAGTGGTACATTATTATAGAAATGCACTTAATATTGTTTATTACTGTCGCGTTCTCGAGGACCTTGGCATTCTGTCAGGCTTCTTCCCCGGGAGCACTGGGTTTGTGAGTCCTTGGACCACTACCGTGGAGCGGCAGTAGCAGGCAAGGTCACCTTCAAGGTAGAGACGAGGCAAGACTGGACTGGAACCCCGGACTGGAGTTCTGCACAGGAATACACAGGACTGGAATGCACTGGACGGGTGCGCACTGGACTGGAACCCACTGGACTGGTACACACTGGAGTGGAGCCCGCTGGACTGAAACACACTGGAGTGGAGCCCACGGGACCGGAACCTGCTGGACAGGAACACACTGGACCTAGGCTTCACCTATGCTTAGCCACCGTTCCCTGAGTGTTGAGCCCTCAGGTTCAGGCAGCCAGCAGGGCTTATAGGAAAACCGGAACTGGAACTAGCAGGCAGGAACAACAGGAGTCAGGATACAGAAGTGCCCCCAGGCACCTAGGCGAAAGCAAGGCAGACAGGCAGGAAATGTCTGGGTTCTGGCAATAGGCGGGACCAGAGCTTGAGAGACAGAAGGGAAGGCGCGCCGAATGAAGAACATGTTTTTTGCTGCTGCTGCCACTGCCGACGCCGCCTTAACCCGGTATGCTTTTTAAATTTCAGAGGAGGGGGGGGCCCTGGTGCTGGGAGGGAGGGAGGACGGGCGGGCGGGCGGCCTGATGCTTGTTTGGTTGGAGGGAGGGAGGTAGGCAGGCCTGGTGCTGGGTGGGAGGGAGGTAGGCCTGGTGCTGGGTGCTGCTGGGTGTGAGGGAGGCCTGCTGCTGGGTGCTGCTGCGTGCTAGGTGGGAGGGAGGCCTGGTGCTGCTGGGTGCTGGGAGGGCGGGCGGGAGGGCAGGGGGGAGAGGAGGGTGGCTGGACATGGGTGGCTGGAGAGGAGGGTGGCTGGAGGGGAGAGGAGGGTGGCTGGACATGGATGGAGGGAAAAAAATGAAGAAGAAAGGAGGAAAGTAAAGAAACAAATGGAGTCAAGAAATGAAGAGGAAAGGAGGAAAGTAAAGAAATAAATGGAAAGGAAGCTCTGGAAATGGAGTTAAGAGAACAGATAGAGAGCAGCAGAATCAGCGACTAGGACCAATATGGATAGAAAAACAAAATCACCAGACAACAAAGGTAGAAAAAAATCATTTTATTTTAATTTTAGTGTTTGGAATATATCCAATTGAGAATTTACATCTGCTGTCTTATTTTGCACTGGGTATACTAGAGCTGTAACAGCTTGTAGAAATGATTTATAATGAAAGAAAATCATGTTATTTTTTTCTCCTATACTAGAATAATATTTTCAATGATGTCTGTTTATATGCGCCATGGCTGGTGTAAGAGGTGTGGCTATCATAGGGGTGGAGTCATAGGTGGTGAACCCCGCCCATAAAGTACCGGCACTTTGCGATAAATAATTAGATTTTGGGTTGCTGTTTGGGCACTCGGTCTCTGAAAGGTTCGCCATCACTGGTCTATGGACTTTTCCTTTAGGAAGCCGTCCAAACCTTTTTAAAACTCCGCTAAACTAAACACCTTGACCACATTCTCTGGCAACGAATTCCAGTTTAATTACACGTTGAATGAAGAAACATTCTCTCAGATTCATTTTAAATTTACTACATTGTAGCTTCATCACATGCCCCCTAGTCCTAGTATTTTTGGAACGCGTAAACAGACGCTTCACAAGCACACCACTTAGAAGCGTAGCTAGGTGGGGCGCAGGGGGAGCGGTCGCTCCCCCAAACAGCTGTATTGAAAAAATGGCGCCTATGCGCCCCGTGCCAATAAATATTTCCAGTCTCTTCTCTTCTGCTCGTCTCTCCCATCAACGTGGTTACTTTGTACTTCCCTGAAGCCTTCTCCTGCGCAGCACCGCACCGGCGAATCCCAGTCAGCCTTCTGCCAGCGTCGGGGCCTCTCCTCAGGCGCGTCCCGCCTACTCTATTGCAACTTCCTGTTTTCTGCAGAGGTGGGACACACCTGAGGAGAGGCCCCAACGCTGGCAGAAGGCTGACTGGGAATCGCCGGTGCGGTGCTGTGCAGGAGGGAGAAGGCTTCAGGGAAGTACAAAGTGACCACGTGGACGGGAGAGACGGGCAGAAGAGAAGGTTGAAAGATGCAACGTGGGGGGGGGGGGGTGCTCTTCCACCAAACTTAAAACATGTAAAGAAGATGATCGGGAAAGAAAGGGGAAGAGACAAAAGGGGATGACGTTGAATATTGGGAAGAAGAGACAGACAAAAGGGATTCAGAAATGAGGTGATGCTTGATGAGAGAGTGAATGGGGGGGGGGGGAACAGAGACTGCACGATGATGGATGATGAGAGAGTGATGGGGGGGGGAAGAGAGACAGAGACAGGGAGGGTGGATGGGATCACAGATAGATGGGGTGAAGCTGAATTGAGTGGAAGAGAGAGAGGGCAATGATGGATGTGGGAAGAGAGAGATCACAATGCTGGATGGGGGAGAAGAGAAAAAGACACTAATGCTGAATGGGGGAGCAGAGAGATATGGGACAATTCTGGATAACAGGGAAGAGAGAAAGATGGGGCAATGCTGAATATGGGGAAGTAAGAGAAAGAAGGAATGGGATGATGCTGCTTGGCAAGGGGAGAAAGAGAGTGGAGATGCTGCATTTAGGTGGGGAAGAGAAAGAGATACTAAGAGGAGATGCTGCATAGTGGAGGAGGGAGAAGGGGAGAAAAAGAAATAGCGGAAAGAGTTAACAAAAGACTGGGGAATAAGAGAAAGAGGAATAGATGGGCTTGAGTGAGGGAAACATGGAAAAATGTAGGTAGATTCAGTGAAAAAAGGGAGCTTAAAGACTGGATAGTAAGAATGAATAAAATCTAAATGGCTAGGAATGCAGAAAAAATAGAAGAAAGTTGAAAGATGAGTGTCAAGACATGAATGTAGTGGAGGACGTGTAGAAGAAAGGAGAGAGAAAAAGGAAAAATGGACAGAAAACCCTGGCAAGAGAGTTAAGAGAAGACTGAAGAAGCAGAAACCAGAGAAACTAAATGGCTAGACAAAGGTAGAAAAAGAATTTTATTTGTAATTCTGATTAAATTAGTGTGGTAGCCACGTTAGGGCTTCTTTTACAAAGCTGTGCAAGCGATTCATGCATGGCAAATGAGAGGAAGTCCATTGGAATTGAATGGGCTTCCTCTCATTTGCTGCGCCGGGAATCGCTAGTGCAGTTAGTCAACTCCAAAAGTTAATAAAAATAAACAATTTAAAACAATGGAAAATTAGGTAATACTTTTTATTGGACCAACTTAATATATTTTTTGACCAGCTTTCAGAGACCAAAACCACCTTCCTCAGGTCAGGACAGTATGCCATAAAAGCATTATACCACCCTGGCCTGAAGAAAGAAGTTTTGGTCTTTGAAAGCTAATCAAAAAATGTGTTAAGTTAGTGCAATGAAAATATATCACCTTATGTTCTGTTTTTTTATTTATTTGTATTTGTTAATTTCTAATGTAGTGATTGGAATATATCAGTTTTTTAAATTTGCAGCTGCAATCTTTGTTTTGCACACATCATTGTTTCTTTATTTCTGGTGTTGCAATGTATTCGATGTCTGGCTTCTTGGAGGCTCAGATTAATATTTGTCTATATATTTATATTTTTAGGTTATGGTTACTTATTCTGTATATGATGAGGGTCTGTATGTTCTGTGTGTGAAGGAGGCCAGGTATTCTGTTAAGCACTAAATGTCTGAGTAGGATCAGTCTGTATTAATCTGGCTTGTTAATCTTTTCAATAGGTATACTGATGTTCTAGTGCCCACTACAATATTTATGTTGCTGATTTTTCCTAGGTAGACCCTTGTTGTGAGATTCCTAGATGTTAGTGCTATTATAGTAGAGTTGCTCTACTGTTCCCGAATGACTTTTGTAGGTTTTTATATTACTTCACAATATGCCTGGTATTGTGTTTGCATTTAGCTCATACCTCTCATAGTAGTAGCTGAAGGTGAGATGCATTCATGTACAACAGATATTTTCCTGTCCCTAGAGGTTTACAGTCTAAGTTTGTACAGGAGGCAATGCAGAGTTAAATAATTTGCCCAAGCTCTCAAGGAGCAGCAGTGGGATGTGATCCCTAGCTTCCCTGGTTCTCAGTTCACTTCTCTAACCCATTAAATAACAGTTAATACAGACAATACTTTTCCAAACATGTATGGTAACTGTACAGTAAACGAAAGACCAGCAGATCTAAAGCCTATTGGCCATTTGGGAACTTACTAAAAAATTTGATAGGCTATTTTATGGTTGCCAGTAACCACAAAATTTCAGTTACAGTTCTGCGGAATTCCACTGTTCACGTAGCCAACAGGAAGATGCTGGACTGGGAGCTAGGAGTGACTAGAAGTCCAGTGTTAAAGTACCTGCATATATTTCCAGAATACTGCAAATACTGTTCTGTTTAATCAGGGCCGTGCCAAGGGTCTCTGGCGCCCCCCTGCAGACTATCACTTGGCGCCCCCCCCCCCCCCCCCCCCGGTGAAAATGATCGCTCACCACTTACCACACTGACAGGAATTGTCAGCAATATTCTTAGAAACAAATTGCTATACATTGCAAAATAAGATAGCAGATGTAAATTCTCAAACTGGACATATTCCAAACGCTAAAATGAAAATAAAATGATTTTTTTCTACCTTTGTTGTCTGGTGACTTTCTTTTTCTGATCATGCTGGCCCAGTATCTGATTCTGCAGCTATCTGTCCTCTTAACTCCGTTTCCAGGGCTTCCTTTCCATTTATTTCTTTCCTTTCCTCCTTTCTTCTTCATTTCTGGTCCTCAGCTTCTGCCTATTTTCTTCATCCATGTGCAATTTTTCTCCTCTTTTCCTTTTCCCTCATTTCATCTCCTTCATCTCTCTTCCCTCCCCTTTATGTCCAGCAGTTTCTCCTCTCTCCCTGAGCCCTGCCCTGCAATCCATATCCATCCATGCCCATCTGTCCCCTGCCCCCTCCATTCATCCCTATCCAGCAATTCCCTTCTCTCCCTGAGCCCTACCCTCCCCCATCAATCCATGCCCATCTGTCCCTTGCCCCCTCCATTCATCTCTGACCCTATCCAGCAATTTCCCTCTCTCCCTGAGCCCTGCCCTCCCAATCCATGCCCATCCATGCTCCTCTGTCCCCTGCCCCCTCCATTCACCCTATCCAGCAATTCCCCTCTCTCCCTGAGCCCTGCCCTGCAATCCATATCCATCCATGCCCCTCTGTCCCCTGTCCCCTCCATTCATCCATATCCAACAATTCCCCTCTCTTCCTGAGCCCTACCCTCTCATCAATCCATGCCCATCTGTCCCTTGCCCCCTCCATTCATCTCTGACCCTATCCAGCAATTTCCCTCTCTCCTTGAGCCCTGCCCTCCCAATCCATGCCCATCCATGCTCCTCTGTCCCCTGCCCCCTCCATTCACCCTATCCAGCAATTCCCCTCTCTCCCTGAGCCCTGCCCTGCAATCCATATCCATCCATGCCCCTCTGTCCCCTGTCCCCTCCATTCATCCCTATCCAACAATTCCCCTCTCTTCCTGAGCCCTACCCTCCCATCAATCCATGCCCATCTGTCCCTTGCCCCCTCCATTCATCTCTGACCCTATCCAGCAATTTCCTTCTCTCCCTGAGCCCTGCCCTCCCAATCCATGCCCATCCATGCTCCTCTGTCCCCTGCCCCCTCCATTCACCCTATCCAGCAATTCCCCTCTCTCCCTGAGCCCTGCCCTGCAATCCATATTCATCCATGCCCCTCTGTCCCCTGCCCCCTCCATTCATCCCTATCCAACAATTCCCCTCTCTCCCTGAGCCCTACCCTCCCATCAATCCATGCCCATCTGTCCCTTGCCCCCTCCATTCATCCCTGACCCTATCCAGCAATTCCTCTCTCTCCCTTCCATGAACCCTGCCCTTGCATGCTCCTCTCTCTCCCCTGCACTCCGGCAACTATTCCCTTTCTTTTTTTTTTTTCTTTTAATTTTACCTCCGTGACCACCCAGCAGCGCAGCATCAGTGCAGGAGGCGGCGCTCCCGACGTGTCTAGCCTTCCCCTTCGCTCATGTTCCGCCTTCTTCTGACGTCAAGGAAATGACGTCAGAAGAAGGCGGAACATGAGCGAAGGGGAAGGCTAGACCAGGAGCGCCGCCTCCTGCACTGACGCTGCGCTGCCGGTCGGAGGTAAAATTAAAAGTATTAAAAAAAGAAAAAGGGATCTTGCTGCAGGAGAGAAGAGAGCGCCGGCAGTTGGGCAATGGGAGTGGGAGGGCGAGGAGGTAAGCATGGTGCGGCGGCGCCCCCCAAATGACTGCGCCCCCCTGCCATGCTCACCTCGCTTACCGTATTGGCACGGCCCTGTGTTTAATAATTTGCATTATTGTCATACATTATTTGAATTTTTGGCACATAATTCTCTGGGGTGTATTCAGTGTGCATAATACCATCAGTAATAGAGATACTAGGGGGAAATAGCTGGTGCATATGCACTAGAGATACAGTGAAGGGGTCCTTCACTGCTGTGTTCAAAAGTACCCCTACTATCCCTTTACTGCTTACGTGGGTATTGCCCCCACCCTAAGGATTTTAACTAGCCCCACCCCAACCGCACCCTAGCCTCCCAAAACAGCTGAGTCACTGACTGCATATGCCTATGAGGATTTTAACCCTCCCCTCTCTCCCAGTCCTTCATCCTTGCACTGGTGCCTATTTTAGAAAAGTCTGCTCCCCCCGAATGTCAAAACCTGGCTACGCCTCTGCTGCCACTCCAAACAGTGGGCTCTGCCATTTTATATGCTCTCAGGCTAAACCCAAGATTACCTATATTGTTTTTACAGAATCACAAATATGCAATATGGCAATGATAGCCAATGGCTACAAGTCCATGAGACAGACAAGTATATATATGATGGTCCATGCAGCAGCTCACATAGCAAGTGAACTTTGTTATTCATTGAATTCTCTTCTCTAGTAAAAATGCCTGTGCATTTAAAAAATGTAGCCAAACTTTGCAATTCCTTCTAGCCAGGAATAAAGCAACCCTGTGCCAACAAGTCCCATCCTATTATATATTAAGTTTAAGTTTCAAGTTTATTACAATCTTAATATAACGCCTACTAAGAAAACCTTTCAAGGTAGTTTACAATATCATATAAAGATATAAAATAAAACTAACAGATTGAAAGGAATCACATTTGTAAATAAGAAAGCAAAAGGAGACAATTTTCTACAAAGTAAATCTCAACACTGCACACCAAGAAATGCCCACCAAGAAAGCCGAAAATTACTAAAGGCACCCGTATAAAGAAATTTTTAGCCCTGATTTAAATTTATCAAATACATTTTCTAAATGGAGATATTGAGGGAAGGAGTTCCACAAGGAGGGGACCATCACACTTAAAACACGTGTCCTGACAAAGTCAAAACAAATATGTCAGAGAGGAACAAAGGAAATGTACAGAAGAATATGGAATCAGCAGGCGGGAGAAGTAAAGTGGAGAACCAGAAAAATGGACTTTCCCCCGTTTCTGTATATGGTGTTGAGATTTCAGCATTGAAATTTGTGCATGGATCACAGATCAATGTGCAAATTGATGTTATTTCAGTTAATTGGCAATAATTAAAAAATTTTTTTGTTACATTTGTATCCTGCACTTTCCCCACTCATGGCAGGCTCAATGTGGCTATTTTAACATGGGGCAATGGAGGGTTAAGTGACTTGCCCAGAGTCACAAGGAGATGCCTGTCCTAAGGTGGGAATTGAACTCAGTTCCTCAGTTCCCCAGGACCAAAGTCCACCACCCTAACCACTAGTCCACTCCTCCACATGCCCCTGTGCCATGTTCTAAAACCTCACATGCTTAAATCCCCTAGCATATCATTCAAAAGGGGGTGTGGCCAGGGGAGTGGCTGGGCTATGCCTAAACATTTTGCACAGGGTTATAGAATAGCTCCATTTCTATGGCAAAATGCCGGAGTACGGTGCTGGCCTTTACACCAGGTTTCAGCTGGCATAAATACCAGTGCACAACTTTTGGTATGGAAATGGGCTATAAGCACTATTTCATTTCATTTAATTTAGATAAACATGGTTTAATGGGACAGAGTCTGCATGGACTCAGCCAAGGGAAGACTTACCTCTCCAATTTGCTTCATTTCTTTGAAGGCATGAATAAACATGTCAATAAAGGTGAGTTGATTGATGTAATGTATCTAGATTTTCAGAAAGCTTTTGCCAAAGTTCCTCATGAGAGACTCCTGAGAAAATTAGAGTCGTGGGATAGGAGGCAATGTTCTGTTGTGGATTAGGAATTGGTTACTGGACAGAAAACAGAGGGTAGGGTTAAATGGCCATTTCTCTCAACGGAGGAGGGTGAATAGTGGAGTGCCATAGGCATCTGTACTGGGACCAGTGCTATTTTAACATATTTATAAATAATCCGGAAATTGGAATGACAAGTGTGAAGAAACAGTGTTTTAAGCCTGTAAAATGTATTTGATATTTTCCTGTTTTAATTATGTCCTGAAGTGTATTTCTCCTATTTCGTCAGCAGGTGGTGTTTGTTTGCTGTAAAACTGTTATAGGGAACTGAGGGGCCATTTTATTAAGCCACGTAGGCACATACGCGTGCGCCCAATGTATGTCAATTTTAAGTTACCGCCCGACTACCGTGTGGCCCTTGCAGTAATTTCATTTTTGATGTGTGTCCGCTACACGTGCCGGAAATTTTTTTATTTTCTGGCGTGCAGGCGGTAATTAGACAGTAATCGCCATTTTACGTGTGTAGACCATTACCACTCAATTACTGTGTGAGGCCTTACCGCTAGGTCAATGGCTGGTGGTAAGGTCTCAGACCCAAAATGTACGCACGGCAATTTTCATTTTGCCGCATGTCTATTTTCGGCAAAAATATTAAAAAGGCATTTTTTACAGGTGCGCTGAAAAATGATTCTGCGCGTGCCCAAAACAGGCGCCTACACCAGCGCAGGCCATTTTTCACCATGCCTTTGTTAAAGGTCCCCTGAATGTTCTTTTTCTTTAACACAAGCAGGAAGCAAGCAGCAGTATACTTTTAAAACTTGTTGACTGGGTTCTGATTGGCCTGGAGTTTGAAAAATTACCCAGTAGTACTGACTATTGCTTCAATCTTAGCCCGGGAGAAAAGAGAGCCAGATCTTTTTGCTGAGGCTCAGTGAATTATATGTCCTGATCTTCCCAGGTACTGTTTAGACAGTATGCAAATGTTTAGTTAGCATTATAAGTAATCCACAATTCAGTTACCTGTTATTGTTTGCTGATTGCACATTTTTTTTGTTCAGTGTTCCAGTGTGATAACAGCAGTTAGTATATCTGGATTTAAAAAAGGTTTGGACAAGTTCTTGGAGGAAAAGTCCATAGTCTGCTATGGAGACAGACATGGGGGAAGCCACTGCTTGCCCTGTGATTGATAGCATGGAATCTTGCTATTATATGGGTTTCAGCCAGGTACTTGTGACCTGGATTGGCACAAGTACCTGGTTGGAAACAGGGTACTAGGCTAGATGGACCATTGGTCTGACCCAGTATGGGTTCTTATGTAATCCGCCCAGTATCTAGGGCGGATTACATAAGAACATAGAATAGAGCTTCGTGCCAATTTTTTCCAGCACCAAAATCTTGGTATCATTTATACAATGCCACCCTTTATCTTAAAAGTGATTCTATGGGTTCCTGGAATCCAGTGTTCTTCTCTTAGAAGTGGTGTAGCATGGTCAAATTTGCCAGAACCAGTTAAAAGTTTTATAGCCATATTTTAAACTCATCGGAGATAGCAAAGATCGGTAATACATAAGTAGTGAATATCACTAGCATTCGTCAGATTTGACAGGTGCCACGCCCCAGATTCAGCCAAACAGAAGTGACATGCCCAAGCCCCACTTACTCCCCACCTCTTTTGCTGATGTAAGCGCCCAAGCAATGCACACTCCCTGCCCCCATGGATGACATCACTGGATATGATGCATGTCCCACCCAAGCCCCACCCCTTTTGCATACCGTGCCCCTTGTCCCATCTTATTTACATAGCCCCTCCCCAAACCCCGCCCCCCTTTTGAATAGTGTCACCCCAACCCCTTTTGGTGATTTCATATATGGCCAAAACCCTTTCAAGATGGCGGCCACCTCCATATGCATCATGTCACTTCCTGTTTTCACTACTAGCCGCCATCTTGGATGGAGTCACATGATAGGAAGTGATGTCAAAACCACCCCCCTCACATTACCCTACAGCCTCGGTGGAATTTAGTCATGCATGCGCATTTCTCAAAGGAAAGAAATAGACTTTTTTTTTATTTCAAAAAAAGCTTTTAAAACTGTTTAAAAAAGGACACCTTTTTAAGCTGGATCTTTTTTTTTTTCAGCCTGCTTTATTTTTGTGAGATCAATTTACAACACGGAATCCCCAGACACCCCTCCCTCTTCTCTGTAGCCATTCACCACATAAAAAATAGACATTATCTAAATGCTTTATTTGACATTGAGCACTAAACATTCAAGATACAGATCACAAACTTCTCACACAGTCACATGTATAAAAATGTAACAACCTGCGGCAAAGCTAGGCATGGTCAAGTAAAAATAAAATCAATACCCGTAAGGCAAAGTGTTAGAATTTTGAATCAAACCCCGTTTATCATACATGACCCTTTGAATTTTTTTAAGTGGCCGCAGGATAGCACCAGGCAGGTGGGTAGGCGTTTCATGACAAAACATTTTATGCTGCTTATCCCAGAAATATTTTCCCCAAGTCCCAATTTAATAATGGTCTATGGACTTTTCCTTTAGGAAGCCGTCCAAACCTTTTGTAAACTCTGCTAAGCTAACCACCTTTACCACATTTTCTGGCAACGATTTCCAGAGTTGAATTACACGTTGAGTGAAGAAAAGATTTCTCCGATTCATTTTAAATTTACTACTTTGCAGCTTCATCGCATGCCCCCTAGTATTTTTGGAAAGCATAAACAGACGCTTCACGTCTACCTGTTCCACTCCACTCATTATTTTATATACCTCTATCATGTCTCCCCTCAGCCGTCTCTTCTCCAAGCTGAAAAGCCCTAGCCTCCTTAGTGTATACTCTAGTGGATCCTCTTCTACTTCTTTCCCACTGTCAGTTGGTGTACCTCAGGGATCTGTCCTGGGACATCTTCTCTTCTCCATCTATACTTCTTCCCTTGGTACTCTGATCTCATCCCATGGTTTTCAGTATCATCTTTACGCTGATGACTCCCAGATCTACCTCTCCACACCAGAAATCTCAGCCAAAATTCAGGCCAAAGTATCAGCCTGCCTGTCTGACATTGCTGCCTGGATGTCTCAGCGCCATCTGAAACTAAACATGACCAAGACTGAGCTTCTTATCTTTCCCCCTAAACCAACCTCTCCTCCTCCCCCATTCTCTATTTCTGTGGATAACACTCTCATCCTTCCTGTCTCATCAGCTCGTAACCTTGGGGTCATCTTTGACTCCTCCCTCTCCTCTGCACATATTCAACAGACTGCTAAAACCTGTCGTTTCTTTCTCTATAATATCAGCAAAATTCGTCCTTTCCTTTCTGAGCACACTACCAGAACCCTCATCCACGCTCTTATCACCTCTCGCTTAGATTATTGCAACTTGCTTCTCACAGGTCTCCCACTTAGCCATCTCTCTCCTCTTCAATCTGTTCAAAATTCTGCTGCACGACTAATATTCCGCCAGGGTCGTTATGCTCATATTAGCCCTCGCCTCAAGTCACTTCACTGGCTTCCTAGCCGTTTCCGCATACAGTTCAAACTCCTCTTATTGACCTATAAGTGCATTCACTCTGCAGCTCCTCAGTACCTCTCCACTCTCATCTCTCCCTACATTCCTCCCCGGGAACTCCGTTCACTGGGTAAATCTCTCTTATCTGCACCCTTCTCCTCCACTGCTAACTCCAGACTCCGTTCCTTTTATCTTGCTGCCCGGAATAGACTTCCTGAGCCGGTACGTCAAGCTCCATCTCTGACCCTCTTCAAATCTAAGCTAAAAGCCCACCTTTTTGATGCTGCTTTTAACTCCTAACCCTTGTTCACTTGTTCAGAACCCTTATTTTATCATCCTCACTTTAATATTCCCTTATCTCGTTTGTCCTGTTTATCTGTCCTAATTAGATTGTAAGCTCTGTCGAGCAGGGACTGTCTCTTCATGTTCAAGTGTACAGCGCTATGTACATCTAGTAGCGCTATAGAAATGATAAGTAGTAGTAGTAGTACTTAGTCTTTCTTCATAGGGAAGTCGTCCCATCCCCGCTATCATTTTAGTCGCCCTTCACTGCACCTTTTCCAATTCTACTATATTTTTCTTGACATGCGGCGACCAGAATTGAACACAATACTCGAGGTGCGGTCGCACCATGGAACGATACAAAGGCATTATAACGTCCTCATTTTTGTTTTCCATTCCTTTCCTAATAATACCTAACATTCTATTTGCTTTCTTAGCTGCCGCTGCACACTGAGCAGAAGATTTCAACGTATCATCAACGACAACACCTAGATCCCTTTCTTGGTCGGTGACTCCTAACGTGAAACCTTGCACGACGTAGCTATAATTTGGGTTCCTCTTTCTCACATGCATCACTTTGCACTTGCTCACATTAAACGTCATCTGCCATTTAGATGCCCAGTCTCATAAGGTCCTCTTGTAATTTTTCACAATCCTCATGCGATTTAACTACTTTGAATAACTTTGTGTCATCAGCAAATTTAATTATCTCACTAGTAGAGGAGTGTGGTAGCCATGTTAGTCCACTCTTAAGGTTATCAATAGAAATCAAACAAAATAAAACATGGAAAAGAAAATAAGATGATACCTTTTTTATTGGACATAACTTAATACATTTCTTGATTAGCTTTCGAAGGTTGCCCTTCTTCGTCAGATCGGAAATAAGCAAATGTGCTAGCTGACAGTGTATATAAGTGAAAACATTCAAGCATTACTATGACAGTCTGACAGGGTGGGAGGATGGGGGTGGGTAGGAGGTATGCATGGGGACATCAAAGCATATCATTGATATTCTAACAGGATGGGTGTGGATCAGGTGGGGTGATCAACAGAGACATACAGCTTTATGGTTTATAATGGGCTATCTCACTAGTTACCCCCATCTCTAGGTCATTTAAAAATATGTGAAAAACCAGTGGTCCCCGCACAGACCCCTGGGGAATCCCACTAATTACCCTTCTCCATTGAGAATACTGACTATTTAACCATACTCTCTGTTTTCTAGTGGTTAGGGTGGTAGACTTTGGTCCTGGGGAACTGAATTCAATTCCCACTTCAGGCACAGGCAGCTAGCTCCCTGTGACTCTGGGCAAGTCACTTAACACTCCATTGCCCCAGGTACAAATAAGTACCTGTATACAATATGTAAGCCGCATTGAGCCTGCCAAGAGTGGGAAAGCGCGGAGTACAAATGTAACAAAAAAACAAACAAAAAAAATCCACAATAGGACACTGCCTCCTATCCCATGACTCTCCAATTTCCTCTGGAGTCTTTCATGAGGTACTTTGTCAAACGCCTTCTAAAAATCCAGATATACAATATCAACTGGCTCACCTTTATCCACATGTTCATTCATCCCTTCAAAGAAATATAATAGAATGTTATAATAGGATATCCGGACTGCCCCAAATTGACTGCCCCCATCGTATTGTCTACTCACTTGTCCTTTAGATTGTAAGCTCTTTGAGCAGGGCCTGTCCTTTTATGTTAAATTGTACAGCGCTGCGTAACCCTAGTAGCGCTTTAGAAATGTTAAGTAGTAGTAGTAGATTGGTGAGGCAGGATTTCCCTTCAATAAATCCATGTTGCTTTTGTCTCATTAATCCATGCTTTTGAATATGCTCTGTAATTTTGTTCTTTATAATAGTCTCTACCATTTTGCCTGGCACCGGCGTAAGACTCACCGGTCTATAATTTCCCAGATCTTCTCTGGAACCTTTTTAAAAAGTCGGTGTTACATTGGCCACCCTCCAATTTTCTGGTACCACACTCTATTTTAAGGATAAATTACATATTACTGACAATAGTTCCGCAAGTTCATTTTTCAATTCTATCAGTACTCTGGGATGAATACCATCCGGTCCAGGAGATTTGCTATTCTTCAATTTGTCAAATTGCCCTATTACATCCTCTAGGTCAATAGAGATTTCCTTCAGTTTCTCCAAGTCGTCAGCTTTGAATACCATTTCTGGCACCAGTATCTCTCCCAAATCCTCAGTGAAGACCGAAGCAAAGAATTAATTTAATCTCTCCGCTATGGCTTTGTTTTCCCTGATTGCCCCTTTTACCCCTCGGTCATCTAGCGGTCCAACCAATTCTTTTGCTGGCTTCCTGCTTTTAATATACCTAAAAAAAATTTTACTATGTGTTTTTGCCTCCAACGCAATATTTTCTTTCAAAGTCCCTCTTAGCCTTCCTTATCAGTGCTTGCATTTGACTTGACATTCCTCATGCTGTTTCTTATTATTTATTTATAGCATTTATATCCCACATTTTAGTCTGTTCCTTCTTCCACTTTCTGAAGGATTTTCTTTTAGCTCTAATAGCTTCCTTCACCTCACTTTTTAACCATGCCGGCTGTCGTTTGGTCTTCCTCCCTCCTTTTTTAATACATGGAATATATTTGGCCTGGGCTTCCAGGATAGTATTTTTGAACAGCATTCATACCTGATGTACATTTTTGACCCTCAAAGCCGTTCCTCTAAGTTTTTTTTTTCACCGTTCTTCTCATTTTATCAGTCTCCTTTTTTAAAGTTAAACACTAACATATTGGATTTCCTGTTTATACTTACTCCAAAGCTAATATCAAATCTGATCCTATTATGATCACTATTATCAAGAGGCCCCATCACCACTACCTCCCGCACCAGATCATGTGCTTCACTAAGGACTAGGTCTAGAATTTTTCCTCCTCTTGTCAGCTCTTGTACCAACTGCTCCATAAAGCAGTCCTTGATTTCGTCAAGGAATTTTACCTCACTAGCATGGCCCGATGTTACATTTACCCAGTCAATATCAGGGTAATTGAAACCACCCACTATTATTGTGTTGTTAGCCTCCCTAATTTCCAATAACATTTCTACATCTGTCTGTTCATCCCGGCCAGGCGGACGGTAGTACACTCCTATCACTATCCTTTTCCCCTTTACACATTGTAACCCGGTACCTCTTAGTGCAGCCAAGGATAGAACAATCTCCTCCAGCCACAGGCTCCCGGTACAGTCAAGAAATAAATGTCCACCATCAACTTCAATCTTAATGACTTTATTCAATGCAGGTTTCTAGTAGACCTGATACACAGTTCCAACAGCAGCATTCACCTTCAGTCTTAAGCACATGTAAGCCACCTGAAAGTGTGTGGCAAATAGTCCCCTTTAAGCTGTAGGCTATCAGCACATATCAGGATTCAATACAGGCTCACAGTCAGCTCCAGTCTGGGCTCTTTATCCAGTGCACAATAAGCAGTAGTTCAATTCCAAATAGAAGCAGTTCATGCAATTCATCATCACAGTTAAATCACCAAGCAGCAGTTTCTACCTTCTACTCTCTTTACCTTCAGGAGAGTTCAATACTTTAGGGACTCCTCATACCCAAGGGATTTCACCCTACATCAGCTTCACTGGTAAATTCAATAGGGACCTCCCTTACCCAAGGATTTTCAGCCTGCAAATACTTTTGGAACTTCCTCACACCCAAGGGATTTCAGCCTGCTTCAGTACTTTAGGGACCTCTCTTACCCAAGGGTTTTCAGCCTGCAACTGCTTCTGCTTCTGTCTCCTGGGACTCCTTCCCACATGCTGTCATGATCATCACTGTTTTCCTGGTTTGTGCTCCCCTCGCCCTCTGGTGGCCAGTACCAATGACTGCTATAGACTAGCTGTTGCTGTTTCCCAAGCCTGTGTCAGAGGCCGGTCCGGATCTTCCTGTCTGCCAGAATTGCTTGTCTTATTTGTCAATAAGCAACACCCATACTTGTCTTGGGATTCCTGCAGCTGAGCCTCAGCAGGTGATGGTCTTTATTAAGCACCTGTGGGCTTTGCTACTTTGCCTTTGCATTGCCAAAGGTCTCTGGGTGAGTTGGTGTGCTCTGTTGCACTTCTGCCTAGTTTAGCTTCTTGTCTGAACTCCTTGTCTGGTTCTTGTTCAGTCTGTGTTGGTTAGCTTAAGCTTTATTACTTCCTAGTTTTGTTTCTTGTCTGTTTGTCTTGCCTGGTTCCTGTTCAGTCTGTGTGTAGTTTAGCTTTTAGCATATTGATTGTATCTCTCCTAGTGGCTGCTTGACAGCTTTCAGTCCCTGTTCCTTAGTCTGTCTGTTTTCTGCCTAGTGTTGTGTTATTTGTCTGTGAGTCCTAGCCTAGTATTCTGCCTTGCCTCTCATGATTATTCCTTTCCCCTCTGAACCCTAACTCTGCTTCAGTCTAGCTTGTTCCTGTACCGTGTGTCTTGTGTGGAATCCTGAAGTCCTGCAGGCCGCCCGCACCTAGGGGCTCAACCTCTGGGGAATGGTGGCCACCGCAGGTGAAGTCCAGTTGGTCCAGTCCTGTCTTTCCAGCTTTACTTGCCTATAGCTTAGTTCCACTCCAAATCTCTAGTCCTGTGTGTTCTTGCCTTGTTTGTCTGCATCTGCAGCTCCTGTCTTTGTTTGTTTGGTAATCCAGTTCTGGTTGGGGGGGTTTTGCCTGCTGCTGCCGCTTTACGGCAGTAGCCCAAGGGTTCACGTTTATCCCAGTGTCAGAGAAGCCAGAGATTGTGACAGAATGCAAAGGCCATGAGCTCGGCAAGATCACCCTACCCGCTGGGTTTCTAGCCTATGACTTTTTTTTCCCCTATTGGCAATCTGGGCCCCCACTTGGGTTTAGCTCCTGTTTCCCGTGTGAAGGTCGGTTCCAGCTTCATTATGGTTTTTGATCCTTTCATGACACTGTATAAGTATCGTGGAACACTCTTGTCTGATCCAGCTTTGAAGAGACTCCCTGAAGCAGCAGCAGAAAGAAAGCGTGTCCGGGAGCTTATGATTGCGGAAAACCCAGTGTCTGCTATTGACCCTTCTACCCCGCTCTGTGAATACCGCCACCTACTTGTCTCCTGTCCAGCCCTGCGGAATACACCGGAGGCCACCGCTGAAAGAAAGCATCTGATGGCTGCCGCTGCATAGAGCTGTTGTAACAGCGTTCCAACTTACTTGGGCAAAGCGATTTTCCTCTTCTAAAATGCCGCATACAAAGAGAAAAGGGGTGGTGAAGAAGGATCCCTTACCCTCCGCTACCTCAACACCAACCCAACTAAGTTTGGATCGATTTTTGTTATCACTCTCCCAAGTATCAAGGGAAGGTAATACCGTAGTGGAACGCACCGGAGAAGCGGAGTCTCCACCGGTTGATGAAACCTCCCTGTCTCCTCCATCGCAGTTGCTTCCTCCGTGTCCGGCAGCGTCAGCAGCCCTTGGGGCGACCCCATACACCACCGGAAGTGTGGTTGGAGAAGCGCCTGTTGAGGGACCTGAGCTGCAGTATTTGCTGCCGAGTCCTGAGAAGATTATCTCGGGAGGAAAACCGGAGGTAAATTTAAATTTGATTTGGACTATGTTGAGTAGAATGAATGAAACGTTGTTAAAAACGTCTGGGGAAGTTCATGCCATGAATGAAAAATTTGAGGAATTGAAAGTTACGATAGAGCAAGTTAAAACAGAAACCTCAACAAAGATTACGAATATCCAGAAAGAAGTAGATTTGCTACATGAATTTAAGAATGCAGCAATAAGAGATAGTGGAGATGTTCGGCGCAGAATTGAACAGATTGAGAACTACAATAGAAGACTAAATTTACGATTGCTTAATTTCCCAAAACTCCTAGGAAATTCTCCTTCTGATCTCTTTAGAAGATATCTAAATGAGATTTTAAAGTTTCCCCTTGAAAGTTTGCCGCCAGTAAATAAAATTTACTATATTGGGAATCCTATGGAGAAGATTGGGGAAAAACAGAATCTGCCGCAAACAAATGGCAATTTGGACATATCTGCTCTATTAGAACAAACTTTAGATAAATGTACTGACAGAGCGACCCTCATAGTTTCTCTGGTATTTGAGCAGGACTTGAATGCCATTATGAGAAACTACTTCAAAAATTCCACTACACCTTTTGGAGGAGAAAGGATATGGATATACCCGGACGTTACAAAGCAAACCCAGCAAAAAAGAAAACTTTTCCTGGCAATGAGAAAAAGGACATTGGAGATAGGGGGTTCTTTTTTTCTTGCCTATCCATGCAAATGTAATGTTAAGTTGGGTTTAAATAAGTATGTTTTCTATTCACCAGATCAGTTAAAATCTTTTTTAGATTTAAAGCAACTTAAATAACATCTAATAAGTAATTTTGATTGGGAGTATGCAGCGAATATTTCCTTAATATTTATTTCCACTTTGTAATCTTCTCTATTCTTTTGTTCCTCCATTTTTGAATTGTGGTCTGAGGAAGCTAAATATTTCCTTTGTTTAATTAATTATATGGCACAATCTCTTTAGCTGTATTTCATAAACAAGTTATGCTTGTTAATTATATTGAAATTAATAAACAAATAAATAAAAAAAAATAAAAAAAAGAAAGCATCTTGAGAATCCCAAGCTTCAGGCTTACCTGCAGTCCAGCCTGAGGGGCACTTCCCGCCAAATTGCTTCTGATTCCAGCATCCGTGTGGCGCTTCCAGCCAAGCCTCTGAGTCCAGTCCGAGTGGCACTTCAAACCGAGCCTCTGATTCAAGTCCAAGTAGCGCCTCCAGTCAAGCCTCGGAGTCCAGTCCGAGTGGCACTGCTAACTGAGCCTCCGATTCCAGTCCAAGTGGCGCTTCCAGCCAAGCCTCGGATTTCTGTCTGAGTGGCACTTCTTGCTGAGTCCACTCCGAGTTCCAGTTCCAGCCGAGATACTGATTCCACTACAAGTTCCAGTGCCAGCTGAGATGCTGAGTCCACTCCGAGTTCCAGTTCCAGCCAAGATGCTGAGCCCACTCCGAGTTCCAGTGCCAGCCAAGATGCTGAGTCCACTCTGAGTTCCAGTGCCAGCCGAGATGCTGAGTCTACTTTGAGTTCCAGTTCCAGCCGAGAAGCTGAGTCCACTCCGAGTTGCAGTTCCAATGCTGAGTCCAGTTCAAGTTCCAATTCCAGCCAAGATGCTGAGTTCACACCTAGTTCCAGTTCTAGCCAAGATGCTGAGCCCATGCCGAGTTCCAGGTCCCGCAGAGATGCTGAGTCTACTCTGAGTTCCAGTTCCAGCCAAGATGCTGAGTCCAGGCCGAGTTCCAGTTCTAGCCAAGATGTTCAGTCCATGCCGAGTTCCAGTTCCAGCCAAGATGCTGAGTCCATGCCGAGTTCCCGTTTCAGCCAATACACTGAGTCCAAGCCGAGTTCCAGTTCCAGCCCAGATGCTGAATCCAAGCCGAGTTTCAGTTCCAGCCCATATGCTGAGCCCAAGCCGAGTTCCAGTTCCAGCCCAGATGCTGAGTCCAAGCCAAGTTCCAGATCCAGCCAAGATGCTGAGTTCAAGTCAAGTTTCAGTTCCAGCCCAGATGCTGAGTCTGTGCCAAGTTCCAGTTCCAGCCTAGATGCTGGATCTACTCCGGGTCCTAGTCCCAGCCAAGATGCTGAGTCTTCTTCGAATTCCAGGTTCAGCCAAGATGCTGAGTCTTCTTCGAGTTCCAGATCCAGCCAAGATGCTGAGTCCACTCCAAGTTCTAGTTCTGGTCAAGATGCTGAGTCCAGTGCGAGTTTCAGTGACAGCCAAGATGTGAACTCTAGTCTTATACTCCAGGCTCACATCTCGAAATTCATCAGGAATTTTCACCATAGTTATCCGTGGAAACCTGAGTCCTCTGGGGAGACTGGAGGGCCTTTGAGAGGGAGGTACTGTCATGATTAAGACTGTTTTCCTGGTTTGTGCTCCCCTCGCCCTCTGGTGGCCAGTACCAGTGACTGCTATAGACTAGCTGTTGCTGTTTCCCAAACCTGTGTCAGAGGGCGGTCCAGTCTGGATCTTCCTGTCTGCCAGAATTGCTTGCCTTGTTTGTCCATAAGCAGCACCCGTACTTGTCTTGGGATTCCTGCAGCTGAGCCTCAGCAGGTGATGGTCTTTATTAAGCACCTGTGTTCTTTGCTACTTTGCCCTTGCATTGCCAAAGGTCTCTGGGTGAGTTGGTGTGCTCTGTTGCACTTCTGCTTAGTTTAGCTTCTTGTCGGAATTCCTTGTCTGGTTCTTGTTCAGTCTGTGTTGGTTAGCTTAAGTTTTATTACTTCCTAGTCTTGCTTCATGTCTGTTTGTCTTGCCTGGTTCCTGTTCAGTCTGTGTGTAGTTTAGCTTTTAGCATATTGATTGTATCTCTCCTAGTGGCTGCTTGACAGCTTTCAGTCCCTGTTCCTTAGTCTGTCTGTTTTCTGCCTAGTGTTGTTATTTGTCTGTGAGTCCTAGCCTAGTATTCTGCCTTGCCTTTCATGTTTATTCCTTTCCCCTCTGAACCCTAACTCTGCTTCAGTCTAGCTTGTTCCTGTACCGTGTGTCTTATGTGGAATCCTGAAGTCCTGCAGGCCGCCCGCACCTAGGGGCTCAACCTCTGGGGAACGGCGGCCACCGCAGGTGAAGTCCAGTTGGTCCAGTCCTGTCTTTCCAGCTTTGCTTGCCTAAAGCTTAGTTCCACTCCAATCTCTAGTCCTGTGTATTCTTGCCTTGTTTGTCTGCATCTGCAGCTCCTGTCTTTGTTTGTTTGGTATTCCAGTTCTGGTTGGGGGGTTTTGCCTGCTGCTGCCGCTTTACGGCAGTAGCCCAAGGGCTCACGTTTATCCCAGTGTCGGAGAAGCCAGAGATCGTGACCCCTGCCTAATCAATCCCTGACTTCTGCTCTCACAACCAATCATTCTCCTTCCATTAGCTTCCCCCACACCCATACCAGCTAAGTTAAGCATTAGACTAATGCTGAGCTCCTGCATACAGGGTTACCTATCTCTCTTTCCTCCTAGTGACAGCCAATCTACACATCCTGCCAGCTTACACCCATGTCTTCCCCCATTGCAGCTAGGAGTCCAGTCCGGGTTCTTCATCTCACCCCCTGGCTCCTTACCTGCAATACCTTCTGGGACTTGTATTTCAGACTGAAACTGCCTTAACCCAACTATCCTGGATGTGACTTTATCACAATATGGAATTTCAATCCATAGGGATTCCAAGATGTGTTTTGTCTCCTGCAGAATTTTCAATCTGTTTGATTCAAGGCCCTCATTAACATACAATGCTACCCCTCTACCAATTCGATCCACCCTATCACTACGATATAATTTGTACCCCGGTATGACAGTGTCCCACTGATTATCCTCCTTCCATCAGGTCTCAGAGATGCCTACTATATCTAATTTATCATTTTCCTGTTTTTTGGGGACATTGGTACTTGGACACCTATATTAGACTGGTGTTTCATCTCATGAGAGTTATAGGTATCGAGTCTGATGGTTGGTTGACAAGCCACTGGGGCCCTTATATTTTCTGGAAGTATTGAATTGTGAATTTTGTTCATTCAGGCGGTGACAATTCATTGAATATACTTTCCTGGAATGTCTCTGAGATTTCCTCCCCCCTGAAGCAAACAAAAATTCTTGCTGTACTAAAACATCGTCAATTGTATACAGGATCCTAAATTAAATGACTCTGAACATCTGAAGCTCAAAAAAGAATAGGTCGGCTCAGTATATCTTTCCTCTGTGGTACACAAAAGTGATGGAGTTGCAGTACTGATCCGAAGGGGCCTACCTTGTGAATTAAAGAAGTGGATACTCTATTTAGGAAGGATAGAGATGGTCGTAAAGGTGGAGGATTAGCTCTGTATGTGAGAAATGATATCACGGCAACTGAAATGACAGGGACCTAGGGAAAGGAAGAAGCGATATGGATCACCTTAAAAAGAGATGATAGAACCTCTGTCCACGTGGGTGTTGTCTACAGACCTCCGACACAATTGGAAGAACTAGATAAAGATCTGATCGCAGATATTCAAAAGTTGGGAAAGAAGAGAGGGGTGCTGTTGCTGGGAGATTTCAATCTGCCGGATGTAGATTGGAAGGTTCCGTCTGCGGAATCGGAAAGAAGTAGAGAGATCGTGGATGCTTTTCAAAGTGCTCTGCTCAGACAGACACATGAGGGAGGGAGCGACGCTGGATCTGGTGCTCACAAATGGGGATAGTGTGTCAAATGTCCGAGTGGGTGCCCACCTGGGCAGCAGTGACCATCAAACAGTTTGGTTTGATATGACGGCTGAAGTGGAGGGCAGCCACTCAAAACTCAAAGTACTGGATTTCAAGCATACTGACTTTAATAAAATGGGGGAATACCTGAGGAAGGCGCTGATGGGCTGGGAGTACGAATGAGAAGTGGAAGGACAGTGGTCCAGGCTGAAATAAGTTATAAATAGGGCCACAAACCTTTATGTAAGGAGAGTAAATAAAAGCAAGAGAAAAAGGAAACCGATATGGTTCTTCAAGCAAGTGGCTGAAAAAATAAAGGCTAAAGAGTTGGTGTTCCTGAAGTACAGAAAATCTCAAGAAGGGGAATACCGGATGAAACTGAAAGACGCCAAGAGAGAGATACGACTGGCGAAAGCGGAAGAACAAATGGCTAGAAAGGTAAGGAGGGGTGACAAAAACTTCTTCAGGTATATTAGTGAAAGGAGGAAGACTAAAAAGGGAATTGTGAAACTGAAAGATGCTGCGAACCACTATGTAGAAAATGATGAAGAAAAAGCAAATTTGCTAAACAGATACTTTTGTTCTGTTTTCACAGAAGAAAATCCTGGAGAAGGACCACGATTGACTGACAAAAGTACATATGAGAATGGAATGGATATAGCACCTTTCATGGAAAAGAGTGTGTATGAACAACTTAAAAATCTAAAGGTGGACAAAGCCATGGGACTGGACGGGATCCACCCCAGGATATTGAGGGAGCTCAGAGAGGTTTTGGCGGGTCCTCTTAAAAATTTGCTTAATATATCCTTGCAGACGGGAAAGGTTCCGAGGGATTGGAGAACGGCGGATGTGGTCCCTCTTCACAAAAGTGGTGATAGGTAAGAAGCTGGAAACTACAGGCCGGTAAGCCTCACTTCGGTTATTGGAAAAGTAATGGAAGCGATGCTGAAGGAAAGGATAGTGAATTTCCTGGAAGCCAATAAGTTGCAAGATCCGAGACAACATGGTTTTACCAAAGGAAAATTGTGCCAAACGAATCTCATTGAAGTCTTTGACTGGGTGACCGGAGAATTGAATCATGGATGTGCTATGGACGTAATCTACTTAGATTTCAGCAAAGCTTTTGACACGGTTCCCCACAGGAGGCTCTTGAATAAACTAGACAGGCTGAAGATAGGACCCGAAGTGGTGAACTGGATTAGGAACTGGTTGACGGACAGACGCCAGAGGGTGGTGGTAAATGGAATTCGATCGGATGAGGGAAAGGTGAGCAGTGGAGTGCCTCAGGGATCGGTGCTGGGGCCGATTCTGTTCAATATATTTTTGAGTGACATTGCCAAAGGATTACAAGGTAAAGTTTGCCTTTTTGCGGACGATACTAAGATTTGTAATAGAGTGGACAGCATGAAAAAGGATCTGCGGAATCTAGAAGAATGGTCTAAGGTTTGGCAATTAAAATTCAATGCGAAGAAATGCAAAGTGATGCACTTAGGGAGTAGAAATCCATGTTAGGCGGTGAGAGTCTGATATGTAAGGACGGGGAGAGGGATCTTGGGGTGATAGTATTTGAGGATCTGAAGGCGACGAAACAGTGTGACAAGGCGGTGGCTGTAGCAAGAAGATTGATAGGCTGTATAGAGAGAGGTGTGACCAGCAGAAGAAAGTGATGTTGATGCCATTGTACAAGTCATTGGTGAGGCCGCACCTGGAGTATTGTGTTCAGTTTTGGAGGCCATATCTTGCTAAGGATGTAAAAAGAATTGAAGCGGTGCAAAGGAAAGCAACAAAAATAGTATGGGATTTGCATTACAAGACATATGAGGAGAGACTTGCTGACCTGAATATCCAGCTTATAATCGAACGAGAAAAACGCCCAAGTTCCGACCTAAATCGGGAGATGGGCGTTTATCTCACAAAAACGAATAACGCGGTATAATCAAAAGCCGAATTTGGGACGCTTTCAACTGCACTCCGTCGCGGATGCGGACAAAGTGGACGGGGGCGTGTCGAAGGCGTGTCAAAGGCGGAACTGGGGCGTGGTTATCACCCGAACAGAGATGGGCGCCCTTCGCCGATAATGGATGCGTTTGTAGCTAGAATTTAGGGCACTTTTCCTGGACCCTGTTTTTTCACGAATAAGGCCCCAAAAAGTGCCCTAAATGACCAGATTACCCCCAGAGGGAATCGGGGATGACCTCCCCTGACTCCCCCAGTGGTCACTAACCCCCTCCCACCACAAAAAAATGATGTTTCACAACTTTTTATTTTCACCCTCAAATGTCATACCCTCCTCCCAGGCAGCAGTATGCAGGTCCCTGGAGCAGTTGTTAGGGGGTGCAGTGGACGTCAGGCAGGTGGACCCAGGCCCATCCCCCCTACCTGTTACAATTGTGCTGCTTAATGCTTATTAGTCGTCCAACCCCCCCCAAACCCACTGTACCCACATGTAGGTGCCCCTCTTCACCCCTTAGGGCTATAGTAATGGTGTAGACTTGTGGGCAGTGGGTTTTGAGGGGGATTTGGGGGGCTCAACACACAATGGAAGGGTGCTATGCACCTGGGAGCTCTTTTACCTGTTTTTTTGTTTTTGTAAAAGTGCCCCCTAGGGTGCCCGGTTGGTGTCCTGGCATGTGAGGGGGACCAGTGCACTACGAATCCTCGCCCCTCCCACGAACAAATGCCTTGGATTTATTCGTTTTTGAGCTGGGCACTTTCCTTTTCCACTATCGCTGAAAAGCAAAAACGCCCAGCTCACACATTGGCGAATAAAACATGGGCGTCTATTTTTTATCGATAATACGGTTCGGTCCGCCCCTTCACGGACCCGTTCTCGGAGATTAACGCCCATGGAGATAGGCGTTTCTGTTCCATTATGCCCCTCTATGTATACCCTGGAGGAAAGGATAAACAGGGGTGATATGATACAGACATTCAAATATTTGAAAGGTATTAATCCGCAAACAAATCTTTTCCGGAGATGGGAAGGCGGTAGAACTAGAGGGCATGAAATGAGATTGAAGGGGGGCAGACTCAAGAAAAATGTCAGGAAGTATTTTTTCACGGAGAGGGTGGTGGATACTTGGAATGCCCTCCCATGGGAGGTGGTGGAGATGAAAACGGTAACGGAATTCAAAAATGCGTGGGATAAACATAAAGGAATCCTGTTCAGAAGCAATGGATCCACAGAAGCTTAGCGGAGATTGGGTGGCAGAGCCGGTGGTGAGAGGCGGGGCTAGTGGTTGGGAGGCGGGGCTAGTGCTGGGCAGACTTCTACGGTCTATGCCCTGAAAATGGCAGATAATGGCAGATACAAATCAAAGTCAGGTATACACATAAAGCAGCACATATGAGTTTATCTTGTTGGGCAGACTGGATGGACCGTACAGGGCCTTCTCTGCCGTCATCTACTATGTTACTATAAGGATACTATGGGATGCTATCAGGCTTATTTACTAGTTTACTAGAGGGTACTGGGTTTAACTCAAAAGAACAGAAACAACAGTTATTTTATTTTTTGTCTATTAGATTGTAAGCTCTTTGAGCAGGGACTGTCTTTCTTCTATGTTTGTGCAGCGCTGCGTACGCCTTGTAGCGCTATAGAAATGCTAAATAGTAGTAGTAGTAGTAAATCGGAAGATGGGCGTCCTTCTCACAGAATCGTCCAATCTGTATAATCAAAAGCCAATTTTGGGCGTCCCCAACTGCTTTCCGTCGTGGGGACGACCAAAATTCCTGGGGGCGTGTCAGAGGCATAGCGAAGGCGGGACTTGGGCATGCCTAACACATGGGCGTCCTCGACCCATAATTGAAAAAAAGGGCGTCCCTTTTGACGAGCACTTGGGCGACTTTACTTGGTCCTTTTTTTGTTAAGACCAAGCCACGAAAAGGTGCCCAAACTGACCAGATGACCACCGGAGGGAATCGGGGATGACTTCCCCTTACTCCCCCAGTGGTCACTAACCCCCTCCCATCCTCAAAAAAACTTTTAAAAATATTTTTGCCAGCCTCAAATGTCATACCCAGCTCCATGACAGCAGTATGCAGGTCCCTGGAGCAGTTCTAGTGGGTGCAGCACTTCAGGCAGGCGGACTAAGGCCCATCCCCCCCTACCTGTTACACTTGTGGTGGTAAATGTGAGCCCACCACAAACCCACTGTACCCACATCTAGGTGCCCCCCTTCACCCATAAGGGCTATGGTAGTGGTGTACAGTTGTGGGTAGTGGGTTTGGGGAGCTCAGCACACAAGGTAAGGGAGCTATGCACCTGGGAGCAATTTATGACGTCCACTGCAGTGCCCCCTAGGGTGCCCGGTTGGTGTCCTGGCATGTCAGGGGGACCAGTGCACTATGAATGCTGGCTCCTCCCATGACCAAATGGCTTGGATTTGGTCGTTTCTGAGATGGGCGTCCTTGGTTTCCATTATCGCCAAAAATCAGAAACGACCAAGTCTAGGGACGACCATCTCTAAGGACAACCTAAATTTCAGGATTTGGTTGTCCCCGACCATATTACTGAAATGAAAGATAAGTACATAAGTACATAAGTAGTGCCATACTGGGAAAGACCAAAGGTCCATCTAGCCCAGCATCCTGTCACCGACAGTGGCCAATCCAGGTCAAGGGCACCTGGCACGCTCCCCAAACGTAAAAACATTCCAGACAAGTTATACCTAAAAATGCGGAATTTTTCCAAGTCCATTTAATAGCGGTCTATGGACTTGTCCTTTAGGAATCTATCTAACCCCTTTTTAAACTCCGTCAAGCTAACCGCCCGTACCACGTTCTCCGTTTCGGACGTCCTGAGGAAAACTCGGGCGTCCCTTTCGATTATGCCCCTCCACATCTTACTACAGATTACTTATCTGTCTCTTTGCAGTGTACGCTCCCAATGTGTATGACCATGCATTTTTTGTGGCTCTGACCCGTGCAGGGCTGTGTGACCTCGCGGTAACCCTGGCCCTAGTGGAAGATTTTAATCGGGTCTTAGACCCATCGCTGGATTGCTCAGTGGGGCAAGAGTCTCCTGAGGAGCGCAGTGAAATTCAGGGGGTTCGCTATTTATGTAACACCCTTAATTTGGTGGACCCTTGGAGGGTCACAACCCCTATTTGCTAACGTCCTTAAGGCTGAGCTAGGACCTCAGGGACTTTCTGATCACTCTCATTTCAGAGTGCTACTAGAATTAAGTGACCCAATAACTCACCATAGGCACTGGAGATTTCCTTATCTACAGGGGGATATGTGCTTCCGAGAATATCTGGCTAAATGGTGGCGGGAATATGTGACATTTAACAATCAGAATAAGGACTCCCCTCAGTTATCCTGGATGCAGCTAAGGCTATTCTCAGAGGGGACATTATAGCCTATGTTGCAGCTTGACAATGCATATCAATCAAGGGATCTTGCATTTGGAAAAAGTTAGTGCAAGCAAAGCGGGCATATATCCAACAGGCTATGCCCTCAGCGAGAGAAGCCTTCATGGCTACACAGGCTGCACTTCATAATTTGATTCATGAGCGGACTCGGAGAATGCTGGTCTTCTGTAAATATAACTGCCATCGTTTTGGGAATAAGCCAGGGAAACTATTGGCACATCTTACGAAGCATAGTCAGGGCACAAGGTACATGGCAAGCTTGGTCATCAGAGAAGGCCATATATTACACACGCCACAGGATATAATCAGTTTTATGTGCATTTCAAACATTTCTACTCAGTCCCCCGAGCAATACAGGCTCCTCGCTTGTGGACTATATAGAGGATTCAGGCTTACCAACCCTCACTTTGCCCCAGCAAGAAGTCTTGATGACTCCCCTACAGGCCAGAGAGCTATAGTGTGCTATTAAGCAACTACGTAAGCACTCCACCCTGGGTCTGGATGGTTATTCTTGCGAGTTTTATCAAATGCTCACACCAGACCTAGTAAGTCCTTTGTTGGCATATTATGAAGAGACCCTAAAACACGGAGCCTTCTCAGCATTTGTGGCATTGATTTCCTTGATACCTAAACTACTACTACTATTTAGCATTTCTATAGCGCTACAAGGCATACGCAGCGCTGCACAAACATAGAAGAAAGACAGTCCCTGCTCAAAGAGCTTACAATCTAATAGACAAAAAATAAATAAAGTAAGCAAATCAAATCAATTAATAAACCGGGGAAACAGGTATGAGCTGTGATATTAAGCTACTTGCTCGAATACTTGCAACTAGACTCTCAGGGGTTCTTCAGCATCTAATTGGAGATCACCAGGTGGGCTTCCTTGCTCGTCTTCATTCGGTGGTGAATGTCCGTAAAGTTCTATGGGCCATGTCACAGGCACAGTGGAGGGACATATCAGGTATAGTAGTGGGACTCGATGCGATGAAAGCTTTTGATCAAGTTGACTGGTCTTATTTCTTTCAACATTTGTGCTACGTAGGTGTTTCGGGCTGGTATTTTCAAGTCATGAAGTTACTGTATGAGGCCCCTATGGCTGCAGTGATGGCTAATGATGTCTGGTCCACTTCCTATCCAATAGAGCGTGGCATCAGACAGGGTTGCCCACTCTCCCCCCCCCCTTTTATTTGCACTTTATCTACAGCCTTTACTTCGCACAATCAGAAAAGATCCAGATATTCGAGGTCTTCCATTGGGATCAGGCTCTATAAAAAGTTTAGCTTACGTGGACGATATGTTAGTTACTCTGTCTGAATTGTAAGAGTCTTTGTCCAGAGCTTTAGATGTTATAGAGGAATTTGGCTACTTCTCTGGGCTTACATTGAACTTGTCTAAATCTATCATTTTGTCACTACAAGAGACAGTTTGTCGCGATTGGCATGGGGCCATACAGCTTAAGTGGATGAAGTATCAACTGAAATATTTGGGAGTGTGGATTCCGAGTGATTTGTCTAGCCTTGTTAAGATCAATATTCTCCCACTATTAGAAGTAGCCACTCGCAAATTGCAGACTTGGCAACACTTTCCACTTTCTCTGGCTAGTCAGATAGCTTTGTACAATATGGTACTTGTGCCGAAATGGCTATATCTGCTACAGATGATACCAATGGTTCTGACCGTAATGCAATGTCGTATTATCAATCGTCTTCTAGCTATATTTTTATGGCAAGGGAAGAGAGAGCATCTAACCATGGCAATACTGGCAAAGCCTAAAGCCAAGGGGGGCATTATTAAATCTGCATCTTTTCTCGATAGCACATGGGATGAGACATATCAACGACTGGTTTCGTGGGATGTCAGATTTTTCAGCTTGCTCGGCAGAGATTAATTTAAGTGAACGCATGCATTTTAGCTTTTTATTGCATACACATAGACCCATTGATTGTTCTTCGAGAGTGTACTCTTTGTTTTATGCTCCTCTGAGAAGAGTTTGGCATTTGGTGTGCAGACTAATGGACGGTGATGTACATACTACTCCGTTGCTCCCTATATGTGGGAATGCAGCCTTCCTACTGGGAATGGAGGGTTCAGCATTCATGTCATGGACTAAGCAAAGAGCAGTGTATCATTTGCATGTCGTTAAGGAATTGAGCAGTATGCGCTTGTTCAATGAACTATAGTGGATGTATAAGCTTTAAACACACCATTTTTTTCATTACTGTCAGCTGTGTCACTTTCAGGCTCATTTTCGAAAGATAAGGACGCCCATCTTTGGATACAAATCGGAAGATGGACGTCCTTCTCACAGGGTCGCCCAAATTGGTATAATCAAAAGCCGATTTTGGGCGTCCCCCAACTACTTTCCGTCATGGGGATGACCAAAGTTCACGGGGGCGTGTCAGAGGCATAGCAAAGGCGGGACTTGGGTGTGCCTAACACATGGATGTCCTCGACCCATAATGGAAAAAAAAGGGCATTCCTGATGAGCACTTGGACGACTTTACATGGTCCTGTTTTTTTTTACGACCAAGGCACAAAAAGGTGCCCGAACTGACCAGATGACCACCGGAGAGAATCGGGGATGACCTCCCCTTACTCCCCCAGTAGTCACTAACTCCCTCCCACCCTAAAAAAACATCTTTAAAAATATTTTTTGACAGCCTCAAATGTCATACTCAGGTCCATCACAGCAGTATGCAGGTCCCTGGAGCAGTTTTAGTAGGTGCAGTACACTTCAGGCAGGCAGACCCAGGCCCATCCCCTCCCCCCCCCCCCCGTTACACTTGCGGTGGTAAATGTGAGCCCTCCAAAACCCACCACAAACCCACTGTACCCACATCTAGGTGCCCTCCTTCACCCATAAGGGCTATGGTAGTGGTGTACAGTTGTGGGTAGTGGGTTTGGGGGGGGGGGGATTTGGGGTGGCTCAGCACACAAGGTAAGGGAGTTATGTACCTGGAAGCAATTTATGAAGTCCACTGCAGTGCCCCCTAGGGTGCCCGGTTAGTGTCCTGGCATATCAGGAGGACCAGTGCACTACAAATGATGGCTCTTCCCACGACCAAAGAGCTTGCATTTGGTCGTTTCTGAGATGGGCATCCTTGGTTTCCATTATCACTGAAAATCAGAAATGACCAAGTCTAGGGACAACCATCTCTAAGGACGACCTACATTTCAGGATTTGGGCGTCCCCGCCGTATTATTGAAACAAAAGATGGACATTCATCTTGTTTCAATAATATGGGTTCCCCCCCCCCCCCCCCCCCCACCGAGACATTTTGCGAGGACATCCTCAGAAAAACTTGGGCGTCCCTTTCGATTATGCCCCTCCACGTGTCCTCAATACTGGCAGTGGCTTTTCCGAGTTTGTTCATTAACAGCTAGTGGACACCTACTGGCTGAATCCCCAGCAATCTGGCCCTATGAAATGTTATCACAAATTTCTACAAGATAAAGATCCCAAAATAAACTACAATGTTTAATTAATTTGATGGATCACAGATCTGAGGGTCCAGCTCACAGTGGAATAATTTAAGTGTAGCCTCCTAACTCAGGACTCGCTAACGGGTAATGCATTGCATGGGGAACTGCATTATAAATGTCTTTTATGCCTCTATATTTCCCCACATAGAGCCTTTTTGGCGAGGCTCAGATCTACTGCTAATTGTATGAGGTACGAACATTTTCCTGTCACCTTTGGCCACGTTTGCATCATGTCCTGCCACTCAGTCTTTCTGGTTGGCAATTACATCTCATGTAACCTCCCTTTGGCGCTGGCAGTGGAGACCTTCTACGATATGTTTATTCGGCAAAATTGGCTGTACCATGCCCGCACCTCAGGGATATCTGGGCTTTATAAGGTGCTATATATTAATGGGTAAGAAATGTATTTTGAATTGCTGGTTGTCAGTTGAGGCCCTGACACTGGGACACTGGAGGACATTAATGCTACAGCAAGCAGCCATGCAGCATTATGGTATTGCAGACATGGATGCAGCACCGGGCAAGATATTTCAGCGTACCTGGGAACCTTTTTGAATGCCTTTAACTTCCGAAGCCTGAAGTCGTCTCCTCAACAGCTGAGGGACTTAGAGGAGGTGAATAGTGCCAGTGTGATGCTGTTTATCAGGGGGATGTGATGGGCCAGGAAAGGGTGGGTGGGGTGTGTAATGGTTCTTTTGTACCCAGTCAATTTTGCTGTTCTGGAATTGTGGTTCTGCTTTTGGACTGGTGAATAAACATGATTATAAAAAATATGTGTGATTCTTTCAGAATTCTCAAGCCTCTTGGTATCCATTGTTGTGCACAACAATATTGTAATAAAGTATCTATAACCCAAAATGAATAACTGATCAGTGATTGATTCTTCTTCCATATCATCAAACACCAAAGGTTCTTGTAATACATGGAGTAGTCTCTCTTCAGTGTAACTCAAAACATTGTCCCACCTGGAAAAGTCCATTCCTCAAAGAATGTAGAACGATCAGACTTTAGGGAATCACCAACATAAATGTAGCAAACCGAATAAACAATGAAGTGGCCCTCAGACAGGAAGCCTCTTCAGGAAGAACAATGTTTGATTTTCCATTTAAATACTCAAATACCAGTGGGTCTCAGCAGTGATATACACTGCACAGTGTTTTTGTAAATTAAGAGTTGGTTACACTGAGAGACATCCTATATAATAATTTGCACCTCCAACGTTCTACGTCTGGATGGCTGGGTTCATAACATCTATTTCCACTGGTCCGCCCTCGCGTCAAAACGTAATGACGTCAGAGGGCGGAACAATGAGAGGGAAAGGACCGCTGGAGGCGAGCTGACGTCAAGAGGGATGTTACGAACGGAACGGAAACCAGCGCCAGCCAGCCAGAGAACATTCAGGTACAAATCAAGGTGAGGCGAGAATTGCGGGACATCGAGGGGAGGGCAGGGCAGAGGAGAATTGATGGACATGGATGGGATGGGAGGACAGTAGAGGAGAGAATTGTGGGACATGGATGGGAGGGCAGGGAAGAGGAGAATCGCTGGACATGGAGGGGAGGGAGGGGAGAGAGAAAAAGCTTACAGGATAGCCTACCTAGGGCCCATTTCATTGTTGAGGAAATGGGCATGGTTCCACTAGTCTTCAACATGGCATCCAAATTAAAAACAAAAACACCTATCTCAAAATGACAAGAATAACACAGCTATAATGGATCATCAAGAAAGATTTTTTTCAATTTTCAAAAACACACCTTAAAACTGTCCACAGTTAAGACGCACCGCAGAATGGCATACACATCATCAGATAGCTGGGACACTGGGGGTAGGAATCCTGTCGTTGCAGTCACTTGAGAGAGGGAAACCCACAGAATGCTACAGGCAGAGTAACAGGCGTGCAAGACTGCAGCATAATGCTCAGTGCACAGATTTGGGAGCCCCGAGGTCACCAGTTCAAATTCTGCTCTGTCTGCCTTTTGATGTGGACTCTTACCCCCTCCCCCCAACTCCCTGAAAGGCCAAAAAGGAACAAAGCATTCCAGGCCTGCACTGACCCCTGACATTGCAGAGCACTTCCACTGTCCTGTATTCTTTACCCACCTGGTTGTGTGGCTGTAGTGCTTCCAGGGTTCTGAGGTGGACAGTGCATGAGACCCATCTTCTCCTCCACTGCAGGATCTCAGGGCATAAATAGGGTGCTGACACACAGTGGTAGTCCTCATCAATTGTGAGATTAGAGTGCTCATGAAGGGGTGTGTTCTGAGAGGGTGTGGCAGCTTAACATGGTGGCTCTAGCAGCTGAGACATGTGTTCCTGTAACAGGACCCTCAGCTGAGTAAATCAGGAGACAAGAGGTAACTGGTTCCAGCAAGGCAGCTTTATTGCTAGCAATGTACAGCACTGAGTTCCGTCTCAGAATACTGTGTGTCAGAAACCAGCTGACACTTACATTTATACCTCCCCTCTGGGCCTGCGCATTAGGCCCCTTATACATCACAGTTGTCATGCGCAGTAAACGTTTGTAGTTCTTGTAGTTCTTACAGTACATACACACGTCATAACACTGAAATGATACTGGCAGGGAAAATGAAACTTATCTCCCCTTTATAGCACACACACATAATCACACAATGCTTCTTTCACAGAGTTGATATGGCTCAATGGAGCTTAAGGCTCAGAGATGCAGGGTGGGGGTGGCTACACTCCCAGATTATCTTTTATTCATGTAGCAACTACGTGCAGGCTGATTTTGTGTACAAGCCTTGGCTACTAAATGTTACAAGCGATTATCTACTGCCCTGCATCCTGTCTCAAACAGTTATTCCAGCATCTTTGGTATAAGTACATAAGTACATAAGTACATAAGTAGTGCCATACTGGGAAAGACCAAAGGTCCATCTAGCCCAGCATCCTGTCACCGACAGTGGCCAATCCAGGTCAAGGGCACCTGGCACGCTCCCCAAACGTAAAAACATTCCAGACAAGTTGTACCTAAAAATGAGGAATTTTTCCAGTCCATTTAATAGCGGTCTATGGACTTGTCCTTTAGGAATCTATCTAACCCCTTTTTAAACTCCGTCAAGCTAACCGCCCGTACCACGTTCTCCGGCAACGAATTCCAGAGTCTAATTACACGTTGGGTGAAGAAAAATTTTCTCCGATTCGTTTTAAATTTACCACACTGTAGCTTCAACTCATGCCCTCTAGTCCTAGTATTTTTGGATAGCGTGAACAGTCGCTTCACATCCACCCGATCCATTCCACTCATTATTTTATACACTTCTATCATATCTCCCCTCAGCCGTCTCTTCTCCAAGCTGAAAAGCCCTAGCCTTCTCAGCCTCTCTTCATAGGAAAGTCGTCCCATCCCCACTATCATTTTCGTCGCCCTTCGCTGTACCTTTTCCAATTCTACTATATCTTTTTTGAGATACGGAGACCAGTACTGAACACAATACTCCAGGTGCGGTCGCACCATGGAGCGATACAACGGCATTATAACATCCGCACACCTGGACTCCATACCCTTCTTAATAACACCCAACATTCTATTCGCTTTCCTATTGCAAGCAGAAGCTGACAGTTTGTAGTTAAGGCACAGTGCAAGAGAATATAAAAGTTCTATAAAAGCTCTGGTTTGAACTGTAGTATAAAGAAGCCAAAGTCCTTGATTAAATATGCACAGGTCTTGAGGTAGTCCCATCAGTCCTGATCCGGCACCGATGCAGGCCAGATCCAGCCATCACTCCTACATTCCTAGTGCCCTTGCAGGCTAACCATGAGTTGGACTTTGAGGTGGAAGTGGGTCCCAGCAGCCTAGATCAGGGGCAGCCTGATCTTCAGGTGTAAGAGCAGACTGTGGCAAGAGAGAGCACCACAGCATCCACAGAAGCACAGGCGCAGCCAGGCCAGGTGACATCTGCAGGAGAGGAAGAGCAGCAGGAGTTAGCCCTGGAACCTGTCCCTCAACCCCCCAGCACAATAGCCACAGGGTTCACGGAGGGGAGCATCTTACCACAGATGGCAAGTTTTCAATCTGGCATCCAAAATCCTTTCTTGGATCCCATGTTCTATATACAATGTAAATGTAGGTTTTTGTATCAAACGATAAGATGTGATAAGGTGATTATGACAGTGAGAGAATTGAGGGCTATGTGTGAATGCGACGTGTGATTGTGAGTTCTGAGGATTAGGGCAAGAAATAGGTATATGTAATGCAATAAACAAGTTGAAGATACTTATGGTGTTAAGGAGTACTTTATGTAAGCAATTTCTGAGTCTGTACTCTGGTAATAAATTGAAAATCTCAGTTTGGTAGAATTGTAATCCAAAATCCTGTGACAGAACCAGCTGCTGGTGGACTAATGCTGTGAGAAGGTAGAGCTGCTCCGCCAGGCTGTCCAGCTACAGGAGCACAGTGTAGAGGCACAAGAGAGCAGCCTGCATGTGATGCGGGAGATGCAGTAGGACTCCTGGGAGGCTTGGGACAACCCGTTGCAGTAGTTCGTGGGTCACTGGAGTGACTTGCAGGCTAACCATGAGAGCCAGGCTGCCATCATGCCATCGGGTTGAGCCCTCAGGTTCGAGCAGCCGGTAGGGCTTACAGGAAAACCAGAACTGGAACCAGCAACAGGACAACCGGAGTCAGGATCCAGTGGTGCTCCCAAGTGCCTAGGCTAAAGCAAGGCAGACAGGCAGGGAAGAGGACATAGGAGCTACATACAAGCTAAGCTCAAGGGAATGGGAATGACAGCTACGCTTGCCAGAGGAAGGGTTAGACTGGAGCGACAGTAGCTAACAGATAGAAAGGAGAGAAATGGCTGCAGCATCAGCCGCTGACCAACCTCAGACAGGGTGCAGCACCACTGCACAGGGATAACAGAAAGGCTAGAAGCCCACAGAGAATAATAAACACAGAAAGGCTGAAAGCCTGCAGGTCAGAGAGATACACCCAGAAAGGCTAGAAGCCCACAGAAAGGCTGGAAACCCCCAGGCCGCAGTAATACACCCAGAAGGCCTGGAAGCCAACAGGTAAAAGGGATATACGCAGATAGACTGGAGGCCCTCAGAGCAATGGGCACAGAAGGGCTGGAAGCCCACAGAGCAATAGACACAGAAGGGCTGAAAGCCCACAGAGCAATAAACACAGAAGGGCTGAAAGCCCACAGAGCAATAAACACAAAAGAGCTGGAAGCCCACAGAGCAATAAACACAGAAGGGCTGAAAGCCCACAGAGCAATAATACCCTGAGCCAGAAGGCAAGGCCCACAGGTGATAGTAACTAGCAAAGCAGAAGGGATGGAAGCCCACAAGAAAAGACAAGGAAAGCTAACTGTGCAAACAGCACACTAACCTCGGGACCTAAGGCACTGCGGAGGCATTGGCAATGCAAAGGCTCAGAATGCCAGCACAGCACTTCCTTATGAAGGCTCTCACTGATGAGGTCACCAGCAGCAGGACAGAAGCAGGAAGTAACTTGACCCCAAAGAGAGGCTTGACACACATAGGAAGTGAGCACACAGGAAAGACAAGCAGAAGCCATCTTGGAAGCTGGCATAGAGCCGGTGGCAGCCATCTTAGATGCTGGCTCCCTAGAGAGGCATAGCCCACACAGGTGAGGTCTAGTGAAGTAATCAGCACACAGATCCAGAGACAAGACTAACACAAAGACAGACAGAAGCCAGCAGAGCTGCTGGCCCCCAGAAATGAGGTAAGTCTGAGGGTGGTCACGGCCACAGACGTGACAGTTCATTTTCATCATAAAGGCATTGGCCCAAGCGGTTAAGATGTGCATGCCCAAGTATATTTTGTCAGAAATTTCAGGTAGATTAGATTTGAAGGGAATAAATATGGTGACGTCATCAGCATATATGAAAGGGTTGAGACTATGTCTAAATAGAGCTTTTACTAGTGGGATCATCATAAGATTGAAAAGGATCGGGAATAGAGGGGAACCTTGAGGTACACCGCAGTTTGGTGGCCAGGGAGATGAGATAGTTGAGGTTGCTTTGACTTGGTAAGATCTTGAGGTGATGAAGCCTTTTATCCAATTAATGTTGTTTCCGCCAATTCCAAGTTTATCCATAGTTTGGTTAGGATATTGTGATTTACCATATCGAATGCACTGGATAAATCAAATTGTAAGAGGATTTGTATTTTGTTGACTTTGTCAGAGAAGCCTGTGGCAAATTCCTCACGTGTGATATTAGTAGATCTCAGTTTTGTGGAGCTCTCGTTTTGTGTCAGCCTCCTTACTATTAAAAACAATTCACTGGAGCTGGAGAGTGCCTGTTCAATCTCTCTGTTGTAGAACTTGCATTTGACTTTGTTAGTCATGGCTCTGTATTCAGCTAGCTTGTCCAGGTATGCAACCTGGGTCACTCAAGATGGATTCTTCCTTCATTCTCGTTCGGTTTTTCTCAGTTGTTGTTTCATAATCCTGACTTCATTGTTGAACTATGGTGCTCTGGTCAATCTTGTTGATCTTTTGTTGCACAGATGTGCAACTTTTGCTAGGGAGCTTAATAGAGCATACCATTTTCAACTAATAGATCGGCTGGGTCATCTTCACTGAGATTCATGATTGGTATTCATTATCTCTTTTTTTCAGGTCTGTTAGCTCGTATGGTTTCCTACAGAACCTTGTTTCCTGGTCTTGTAAGGGTGTGTTGTGTGTGTTGCAGTTTAGTATTATTTATTTATTGCATTTGTATCCCACATTTTCCCACCTATTGGTAGGTTCAATGTGGCTTACAAGGAACAATGGGGTCAGTTACAAGGTAACAACTGGAGTTAACAGTTCAGTAGAGACAGTGAAAGGGGTAAACAGTTCGATAGAGACAGTGAGGTTCTGTAGGGGTTTCTCACGGGAGAATTGAGCCAGGTTAAGACTTTAGGAGATTCGTTTACAAGATTCATTGTTGGAGGGTTACGAAGAGAGTCGAGTATGGTCACAACATAGTTGAGTAGGGTTACATTACTGGTCAGGCGGAATGTTGTTCCAGTGGTCAGTGGGTACGTAGTACATAGGGTGGGTTGGGTTGTAAGTTTTGTAAAGGTGTGTTATGTGTTTGGGTTGGTCGCTATAAGCTTGTGCCTTTTTCCATTCCACCTGTCTAGTTTATGGGTAGGACTGGTTGGTCCTCTGGATGGTTAGGTTGGTTCAGTGGGGATGTGTTTTTTGAATAGTTGAGTCTTTAGGTGTTTTCGGAAGGTTAGATAGTTGTCTTTCAGTTTTAGGTCTCTTGGAAGTGTGTTCCAGGTTTTTGTGCAGATATAGGACATACTAGCTGTGAGGGTAGATTTGTATTTGATGTCTTTAAATGATGGGAAGTGGAGGGTAAGGTAGGATCTTGCTGATTGTTTTGTGTTCCGGATTGGTAGGTCTATCAAGTTGGTCATGTAGCTTGGTGAGAGGCCGAATATTATTCTGTATACCAGTGAGCAGATCTTGAAGGCTATGCGGTCCTTAATCAATAGCCAGTGTAGTTTCAGGAGGAAGTGTTTGGCGCTATCAAATCTTCTTTTTCCAAAGATTAGTCTCACTGCTGTGTTTTGTGTAGTTTTTTAAGGATTTGCTCTTTGCACCCAGCGTAAATTCCGTTGCAGTAGTCCAAGTGAGCCAGGATCATGGTCTGAATCAGGTTGCGGAATATGTCTCATGGGAAGTAATGTTTTATGTGTTATAGTTTCCACATTGAGTGGAACATTTTCTTTGTGGTGACAGCTTGTTTTTCAAGAGATAAATCCTGGTCTATGGTGATACCTAGGATTTTCAGGTTGTCTGCAATTGGGAGCAGTGAGACCAGTGCATTGATTGATTTAAATTGTGTAGTGTTGTATGGGGACGAGAGTACCAGGCAATGTGTTTCTTCTCTGATAAGTTTTAGTTTGAAGGCAGATGCCCAGGCTTCCATGATGTTCATGCTGGTTGTGATTTTGGAGTCAATTGTAACGTCATCCATGTATAAGAACGGATTGAGTTCATGGTTGGATATGGACTTGGCTAGTGGGATCATCATTAGGTTGAATAAGATGGGGGAGTGTGGTGAAGAATGGTCTAACATTTGGCAATTAAAATTCAATGCGAAGAAATGCAAAGTGATGCACTTAGGGAGTAGAAATCCAAGGGAGACGTATGTGTTAGGCGGGGAGAGTCTGATAGGCACGGACGGGGAGAGGGATCTTGGGGTGATAGTATCTGAGGACCTGAAGGCGACGAAACAGTGCGACAAGGCGGTGGCAGTAGCTAGAAGATTGCTAGGCTGTATAGAGAGAGGAGTGACCAGCAGAAGAAAGGAGGTTTTAATGCCCCTGTATAAGACGTTGGTGAGGCCCCACTTGGAGTATTGTGTTCAGTTTTGGAGGCCGTATCTTGCGAAGGATGTTAAAAAAATGGAAGCGGTGCAAAGAAAAGCTACAAGGATGGTATGGGATTTACGTTCCAAGACGTATGAAGAGAGGCTTGCTGACCTGAACATGTACACCCTGGAGGAAAGAAGGAACAGGGGTGATATGATACAGACGTTCAAATATTTGAAAGGTATTAATCCGCAAACGAATCTTTTCCGGAGATGGGAAGGCGGTAGAACGAGAGGACATGAAATGAGATTGAAGGGGGGCAGACTCAGGAAAGATGTCAGGAAGTATTTCTTCACGGAGAGGGTGGTGGACGCTTGGAATGCCCTCCCGCGGGAGGTGGTAGAGATGAAAACGGTAACGGAGTTCAAACATGCGTGGGACATGCATAGAGGAATCCTGTGCAGAAGGAATGGATCCTCAGAAGCTTAGCTGAAATTGGGTGGCGGAGCAGTTGGGGGGAAGAGGGGGTGGTGGTTGGGACGAGAGGATAGGGGAGGGCAGACTTATACGGTCTGTACCAGAGCTGGTGATGGGAGGCGGGACTGGTGGTTGGGAGGCGGGAAATACTGCTGGGCAGACTTATATGGTCTGTGCCCTGAAAAGGACAGGTACAAATTCAAGGTAAGGTATACACATATGAGTTTGTCTTGGGCAGACTGGATGGACCATGCAGGTCTTTTTCTGTCGTCATCTACTATGTTACTATGTTACTATGTAACCTTGTTGGAATCCACATTCTGATTGCCAGGTGAGGGGAGATTTCTTCGTTTCCCTTGACTTGGTATGATCTAGTGGTCAGGAATCCTTTAATCCAGGAGAGTACTTTTTCTCAGATTCCTACCTTGTCCAGTATTCTTAGTTGAATTTGGTGGTCCACCATGTCGAAGGCGCTCGTCATGTTGAACTGGAGTAGTAGGATGTTGTTGCCTCTTGATATTTCATGTTTGAATTTGGTCAGTAATGTGATTAGAGGGGCAACTGAGAGGGTAAAAACTGTACAACAGGCGTGGATGCTGTTCAAAAGTACCATCCTAGAGGCCCAGGCCAAACATATTCCGCGAATTACAAAAGAAAGACAGAAGTCCAAAAGACAGCTGGCATGGTTGAAAAGTGAGGTAAAGGAAGCTATTTGGGCTAAAAGAAACGCCTTCAGAAAATGGAAGAAGGAACAGTCTGAAAATAACAAGAAGCAACATAAGGAGTGTCAAAACAAATGCTAGCACAGATATATTATGTAAGCCGCATTGAGCCTGCTAATAAGTGGAAAAGCACGGGGTATAAATGTTACAATACAATACAATAAAAAAGGCCAAGAGGGATTACAAAAAATAGATAGCATTAGAGGCAAAAAAACATAGTAAAAATTATTTTCGGTATATTAAAAGCAGGAAGCCGACAAGAGAATCGGTTGGGCCACTAAACAACCGAGGGGTAAAAGGGGCAATCAAGGATGACAAAGATGTAGTGGAGAGATTGAATGAATTCTTTGCTTCAGTCTTCACCGAGGAACATTTGGGTGGGATACCGGTGTCGGAAATAGTATTTCAAGCGGACGAGTCAGAGAAACTTACTGAAATCACAGTAAACCTGGAGGACATAATGGGGCAGTTCAGCAAACTGATTAGTAACAAATCTCCTGGACCAGATGGTATACGTCCTAGAGTACTAATAGAACTGAAAAATGAGCTTGCGGATCTTCTGTTAGTGATATGCAATTTATCCTTAAAATCGGGCATGGTACCGGAAGATTGGAGGGTGGCCAATGTAACGCCGATTTTTAAAAAAGGTTCCAGGGGAGATCTGGGAAATTATAGACCGGTGAGTCTGACGTCGGTGCCGGGGAAAATGGTAGAGGCTATTATGACAAACAAAATTACAGAGCACATCCAAGGACATGGATTACTGAGACCAAGTCAGCACAGCTTTAGTGTGGGGAAATCTTGCCTGACCAATTTACTTCAATTCTTTGAAGGAGTAAACAAACATGTGGACAAAGGGGAGCCAGTTGATATTGTGTATCTGAATTTTCAAAAGGCATTTGATAAGGTACCTCATGAAAGGCTACAGAGGAAATTGGAGAGTCATGGGATAGGAGGAAATGTCCTATTGTGGGTTAAAAACTGGTTGAAGGATAGGAAACAAAGAGTGGGGTTAAATGGGCAGTATTCACAATGGAGAAGGGTAGTTAGTGGGGTTCCTCAGGGGTCAGTGCTAGGACCGCTGCTTTTTAATATCTTTATAAATGATTTAGAGATGGGAGTAATTAGCGAGGTAATTAAATTTGCTGATGACACAAAGTTATTCAAAGTCGTTAACTCACGAGAGGATTGTGAAAAATTACAGAAGGACCTTACGAGGCTGGGAGACTGGGCGGCTAAATGGCAGATGACGTTTAATGTGAGCAAGTGCAAGGTGATGCATGTGGGAAAAAAGAACCCAAATTATAGCTACGTCATGCAAGGTTCCACTTTAGGAGTTACGGACCAAGAAAGGGATCTGGGTGTCGTCGTCGATAACACACTGAAACCTTCTGCTCAGTGGGCTGCTGCAGCTAGGAAGGCGAATAGAATGTTGGGTATTATTAGGAAAGGTATGGAAAACAGGTGTGAGGATGTTATAATGCCATTGTATCGCTCCATGGTGCGACCACACCTTGAGTACTGTGTTCAATTTTGGTCGCCGCATCTCAAGAAAGATATAGTAGAATTGGAAAAGGTGCAGCGAAGGGCAACTAAAATGATAGCGGGGATGGGACGACTTCCCTATGAAGAAAGACTAAGGAGGCTAGGGCTTTTCAGCTTGGAGAAGAGACGGCTGAGGGGAGACATGATAGAGGTATATAAAATAATGAGTGGAGTGGAACAGGTGGATGTGAAGCGTCTGTTCACGATTTCCAAAAATACTAGGACTAGGGGGCATGCAATGAAACTACAGTGTAGTAAATGTTTCTTCACCCAACGTATAATTAAACTCTGGAATTCGTTGCTGGAGAACGTGGTGAAGGCGGTTAGCTTAGCAGAGTTTAAAAAGGGGTTAGATGGTTTCCTAAAGGACAAGTCCATAAACCACTACTAAATGGACTTGGGAAAAATCCACAATTCCAGGAATAACATGTACAGTGGGGGAAATAAGTATTTGATCCCTTGCTGATTTTGTAAGTTTGCCCACTGACAAAGACATGAGCAGCCCATAATTGAAGGGTAGGTTATTGGTAACAGTGAGAGATAGCACATCACAAATTAAATCCGGAAAATCACATTGTGGAAAGTATATGAATTTATTTGCATTCTGCAGAGGGAAATAAGTATTTGATCCCTCTGGCAAACAAGACCTAATACTTGGTGGCAAAACCCTTGTTGGCAAGCACAGCGGTCAGACGTCTTCTGTAGTTGATGATGAGGTTTGCACACATGTCAGGAGGAATTTTGGTCCACTCCTCTTTGCAGATCATCTCTAAATCATTAAGAGTTCTGGGCTGTCGCTTGGCAACTCGCAGCTTCAGCTCCCTCCATAAGTTTTCAATGGGATTAAGGTCTGGTGACTGGCTAAGCCACTCCATGACCCTAATGTGCTTCTTCCTGAGCCACTCCTTTGTTGCCTTGGCTGTATGTTTTGGGTCATTGTCGTGCTGGAAGACCCAGCCACGACCCATTTTTAAGGCCCTGGCGGAGGGAAGGAGGTTGTCACTCAGAATTGTACGGTACATGGCCCCATCCATTCTCCCATTGATGCGGTGAAGTAGTCCTGTGCCCTTAGCAGAGAAACACCCCCAAAACATAACATTTCCACCTCCATGCTTGACAGTGGGGACGGTGTTCTTTGGGTCATAGGCAGCATTTCTCTTCCTCCAAACACGGCGAGTTGAGTTCATGCCAAAGAGCTCAATTTTTGTCTCATTTGACCACAGCACCTTCTCCCAATCACTCTCGGCATCATCCAGGTGTTCACTGGCAAACTTCAGACGGGCCGTCACATGTGCCTTCCGGAGCAGGGGGACCTTGCGGGCACTGCAGGATTGCAATCCGTTATGTCGTAATGTGTTACCAATGGTTTTCGTGGTGACAGTGGTCCCAGCTGCCTTGAGATCATTGACAAGTTCCCCCCTTGTAGTTGTAGGCTGATTTCTAACCTTCCTCATGATCAAGGATACCCCACGAGGTGAGATTTTGCGTGGAGCCCCAGATCTTTGTCGATTGACAGTCATTTTGTACTTCTTCCATTTTCTTACTATGGCACCAACAGTTGTCTCCTTCTCGCCCAGCGTCTTACTGATGGTTTTGTAGCCCATTCCAGCCTTGTGCAGGTGTATGATCTTGTCCCTGACATCCTTAGACAGCTCCTTGCTCTTGGCCATTTTGTAGAGGTTAGAGTCTGACTGATTCACTGAGTCTGTGGACAGGTGTCTTTCATACAGGTGACCATTGCCGACAGCTGTCTGTCATGCAGGTAACGAGTTGATTTGGAGCATCTACCTGGTCTGTAGGGGCCAGATCTCTTACTGGTTGGTGGGGGATCAAATACTTATTTCCCTCTGCAGAATGCAAATAAATTCATATACTTTCCACAATGTGATTTTCCGGATTTAATTTGTGATGTGCTATCTCTCACTGTTACCAATAACCTACCCTTCAATTATGGGCTGCTCATGTCTTTGTCAGTGGGCAAACTTACAAAATCAGCAAGGGATCAAATACTTATTTCCCCCACTGTATAGAATGTTTGTACGTTTGGGAAGCTCGCCAGGTGCCCTTGGCCTGGAATGGCCGCTGTCGTGGACAGGGTGCTGGGCTCGATGGACCTTTGGTCTTTTCCCAGTGTGGCATTACTTATGTACTTATGTACACTTCAAGTAAGCCTTACGTCAGTTAACAGAGACTATATGCTGTATGTATAATAATAAACAGTACTGTACATATGTTTATCAGATGTCAAACTTCTTTGGGTCACAACAGTTAAGTGCACGCTCTGGTTAACTGCATGTATTTCTTTGGTTCCAGACCCTTGCACTTAAGTGGATTGCACTGTATATGCCTTATGGGAAAGGGAAAGGGGACTTGATATACCACCTTTCTGTGGTTTTTGCAACTACATTCAAAGCGGTTGACATAGTATATTCAGGTACTTATTTGTACCAGGGGCAATGGAGGGTTAAGAGACTTGCCCAGAGTCACAAGGAGCTGCAGTGGGAATTGAACTCAGTTCCCCTGGATCAAAGTCTACTGCACTAACCACTAGGCTACTCCTCCACTCCACTATGGACTTTTCTTCTAGGAAATTATCCAAACCTCCTCTAAACCTTGTTAAATTAGCTTTTACCACATTCTCAGGCAACGAATTCCAGAGTTTAATTACATGTTAAGTGAAGAATTATTTTCTCTGGTTTGTTTTCAATTTACTACTTAGTAGCTTCATTGTGTACCCCCTAGTCCTAGTATTTTGAGATGCAGTGACCAGAACTGCACACAGTATTCAAGGTGCGGTTGCACCATGCAGAGATACAAAGGCATTATAACATTCTCATTTTTGTTTTCCATTCCTTTCCTAATAATTCCTAACATTCTATTTGCTTTTGTAGACGCCACTGCACACTGAGAAGAGGGTTTCAACATATTATCAACAATGACACCTAGATTCTTTTCCTGGGTGGTGACTCCTAATGTGAAACCTTGCATCATGTAGTTTGGGTTTCTCTTCCCCACATGCATCACTTTGCACTTGCTCACATTAAACATCATCTGCCATTTGGATACCCAGTCTCCCAGTCTTGCAAGGTCCTCTTGTAAATTTTCACAATCCTCTTATAATTTAACAACTTTGAATAACTTTGTGTCATCAGCAAATTTAATCACCTCACTAGTTATTCCCATCTCTAGATCATTTATAACTACGTTAAAAAGCAGCGGTTCCAGCATAGACCCCCTGGGGAACCCCACTATCTACCTTTCTGCTTTGAGAATTCTGACCATTTAACCCTACTTTCTGTTTTCTATCTTTTAACTAGTCCACAATAGGACATTACCACAATAGTCTGAGTCAATGCCTGCAGGTCACTGGAAAAACCTATCTCAATTGCTGGTGCTTAGATGTCATCCTGTCACATCCCTCCTGACTGAATCCCTCCATGTGCACATTGTCATTACAGGTGTGAGGATTGGCATTGTATGGACACACTCTATCTATGGTATAACATTCCACGTGATGGATATCCTGCATTGTACACGTCATTACCCTGGATAAAAGACATGCACACCTGTTAAAGGTAGAATAAGGGACAGTGTGAGCCCTTAGCAATGTCAGGGGTCCGTGACCCAGAGGTTTAAGGAGAGCAAAGAGGGGATAAAAGTCCCAACAACATTGAGAGGAGTGGTGGGACTCGAACCGGGTATCCTCTATTTCTTAGACCACTGGCCTATCCATTATTTTATCCTTCTGCTTCAGGCCAATACCCTCAGAAATCCTGGTGCTCTGCATGTAGCCTGTCACAGTTATATACTCTTTCTCTGAGGACAAGCAGGCTGCTTGTTCTCACACGTGGGTCGACGTCTGCATCGGCCCGGGAACCGGCATTTTGCAAGCAAAACATTAAAAAATCTTGCCAGAGTTTTCTGGTGTGCGTGCAGCGCGCAGTGCGCATGCGTGGATCGATTTCCCGCCCGTCGTGTTGAGGTGCGGTCAAGTTTTTTCCCCACTCCTCTCAGGCCCGGAAAAGAGTTTTCTTCGTTTTTCTGACTTTTGCCTTCTTTCTTTCTTAGTTTAGTAGAATTTACAGTTAAAAAAAAAACTTCCCGTAGTTTTCTTTATTTTTTTGCCCTTTTAAAGTTTCCTTTTTTTTGACGCGGCTGGCTTAGGCTGCGCGGTCGGGTTGTTCCCTTTTCGTGCCCTTTTTTCTTTTAACAGGCACGATCGCATCTTTTGATTTCGGCAAAGCTGTTTTTTCTTCCATGTCATCGAAGACACTCAGCGGCTTCAAACGTTGTAATCGGTGCAACCGGACCATCTCGGGTACCGATACCCACGCTTGGTGTATCCAGTGCCTTGGGCCCGACCATAGCACAGCCACTTGCAGTCTTTGTCTTTGCATGAAGAAACGGACCCAAGCGTCTTGAGAGCCCCAACGAGAGAAGCTTTTTGGGGCTCAGTCCGGTCCTTCGACGTCGACTTCGGGAGCGAAGGTAATGGCTGCAGAATGACCCACTCATGCTGGGAGCAGTGAGGCATCAAGTGGGTCTCCACCTGTCTCGAGGCCTCCTGTTATTTGGACCCGGCCCCGAGGAGACGTGAGGATTCCATGTCTTCCTCTTTGGTACCGAGGAGTCTCGATGGCGGGCGTCGAGCGAAGGTGAAGAAGCACCGTCATCGTTCTCCTTTGACACATGGTGCCGGGAGCTCCGGGGCATTGAGGGATTCGTCACCTGAGAAGCATTGGCTCCAAGAGGATTGCTCTCCCTTTATTCAGGAGGTGCCGATGCATTGGTCTAGCAGCCCAGAACCTGCTCCCGAGCTTCGACAGATTCTGCCACTGGCTCCATTACCGACCCCGCAGCCTTGTCCGACAGCGGCTCTCGACGAGCGCATCAGGGCCCTGATTCCAGAGCTTCTGAAAGGGTTGCTGCGCCAGTCTGCTTCGGTGTCAGGGGTGCTTGCGCCTTCCACACCGTCTGCTGCAGCGGTATCTGGCCCTTCGCCTGTGGTGAGGTCCCCGACCTCTGTGCCGCCTGCGGCATCGGTGTCAGCTGCCACCCAGGTTGACTCCCCTTCTTCGTTGGTGGAGGAAGCTTCACCGGAGTCCAGACAGGTCTCGACTTCTCGGCACCGCCATCGAGGACGTCGTTCCTCGGCGTCCAGGCAGGCTCAGTTTCGGACTGCTCTGAGAGATGTCTTATCCGATACTGAAGATGAGCGTTCGTGGGAGGAAGAGGAGGATCCCAGGTACTTTTCTTCTGATGAGCCCTATGCGATTCCTTCTGAACCTTCCCCTCCACCAGAAAGGAGACTTTCTCCACCGGAAAGTCTATCCTTTACCTCCTTTGTCCGGGAAATGGCTGCGGCTATTCCCTTCCCTATGGAGGTTGAGGATGAGCCCAGAGCTGAGATGCTCGAGGTCCTGGATTATCCTTCTCTGCCTAGAGAGACTGCAACGGCTTCTTTGCATAATGTACTGAAGGAAGTCCTTATGCGAAACTGGTCGTTCCCTCTGTCTAATCCCGTGATGCCGAAAAGGACTGAAGCCCAATATCGGATCCACAGGGAGCCTGGATTGATGAAGTCTCAGCTACCTCACAATTCCATGGTGGTAGACTCCGCTCTCAAAAGAGCCAAGAGTACTAGGGACTATGCCTCGGCACCCTCAGGCAGAGAATCTAGAACCTTGGACTCTTTTGGGAGGAAGGCGTATCTGGCCGCTATGCTCGCTGCCAAGATCCAAACATACCAGCTCTTCACAAGCATCCACTTGTGGAACTCAGTGAGGCAATTGTCTAGCTTGGTTGATGCACTCCCTCCGGAGCAAGCCAAGCCTTTTCGCCAGGTGGTCAGGCAGCAGAAGGCGTGTAGAAAATTCCTGGCCAGGGGTATGTTCGACACTTTTGATGAAGCATCCAGGATCGCTGCCCAAGGTATAGTGATGCGCAGACTGTCATGTCTGTGTGTCTCTGACCTGGATCATTCAGTCCAGCAGCGGAGGGCGGATGTTCCTTGCCAGGGGGATAACCTTTTTGGTGAAAAAGTAGAGAATCTGGTTGACCAGCTCAAGAAGCACAATTCTCCCTCCCGCCGGGCGTCTTCTGCTACTACCTCCTCATCTAGGAGGTTTTTTGGAGGGAAGAGGAGTGCTCCCTATTCCTATTATAGGCGTAGGTACACTCCTGCTTTTCAGCAGCCTGTCCAGGCTCAGTCCTAGCGCGCTCGTTCTCGTCAACAGTGTGCGCCTAAGGCCCTCTGCGGCTCCCCAGCAAAAGCAGGGGCCGGGCTTTTGACTGGCTCCAGTTCAGCATAGCCTCAGTAAAAGTGTCCGTGCCGGACAGCTTGCCGGTTGGGGGGAGGTTGATATTTTTTCATCAGAGGTGGCCTCTTATAACCTCCGACTGGTGGGTTCTACAAATAGTCCAGTCAGGATACACACTCAGTCTGGAATCCAAACCTCCAAATTGTCCACCGGGACCTCATTCTTACAGTTCCCAGAACAAACAGGTACTTGCAGAGGAACTCTCTGCCCTTCTGAAGGCCCAAGCGGTCGAACCCGTTCCACCAGGGGAAGAAGGGCTGGGATTCTATTCCAGGTACTTCCTTGTGCAAAAGAAAACAGGGGGGATGCGTCCCATCCTAGACCTAAGGGCCCTGAACAAATTTCTTGTCTGAGAAAAGTTCAGGATGGTTTCCCTAGGCACCCTTCTTCCAATGATTCAGGAAAACGATTGGCTATGCTGTCTGGACTAAGGATGCTTACACACACATCTCGATACTTCCAGTTCACAGGAAGTATCTTCGATTTTGGCTAAGAACACAGCACTTTCACTACCATGTACTGTGTTTTGGCCTGGTGTCTGCGCCCAGAGTGTTTACCAAATGCCTAGCTGTAGTCACAGCATCACTACGCAGACTGGGAATGCATGTGTTTCCTTATCTCGATGATTGGCTGGTGAAGAGCACCTCGAAGGAGGGTGCTCTAGAGTCCATGCAAATAACTATTCGAGTGCTAGAGCTACTGGAGTTTGTCATAAATTATCCCAAGTCCCATCTCACCCCAGTCCAAGCATTGGAATTCATTGGAGCCCTGTTGAACACTCAGACAGCTTGAGCTTATCTTCCCGAGACAAGGGCAAACAATCTTCTGTCCCTGGTGTCCATGGTTCGAGCGTCTCACCGTGGCTCAGCAGATGTTGAGACTTCTGGGGCACATGGCCTCCACAGTTCATGTCATAGTAACATAGTAACATACATAGTAACATAGTAGATGACGGCAGAAAAAGACCTGCACGGTCCATCCAGTCTGCCCAACAAGATAACTCATATTTGCTGCTTTTTGTGTATACCCTACTTTGATTTGTACCTATGCTCTTCAGGGCACAGACCGTATAAGTCTGCCCCGCACTATCCCCGCCTCCCATCCACCGGCTCTGGCACAGGCACAGACCGTATAAGTCTGCCCAGCACTATCTTCACCTCCCCAGCCCTGCCTCCCAACCCCGGCTCTGGCACAGACCGTATAAGTCTGCCCAGCCCTATCCCCGCCTCCCAACCTCCAGCCCCGCCTCCCGATCTTGACTAAGCTCCTGAGGATCCATGACATGTCTACATATGAGATCAGCTCAATGGACCCTAGCTTCCCAGTGGTTTCAAGCTGCGGGGGATCGAGAGGATGTCATCCAACTGTCCACCGACTTTTGGAATTCTCTCCAGTGGTGGACAATTTGACCCAATTTGTCCATGGGACGACCATTCCAAGTTCCTCAGCCACAAAAAGTGCTGACGACGGATGCATCTCTCCTGGGGTGGGAAGCTCATGTAGATGGGCTCCACAATCAGGGAGCCTGGTCCTTTCAGGAAACAGGTCTGCAGATCAACCTCCTGGAATTGAGTGATCTGGAACGCTCTAAAGGCTTTCAGAGATCGGCTGTCCAACCAAATCATTTTAAGTCAGACAATCAGGTTGCCATGTATTACACCAACAAGCAGGGGGGCACCGGATCTCGCCCTCTGTGTCAGGAAGCTGTCCAGATGTGGCTTTGGGCTCACCGTCACGGCATGTTTCTCCAAGCCACTTATCTGGCAGGAGTAAACAACAGTCTGGCCAAAAGGTTGAGCAGGTTCATTGAACACGGGCGTAGTCCGCAAAATCTTCCGAGTGTGGGGCACCCCCTCAGCGAATCTTTTTGCCACTCAGATCAATCACAAGGTCCCTCAGTTCTGTTCCAGACTTCAGGCCCATGACAGACTAGCGTCAGATGCCTTTCTCCTTCATTGGGGGACAGGCCTTCTGTAAGCGTGTCCTCCCATACCTCTAGTAGGGAAGACTTTGCTGAAACTCAAGGAAGACTGCGGAATCATGATCCTGATTGCACCCTTCTGGCCGTGTCAGATTTGGTTCCCTCTTCTTCTGGAGTTGTCGTCCAAAGAACCATGGAGATTGGACTGTTTTCCAACCCTCATCACTCAGAACGAGGGGTCGCTTTTACATCCCAACCTCCAGTCTCTGGCTGTCATGGCCTGGATGTTGAGAGCTTAGAATTCGCCTCCTTGGGTCTTTCAGAGGGTGTCTCCTGAGTCTTGCTTCCTTCCAGGAAAGATTCCACGAAGAGGTGTTACTGTTTCAAATGGAGGAGGTTTGCCATCTGGTGTAACAGCAAGGCCCTAGATCCTCTTTCTTGTCCTACACAGACCCTGCTTGAATACCTTCTACACTTGTCAGAGTCTGGTCGTTCACCTTACTACGATTAGTGCTTATCATCGTCGTGTAGAGGGTAGGCCTATCTCTGGACAGCCTTTAGTTGTTCACTTTATGAGAGGTTTGCTTTTGTCAAAGCCCCCTGTCAAACCTCCAACAGTGTCATGGGATCTCAACGTCGTTCTCACCCAGCTGATGAAAGCTCCTTTTGTGCCACTGAATTCCTGCCATCTGAAGTACTTGACCTGGAAGGTCGTTTTCTTGGTGTCTGTTACTTCAGCTCGTACAGTCAGTGAGCTTCTGGCCTTGGTAGTGCATGCACCTTATATCAAGTTCCATCACAAAAGAGTAGTCCTCTGCATTCATCCTAAGTTCCTGCCAAAGGTGGTGTCGGAGTTCCATCTGCAACGTGGTCATTAGTGCACACATTCACATCTCACTACTGCCTTCAGCAGGATACCCGACATGACAGTCGGTTTGGGCAGTCAGTGCTGCAGAATCTGTTTGGGGTTTAGAATTCAACTCCACCCCCCTAGACCCATTTTTGTTCTGTTCCAGGCTGCACTCTCAGTTAGTTGTTTATGGTTTCAGGTCAATCTCTGTTATGTCCTCGTTGTTGCGAGGCCCAATTGACCAATGTTCATTGTTTTGAGTGAGCCTGGTTGCTAGGGATACCCCATATGTGAGAACAAGCAGCCTGCTTGTCCTCGGAGAAAGTGAACATACATACCTGTAGTATGTACATACCCTTTGGAGTTGTTGTTTGTTATTTGCTTTTTGATTAAACTGAGCGGGAACGCTCATGCAATGGGCGGGAAATCGATCAGCGCATGTGTGCCAGAAGACTCTGGCAAGATTTTTTAATGTTTTGCTTGCAAAATGCCGGTTCCCGGGCCGACACGGACATCGACCCACATGCGAGAACAATCACCCTGCTGTCCTCGGAGAATACCCGCTACAGGTATGTATCTTCGCTTCTCAGATAATAGCTAGGACTGAAATGAAGAGTACCATTTCCCCTTGTGCCTGATTGCAAAGGTTGATATGGTGTGGACAGGCCAAGTGAATCCCTCTAGATAGTCAGATCCATAGGGCTGCAATCATTGTATGTGGGGTATATTCTTACCTGTTCCTCAGGATGTGCAAATCTGTCCTGGCTGCCCACTCCATGAATGGTGGCACAGGGGGAAAGTTTAGGGGATAGGAAGGTTGTTTGCGCTTGTAACAAAGCCTTCAGCCATGATTGCATAAGTACATAAGTGTTGCTATATTGGGACAGACCGAAGGTCCATCAAGCCCAGCATCCTGTTTCCAACAGTGGCCAATCCAGGTTACAAGTGCCTGGCAAGATCCTAAAACAGTACATTTTGTGCTGCGTATCCTAGAAATAAGCACTGGATTTTCCTCAAGTCCATTTTAATAATGGCTTATGGATTTTTCTTTTAGGAAGCTATCCAAACCTTTTTAAAACTCTGCTAGGCTAACTGCTTTTACTACATTCTCTGGCAACAAATTCCAGAGTTAATTACACGTTGAGTGACGACAAATTTTCTCTGATTCATTTTAAATTTGCGTGCCCTCTAGTCGTAGTATTTTTGGAAAGAGTAAACAAACGATTCACGTCTATCCTTTCCAATCCATTCGTTATTTTATAGACCTCTATCATATTCCCCTCAGCCATCTTTTCTCAAAGTGAGCCCTGCTAGCCCTTTCCTCATGTCATCCCATCCGATTTATTATTGTCATTGCCCTTCTCTGTACCTTTTCTAATTCTACTATATCTTTTTTGAGATGCGGTGACCAGAATTGCACACAATATTCAAGGTGCGGTTGCACCATGGAACAATACAAAGGCATTATAACATCCTCATTTTTGTTTTCGATTCCTTTCCTAATAATACCTAACATTCTATTTGCTTTCTTAGCTGCAGCAGCACACTGAGCAGAAGGTTTCAACGTATCTTCAACGATGACACCTAGATCCCTTTCCTGGTCAGTGACTCCTAATGTGAAACCTTGCATTACATAGCTATAGTTTGGTTTCCTCTGTTCAACATGCATCACTTTGCACTTGCTCACATTAAACGTCATCTGCTATTTGGATGCTCAGTCTCCCAGTCTCGTAAGGTCCTCTTGTAATTTATCACAATCCTCTTGTGATTTAACAACTTTGAATAACTTTGTGTCGTCAACAAATTTAATTGCCTCACTAGTTACTCCCATCTCTAGATCATTTATAAATATGTTAAAAAGCAGCTGTCCCAGCACATACCCCTGGAGAATCCCACTATCTATCCTTCTCCATTGATAATACTGACCATTTAACCCTACTCTCTGTTTTCTGTCTTTTAACCAGTTTTTAATCCACAGTAGAACACTACCTCCTTTCCCATGACTCTTCAATTTCCTCTGGAATCTTTCATGAGGTACTTTGTCAAATGCCTTTTGAAAATCTAGATACATAATATCGACCGGCTCACCTTTATCCACGTTTGTTCACCCCTTCAAAGAAATGTAATAGATTGGTGAGGCAAGATTTCCTTTTATAAATCCATGTTGGCTTTGGCTCATAATCCATGCTTTTGAATATGCTCTGTAATTTTGTTCTTTATAATAGTCTCTACCATTTTGCCTGGCACCGACGTCAGGCTCACCGATCTATAATTTTCCGGATCACCTCTGGAACCTTTTTAAAAAATCAGTGTTACATTGGCCACCCTCCAATCTTCTGGTACCATGCTTGATTTTAAAGATAAATTACATATTACTGACAATAGTTCCGCAAGTTCATTTTTCAATTCTATCAGTACTCTGGGATGAATACCATCCAGACCAGGTGATTTGCTACTCTTCAATTTGTCAAATTGCACCATTACATCCTCCAGGTTTGTAGAGATTTCATTTAGTTTGTCTGACTTGTCAGCTTTGAATACCATTTCTAGCACCGGTATCTCTCCCACTTCTTCCTCGGTGAAGACTGAAGTGAAAAATTAATTTAATCTCTCAGCTACAGCTTTGTCTTCCCTGAGTGCCTCTTTTACCCCTTGGTCATCTAGAAGTCCAACTGATTCTTTTGCAGGCTACTTGCTTTTAATATACCTAAAAAATGTTTTACTATATGTTTTTGCCTCCAACGCAATCTTTTTTTCAAACTCCCTCTTTGCCTTCCTTATCAGTGCTTTGCATTTGACTTGCCATTCCTTATACTCTTTCTTATTATTTTCATTCAGTTTCTTTTTCCATGTTCTAAAGGATTTTCTTTTAACTCTAATAGTCCTTCACCTCACTTTTTGACCATGCTGCCTGTCATTTCATCTTCCAGGATAGTATTATTGAACAAAATTCATGCCTGATGTAAATTTTTGATCTTCGCAGCTGCTCCTCTAAGTTTTTTTTCACCGTTTTTCTAATTTTATCATAGTCTCCATTTTGAAAGTTAAATGCTAACGTATTGGATTTCCTGTTTGTACTTAGTCCAAAGCCAATATCAAATCTGATCATACTATTATCATTGTTATCAAACGGCCCCAGCACCATTACCTCCTGCACCAGATCATGTGCTCCACTAAGGACTAGGTCTAGAATTTTTCCTCCTCTTATTGGCTCCTGAATCAGCTGCTCCATAAAGCAGTCCTTTCCTGCAGAATTTTCAATCTGTTTGATTAAAGGCCCTCCTTAATATACAATGCTAAACGTCCACTAATTTGATCCACCCTATCAGTACGATATAATTTGTACCCTGGTATGACAGTGTTCCACTGGTTATCATCCTTCCACCAGGTCTCAGAGATGGCTATTATATCTAATTTTTCATTTAGTGCAATATATTCTATCCCATCTTATTTCTTAGGATTCTGGCATTCGCATATAGACATTTCAAACTATGTCTGTTTTTCGTATTTACATCTTGCTCAGCAGATGAGTGTTAATTTGCAGTCTTTTGTCTGATTTTTACTTAGACATCTGGTCTACTATGGTCTCTATTGCAACCTTGCTATAGAGATACCCTATCTTCCCTGATTTGATCATATCTTTGAAAGATACCTTGTTCTGTACCATGCAATTCTGAATGACTGTCGGCCTTCCCCCAGGCTCCAGTTTAAAAGCTGTTCTATCTCCTTTTTAAATGCCGATGCCAGTAGCCTGGTCCCACCCTGATTAAAGTGGAGCCATAATTCCGGAATAGGCTCCCCCTTCCCCAGAATGTTGCCCAGTTCCTTACAAATCTAAAACACTCCTCCCTGTACCATCGACTCATCCATGCATTCAGACTCCGGAGCTCTGCCTGCCTCATGGGCTCTGCACGCGGCACTGGGAGCACTTCAGAAAATGCTACCCTAGAGGTTCTGGATTTGAGCTTTGTACCTAAGAGCCTAAATTTGGCTTCCAGAATCTTTCTCCCACATTTCCACTGCCAGCTCCTCCCCATCACTATCTAAAATCTTATCTAGGTTACAAGTGAGATCCGCCACCTTCGCACCAGGCAGGCAAGTCACCAGGCAATCCTCACGTCCACCTGCTACCCAGCAATTTACATGCCTAATAATTGAATCACCAACTACAACAGCCATCCTTACCCTTCCTTCCTGGGCAGAAGCTCCTCGAGACACATCCTTGTTGCGAGAGAATATTGTATCCCCTGGTGGGTTGGTCCTGGCTACAGGATTACTTCCAGCTGCACCAGGATGATGCTCTCCTTTTAGAAGACCTCCCTCCTCCAAGGCAGCACAGGGGCTGCCAGACTGGAGGTGGGACTTCTCTACAAAGTCCATATAGGCCTCCCCTATGTACCTCTCTGTCTCCCTCAGCTCCTCCAAGTCTGCTACTCTAGCCTCAAAATGGACTCGTTCTCTGAGAACTAGGAGCTCTTTGTATCGCGCACACACATTGAGCCTCTTTGAGAGGCCCTGTGAGCAGCTAATTGTCCTGTTCACCCCAGATACTATTTAGATAGTAAACAGATGTTTAGTTAGTTTTATAATTGATACATATTTTGGTTCCTGTTATTGTTTTGCTGATTGCACCTTTTCTGTTCATTGTTCTAATTTTTCATGACAGTAACCTAGAAATCACAGGGGATAATTTGAAAGCGGAAGAACATTACAGAAGTCCAGATTGCTAATCACAAAAGCATGGATAAGTGGGACCAAAGCATGGATGAAACAAGTGTCTGTAACAAAACAGTGGGTTTTAAGCCTGTAAAACTGTATTATTTCTTGAAGTGCATTTCTCTATTTTGGCCAGCAGGTGGTGCGTGTTTATGTTTAAAGCTTTTACAGACAACTGACTGTGCCTTCTTTAGTTAACACAGATCTGAGGTAACCTGCAGTGATGTGGCCAGCTATTTTATAAAACTTGTTGTTCTAGGCTCTGATTGGCCCAGGAGCTCAAAATTCAGCTAGGATATATTGGCCTTTTCTCCTTTCTTAGCCAGGGAGAAAAGAGACAAGGATCTCTTTGCTGAGGCCCTGTGAACAGTTATATTTGATAACCTGTGAGCAGCTATATGTCCTGTCGCCCCAGGTACTATTTAGATAGTAAACAAATGTTTAGTTACTTTTATAATTGATCCATATTTGTTACCTGTTATTGTTTTGCTGATTGCACCTTTTCTATTAATTGTTCTAAGTTTTCATGACAATAAACATTTTTATTTTATTTCCTCTTCTTGTCTGGACTAAGAATCCTGGTGGTTTGTGTGTTGGGTCCGTGAGTGCCGTCTAGGAACTGTTGGACCACTGGGAGTGTGGCACCAGTAATCTAGAAATCATTGGGGATAATTTGAGAGCAGAAGACTCGCCCAGAGGCGGTTGGGACTGAGTTGGTGGGAGGAGGGTGCTAATATAGAGTACAAACGGCAGGTGCAGGAGGACCTGAGCTGTGCTGGGGATAGAACCTCTATGTGGCAGCGGTGTAGCCCCTAGGCAGGTGGCTAGGCATTTTGTGACAGTGTCTTACAGACCTAATTTGATGTAATCTATAGAAGCGGCACTGTATAACAGATGTGATTTGCACCTGAAAATTAAGCTGATCATCTAAAAGAACACCTGGTATTTGTAATGTAGGAACAAGCTAAAGAGCCCTAACCTCTTTAGCCTTTCCTCATATTGGCGCAGTTCTATCCCCTCTATCATTCTGGTTGCTCCTCTTTGAACCTTTTCTAATTCCACTATATCTTTTTTTGAGATTCAGAAACCAGAATTGAACACCTCAAGGTGAGGTTGCACAATAGAGTCATATACAGGCATTATAGTATTTTTTGATCTTATTTTGCATCCCTCTCCTAATTATATAGCATGCTGTTTGCTTTTTTTTTGGCCACTGCTGCACACTAGGCAGAAGATTTCAGCATACTGTCTACAATGACACCTATGTCTTTTTCTTGAGTGTTAACTCCTAAAGTGGATCCTAGCAACAGATATCTATGATTCAAATTATTCTTCCCAATGTGAATCATGTTGTATTTGTCTACATGAAATTTCATCTGCAATTTGGATGCCCAGTCTTCCAACGTCCTAAGGTCTTCCTGCAATGTTTCAAAATCTGCATGCGTTTTGAAAACTTTGAATAGTTTCATGTCATCTGCAAATTTAATCACCTCACTCATCGTTCTGATTTCCACATAATTTATAAACATGTTACATAGCATCAGTCCCAGTACAGATCCCTGTGGCACTCCACTATTCACCCTCCTCCATTAAGAAAAATGGCCATTTAACCCTACCCTCTGCTTTCTATCCAATAACCAATTCTTAATCCACAGAACATTGCCTCCTACCCTGACTCCTTTATTTGTCAGAAGTCTCTCATGAGATACTGTGTCAAAAGCTTTCTGAAAATCTAGATACACTATATCAAACAACTCACCTTTATCCACATATTTATTCATGCCTTCAAAGAAATGAAGCAAATTGGTGAGGCAAGACCTCCCTTGGCTGAATCCATGCTGACTCTGTCCCGTTAAACCATGGCTGTCTACATGTTCTGTTATTTTATTCTTTATAAAAGTTTCCACTATTTTACCCGGCACTGTGTATCAACAACTTGGAAAGCTAAAGGTGGACAAAGCCATGGGACCGGACGGGATCCACCCCAGAATATTGAGGGAGCTAAGAGAGGTTCTGGCAGGTCCTCTTAAAGATTTGTTTAATAAATCCTTGGAGACGGGAGAGGTTCCGAGGGATTGGAGAACGGCGGATGTGGTCCCTCTTCACAAAAGTGGTGATAGGGAAGAAGCTGGAAACTACAGGCCGGTAAGCTTCACTTCGGTTATTGGAAAAGTAATGGAAGCGATGCTGAAGGAAAGGATAGTGAATTTCCTGGAAGCCAATAAGTTGCAAGATCCGAGACAACATGGTTTTACCAAAGGGAAATCGTGCCAAACGAATCTCATTGAATTCTTTGACTGGGTGACTGGAGCATTGAATCATCGACGTGCTATAGACATAATCTACTTAGATTTTAGCAAAGCTTTTGACACGGTTCCCCACAGGAGGCCCTTAAATAAATTCGATGGGCTGAAGATAGGTCCTGAAGTGGTGAACTGAATTAGGAACTGGTTGATGGACAGACGACAGAGGGTGGTGGTAAATGGAGTTCGCTCGGAGGAGGGAAAGGTGAGTAGTGGAGTGCCTCAGGGATCGGTGCTGGGGCCGATTCTGTTCAATATATTTGTGAGTGACATTGCCGTAGGGTTAGAAGGTAAAGTTTGCCTATTTGCGGATGATACTAAGATTTGCAACAGAGTGGACACCCAGGAGGGAGTGGAAAGCATGAAAAAGGATCTGAGGAAGATAGAAGAATGGTCTAAGGTTTGGCAATTAAAATTCAATGCGAAGAAATGCAAAGTGATGCACTTAGGGAGTAGAAACCCAAGAGAGACTTATGTGTTAGGCGGGGAGAGTCTGATAGGTACTGATGGGGAGAGGGATCTTGGGGTGATAGTATCCGAGGATCTGAAGGCGACGAAACAGTGTGACAAGGCGGTGGCTGTAGCGAGAAGGTTGCTAGGCTGTATAGAGAGAGGTGTGATCAGCAGAAGAAAGGAAGTGTTGATGCCCCTGTACAAGTCATTGGTCAGGCCCCACCTGGAGTATTGTGTTCAGTTTTGGAGGCCGTACCTTGCGAAGGATGTTAAAAAAATGGAAGCGGTGCAAAGAAAAGCTACGAGAATGGTACGGGATTTGCTTTCCAAGACGTATGAAGAGAGACTTGCTGACCTGAACATGTATACCCTGGAGGAAAGGAGAAACAGGGGTGATATGATACAGACGTTCAAATATTTGAAAGGTATTAATCCGCAAACAAATCTTTTCCGGAGATGGGAAGGTGGTAGAACGAGAGGACATGAAATGAGGTTGAAGGGGGGCAGCCTCAGGAAAGATGTCAGGAAGTATTGTTTCACAGAGAGGGTGGTGGATGCTTGGAATGCCCTCCTGCGGGAGGTGGTGGAGATGAAAACGGTAACGGAATTCAAACAAGCATGGGTTATGCATAAAGGAATCCTGTGCAGAAGGAATGGATCCTCAGAAACGTAGCCGAAATTGGGTGGCGGAGCAGGTGGGGGGAAGAGGGATGGGTGGTTGGGAGGCGAGGATAGTGGAGGGCAGACTTATACGGTCTATGCCAGAGCCGGTGATGGGAGGCGGGACTGGTGGCTGGGAGGCGGGAAGTACTGCTGGGCAGACTTGTACGGTCTGTGCCCTGAATAAGGTAGGTACAAATCAAGGTAAGGTATACACATACAGTATGTTTGTCTTGTTGGGCAGACTGGATGGACCGTGCAGGTCTTTTTCTGCCGTCATCTACTATGTTACCCGGCACTGAAGTCGGGCTTACCAGTCTATAATTTTACTGATCACCCTTAAAACCCTTTTAAAAAATCAGCATCACATTGGCCACTCTCCAGGTTATAGATCACTAGCAGCAGTTCAGCAATTTCATATTTGAGTTCTTTATGTTTCAATACCCAGGGGTGTATACTATCTCATTCAGGTGATTTATCACTGTTTAACTTTTCAATTTGGTCAGTACATCTTCCAAGTTCACTGAGATTTAATTCAATTCCTTTGCATCGTCACCCCTGAAAACCATTTCCAGTATAGGTAGAATTACATCTTCTTCTGTAAAAAAACAAAGCCTCTGGCAAATCTGATAGAATCAGCTGCAAAACTAACTACACATAAACACAATTTTTAAAAGGACATGAAGTGCTCTCTTCTTCCAGCTTTCCTCTCCCAGCTTCCCAAATATTTTCTCCTCTTCTCTCAATGTTCTCTCCCCCAACCCTCCCAAATACTTTTTCTTCTTCTTGCAGCTTTCCTCCATAACATTTTTCCTCTTCTCCCAGCTTTCCTCCTTCCCCTATCCCCTGGGGTATTCTCTCCTTTCAGCTCTCCCCTCTCAGCCTGCTACCAATAAAAGTTTTGTTAACTTTCTCATACCCCACAGCAAGAGTCATGATTCCTTTCCTCCCCGCCCCCCTGGACCTTCCTTACTCATTCCTTTCTTTTTCTCTCCTAGACTTACTGAGGAACTTTGAAATCCTTGCCAGCATTGGTGCCTGGTAGGAACATGCAGGCAAAAGAATGTGCTCAGATGCAGAGACAGTTTAAACGGTTCAGGATTGGGTTCCTCTTTGCAAGGCACATGGATTGGATAAAACGTGCCTTCTGGGGGCGGAGGGAGGCAGGGAGTGGTTGCAAAGAGGCCTCCGCATCTGTCAGAGGCACAGTGTGACACAGGGGTTATAGGGGACATACTGGGAGGCCGTCCAAAAGCCAGGGTGGGTGAGGAATCTGGGTGACAGCCATAGATGTCTGCCTTTTTTGTGTGGGGCAGGCAAGGGTAAGGAGCTCAAATTAATGGAGGAAGGTGAATTGTCTCCCCTTCTCAGATAGGCATTGACTAGCTTTCTCTTCTCTTCCCCCCCCCCCCCCCACCCCCCCCAAGCATGCATGCTATTATTATTTTCTTTTTTTGTGATAAGTATAGGTCATGCCCTGACATGAAGAAGTAACCAGGGACAGCTCTCCTAGTGAATGGCTGATGTAAGGACCTGAAGGGGCCCACTAGAGTGAGCTCCAACTTACAGATGACAGCCAAAAGCCAGAAGGCTGGAGGGAAATGATCTGCCCCTTGTATGGCTTAAGGGTGGGAGGGCCCATCACAAAAGGAAGAGAGTATTTCCCTTTTAACTGGTGGATCTTCTAGAAGCAAGAGGAGGGGCCCAAAAGGGGTGGGGAAGCTATTAGCAGCCCTATAAAAAGGCACTTCCCAGAAGAAGGAATTCAGAAGGGAAGGGGGCCTTGAAGAATGAGGAAGGATGGTGAATGGCAGTTAACGGGAGAAGCTGATTGGAACGGGCTGAGAATTCTGTGGCACGGACCCTAAAGAAGCAACTAGGAAAGCTGGACTTACAATAAGAAGGTTCTTACCTGATAGACTCAAAGGAAGAGGAGTTTTTTTTTAAGTACTTTGTGTTAGATGCCAGTGAGAAGAAAACACTGGAATAGCTTGTGACTTGGACTAACAGCCGGGGGTGGAGGACAGAGCCGTAAGGTGGCTGTCTTGAGACCCCATTTCTCCTGCAGGAGGGTTCAGTTAGAAGATTACTTTGTAAACTGTGTGTTTGAAGAATCCCCCCCCCCCCCAACATAGTGGTTGATGAAGGCTAGGAGTAGCTGATCTGCATATTGGTTGCCTAATTTGCATAATATCTGAGGCCTACTAACCAAGCATGTTTATTCCTATATGAGATGCCAGGGGGTGCATAAGATGTACCAGAACTGTTTTTGGGTCCATGAAAAACCTTAGTGGCGTTTGGACTGGATGGCTGGGGTGTGGAAAAATCACCCTACGTGTAGAGAGAACATCCTTGACATGGAGAGTACTGGCTGCTATAGTTGGGAGCTATCTCTGAGCTATTCCATAGAGCCAGACAGACACTCACTTGCACCCACTCTTCCTCCCAGGCCTGCTGCCATCAATCTCAACCTTTCCACTTGCTCAGTTGTAGCTACAGTAGGGTGACAGTAACATAATTTCAACCTTTGTATTTCCTTATATATCCTGCAATTGTTCCTCAGGGGCAGCAAAATCTCTTTTTATTTGGGGGGATCAAACAAACAAAGCTCTTTTCCTGCTCCTTCCACCCCCTGGTGCACATGTATGGAGCAACAAATTGGTAGGGTCCTGGTCCCTGTGCCCACCCCTCTCTGCAGTCTATGTTCTCCCTTCTTTCCCCTCCTCAGGACAATTTTCTTCTGTTCCTACTGCCAGACACTGTGTGAAGTAACACAAAACCCTGCAAATGGGCACTCAAGAGCTTGCCATACAGCATCAAATCCAAGAACTCAAAATGCACAACAGTACCTAATGAAAAGTCAGCAGTGCACTTCCAGTTGGGGAAAAAAGGATAAGCCAGACTATCAACTAGTAAAAATAAGATACTGTGAATTTGAAACAAATACACAGACAAAATATTAAATGGAAACCCCAAGAAATCACATACACTATCAACAGTGGAACATTGAAGAAAAGCAGAAATGCATTTTCCTCCTCTACAGAACAAAATACGAGTAATGCATATTTTTCAAAGTTGACAATCTTCATGCTCTAAAAATTGAAAAATACAGAGGGGTCACGTGGTACCATGAGAGAGAGCGGTCGCTAAAAAGCGGAGCTCCCACACTTCCTCGTTGATTAACAGCAATATCAGCAAACGACCCAAGCCCCATATCATCAAACCCTCTAAGCCATATCGGAAAGGGGAGAGCACGAGAAGCGAGCTTTAAATCGCTGGTTGGTAATAGCATGGCGTCTAAAATACAAAAGAAAGAGAAGGAGAAAAGCAAGGCCCAGGAGCCCAAAATGGCGGAAAGCCCGACGAGACAAGGCTCCTCGGTGTGTTCCGCGTGGACTGCCGAGATAACAGCTGAGGTGACGGCGGCGGTGGAAGCAGCACTAGATAAAAAATTACAAGCCTTATATGACATAGGCTGCTCACGAAAGACTGGACAGCTTTCATTTGGACCTTGATCACATGCAGCAGAGGATCGGAGACATAGAGGATCGTTTGCAAGAGGCTGAAGAACCCAGAGCGATGTTTCAGAAAAAAGTGGAGGTCTTAGAACAAAAATTAGATGATTTGGAGAACCGCGCACGGAGAAACAACCTGCGATTAGTAGGGCTCCGGGAAAATCTGAAAGATGGAGAGCTGGTGTGTTTTTTGGAGCGCTGGCTTGTAGAGACACTACATCTAAATAATCTACCAGACCCACTAAGAATTGAGCGAGCCCATAGGATCGGGCCAAGCAGCTTTAAGAAATGGCGCGGAGAAGAGTGTAATTCCACGCAATGTTCACTACAGGTTTTGCGAAGTAAGAACAAAAGGGGTGTGTGGCCCACACGGATCTGTGCGATAAGTTGACAGGCTTCAGACAAACCTCGAGTGGTAATCCTGAAGATCCTGCACTATGGGCACAAACAGGCGATATTGAAGGCGAACAGGACAGGCCCTGGGCTACAGTAAGAGGGCTGGAAGATCTTATGTTTCCAGGATTACTCGACCAGCGTGGCGGCAGCGAGGCGTGCATTCGCTCCTGTGTGTGCTGAGCTCTATGAGAGGAGGATAAAATTTTTCCTGATGTACCCAGCTAAATTACGGCTTTATCAAGACGGCGTGGAAAAGAACTTTGAAACTATGGAGAAAGCCAAAAACTTTTTGAAATCGCTACCAGCAAGAGAAGCAAAGTAAGGGTCGACCAGGCAGTTTGCATAATGGAACAAGGTTGAACCTGAGGGAATGGACCGCGGAGAACAACTGTGAAAAACTGGGACCAATTAATAGACTATACTGAGTGAAGATCTTACGAGAGAGTCAGGCAGAGCGCGCTGAAGTGTCCTCACAAGACTCTTGGAGGCCGCTTGATTTCAAAGCAGCTTTAAGAAATGGCGCGGAGAAGAGTGTAATTCCACGCAATGTTCACTACAGGTTTTGCGAAGTGAGAACAAAAGGGGTGTGTGGCCCACACGGATCTGTGCGATAAGTTGACTTTATATACTAACTAGTTATTTCTGATGTTTCCTATACCTTTTGATTTTTAGGGGTTTTGTGGGTACTAAATGCATAGAGAGATAGCATATGGTTATAAGAGGGGGGAAACTGACTGACACAGAGGCTTGGGACAAGAGGGAGAAGAGAGGGAGTGGGGTACTTATACATGACGAGTTCTGTATAGAATTCACTGGGAGGGACACTGGGGATGGGGGAGGCAGGGGGAGAGGGAAGAGGGGGAGGGCGGGGAGGGGTATCAGGGGGGACAAGAGAGGGGAGGAGGGCAGAATGAACAACTACTAGTTTCAGGCTTTATTAAAATCGGTATGATGATCGGGGGGATCGAAAAGTCACAGTTGACCAACTGGGGGAGAGGTAAGCTGGGATACCTTCTTCCCTTTGAAGATAATAACAATCATGATTATCAGCAACAGGGAATTATATAAGAAACGGGTAAGATAAAAATAATGTCATGGAATGTGGGGGGAATTATATCTCCGGTTAAAAGATCCAAAATTCTACAGGTATTGAATAGAAGTAAGGTGCATATAGCCATGCTTCAAGAAACACATTTTAATGAGTTGGAGCACAAAACGATGTGCCGATGGTGGGTTGGAGATTTGGTGGATAGTCCCACAACCAATAAGAAAGCAGGGGTGGCTATATTATTTCGAAAGGGACTTCAGTATGAAATGCAGCGACGAATTATAGACTCCCAGGGTAGATACATCATTCAACAAATTACACTAAACCAGAGGCCAATGCTGCTGGTTAACATATATGCTCCGAATCAATATGAAAAATTTTTTTTTCAGAATATTATTGGGCATATACAGAGTTTTGGCCAAATACCAGTGGTAATGGGAGGGGATTTCAACTTGGTTTACGATCCTATGGTGGTCTGCACTGGCCCTTCGCGGATTAGACCAGTGAACTATACCAGAGGGGTGCCATGGGTATGCTCGGAGTTGGGTCTTTTAGATTCCTGGCGTTTGTTACATCCTGACGGGCGCGACTATACCCACCTATCTAGGGCCCATGGCACGCAGTCACACATAGACTACTTGTTGATATCACAGCAATCTGCGACACATCTAGAGAAAGTGGAAATAGGGCCCACACAGGTATCAGATCACGCCACGATATGGATCACGCTGCACTGGGGACCGGTACTTGAGCGTCCATTTTACTGGCGGTTCCCCAGAGCTCTGTACTATGACTCACAGTTCCATACGTTTATGAAAGAGAAGTGGAAAGACTATGTAGAGACTAATGGGGATAGTTTCCAATCGGACCCTGTATTATTTTGGGAGGCGGCCAAAGCGGTGTTACGAGGGCATATTATATCCTACTCAGCCCACAAAAAGAAAATGAGGGAGGCTGCGCTTGTGCGCCTAGAAGAGCGGGTACGGAGGCTACGACAACAATATGGTAGGACACAATCACCTAATCACAAGAAACCCTTGGTAATGATGCAGATAGAACTGAATCAAATGCTTCAAGCTAGAACACAGAAATCACTGATATATTACAGATATCAGCTGTATAAACACGCAAACAAGCAGGGGATGTTGCTGGCGAGATTAGTTAACCAAGTGGGAGGGAAGAGATGGGTGACACAAATACAGGACAGTCAAGGAAAAAGACACCACACAAACGAGGATATAAATCAGGTGTTTGAAGCCTTCTATGCGAGACTTTACGCACAACCGATGGATGAGGGTCTACAGGCAGGGATGTATTTGGAGGACAAGGAGATACCAAAGATTACGGACCGACAACGGGCTACATTAAATGCGGAAATCACAGCAGATGAAGTCTGCTGGGGTATAAAAGATAGTCCATTATTTAAATCGCCAGGGGTGGACGGTTTTACGTCAGAGATGTATAAAATACTGGTGGAAGAGGGAGATCAAGTGATGCTTTGAGGGAGCAGGATGTGGAGTGTTAGCTCTCTGAAGCCTCATCCCAAAAATCGTTACCTAGACTGATTTTTCACTTGATTTTGCAAGCACCCCGACCGAGAGAAACTGGTGGAGTGGATGGAAAAATACTTGGAGAGTTCACCGAGCGGCATGGTGGGCAAGGGCCCGAAGCGCGAGAAAGGGAAGATCCCTGTGGATAGAACAAAGATGGCGGAGAAACATCAACCTGAAAGTTCGGCGTTTACAGAAGAGCAAGTTCAACAAATTACAACCGCTATGGGGATAGCGCTGGAACCAAAACTCGCGTGCCTCACAGAAAAGATAGTGAATGTTGAAGCCATGCTCGCGGATATCAACAAAAGTGCGGGAGAGTTGGAGCAAAGAGTATCAGCGCTCGAAGATGCGGCACCAGTAATGGAGACAGAGCTCGGCAAGCTGCAGAAGCAGGTGAAGGGAATGGCGGAGAAACTCGATGATCTAGAAAATAGATCTCGCAGGGCAAACCTCCGTATCATAGGGCTCCCAGAAGAGGTTGGAGAAAGGGACCTTACAACGATTCTAGAGAAGTGGCTGGCAGAAGAGCTTGCTTTGTCAGACTCGTGTGGCCCGCTGTGTTTAGAGCAGGCCCACCGTGTGGGGAAGTTACTGGAAGGCCGCCGAACACCGCGTGCGGTCATGATCAAAGTCCACAATTACACGCACAAAGTGGAGATTTTGAGAGGATATCGAATGAAGAGAGACAATTTGCAGTTCAAGGGTAATAAGATCTTAATCTTTCAGGATTACTCCCAAGCATTACAGGAACAGCGTAAGCAGTTTACTCCCCTGTGCAAAAAACTGCATGAGAAGAAGGTACGATTTTTGCTGCTGTACCCTGAAATCCTCAAAATCCACAATGATGGTCAGTGGAAGACCTATGCAGACCCAACTGATGCAAAGAATTATGTGGAACAATTATTGAATAAGTGAAGGTTATTACATATAGAAAAGGATGATAATTTGTAAGTGACAGAGATATGTTGCTGGATTTATTGATGTTTGGGTAAACAGGAGTATGGATCTCATATTGATAAGAGTTGGGGATGCTAATTGTTTAAAAGCTCAGATTGTATATTGTACGAACCTGGGATGGGGTCACAAGTGTTAAACGTGATCTTATCATCTGACTCATTATGGGTTGGATGCTAGAAAGGGATAGTGAAGAGGGGGGAAAAGAGCAGCGGGAAGTGGGGTGGGAGGGAGGGGCGGGGTGGGAGGGGAAAAGAACATGGAAGAGGCAAACACGGAGTGAGGGAGGGGTATAAGTGGGGGGGGGGGGGAGATTGCGGGTGCGACAGTGCTGGACCTACGGAGGTGGAGGGGCCATGATTTTTGTAAGTTTGGCAGTGGGGATTTGGTCACCGGGGGGAGGCTGGGCACCCCGGAGACGGACCATGAAGTGTTTGAGAAACATACTAATGATACGAGGATGATAAAATATGGTGGGACCCAAAAATAAAGGTGTTAGGATAGTGTCTTGGAATATCTGTGGGGTTAACTCGCCAGTGAAAAGAACAAAAATTCTGCAGGCGTTGAAAAGACACCATGCAGACATAGCGTGCCTGCAGGAAACAAGGCTGTCTTCTGAGGAACATCGAAAGTTGCAGCGCCACTGGGTGGGGGAAGTGTTTGACTCTCCCGCGAGTGGACGCTGGGGAGGTGTGGTGATTTTATTTAATAGAGCACTGGCGTACATGGCGAAATTGCTTTTTAAAGATACTGAGGGTAGATATGTGGGGCTGCAGGTAAATATGCAGGGACGAGATTTTTTGTTAGTGGCAGTGTACGCTCCTGTGGGCGCTAAATCGGCCTTGTTTGCGCATCTCTTAAAAGAATGCCAGGGCTACCCTAAATTACAATTAGTCCTAGAAGGGGACATGAATGCAGTTATGGACCCGGACATAGACCACACAGGCGAGGGCTCTCAACGCTATACACACCCTCCAACGGAGTTGGAGATGTTCACAACAGCAGGGATAGTGGACGCATGGAGACTGCTACATCCTGAAGAAAAAGAGTACACACATATTTCGAGAGCGCATAAAACACAAGCTAGACTAGATTACATTTTTGTAACACAAACCATTTTTCCTCAGATTCTAGAAGCCACGATGGGGACGGATCATGTGATGATCTGGGTGGACCTGGAGGCAGCAACTCATGTGCCTGGAACCCAGAACTGGCGATTCCCGACATATTTAGCGTCTTCAACGGAATTCACTAATTATTTGCAGTCTAAGTGGCAGGTGTTTGAATCTACAAATGGCCAACATCTAGAAGACCCGTTGCTGTTTTGGTCTACTGCCAAGGCAGTAATAAGAGGAGATATAATTTCTTACGTTAGTGGGAGGAATAAGAGAATAACAGCGAAATTAGTAGAGTTAGAAAACAAATTAAGGGCATTAAAAAAGAGGTACACGAGATGCCCCACACCTGCAATATATGATACCCTAATAGCAACCAGAATAGCTCTTACCAGTTTGATACATGACAGAACAACTAAAATGCTCCTCTACCAGAAATATAGATTTTTTAAATTTGGCGAGCGAGCGGGTGGCATGATGGCGCGTTTAGTTAAACGTATGCGAAGGTCTCATCATATACCTGTGGTTAGGGACGCCAAAGGCTCTCTTTGCACAGATTTATCTGAGATAGCGCGAGTTTTCCGAAATTATTATGCTAATATATATTCACAAGAAACTTTACAGAGGACGGAGGGAGAGATGGTAGACTATTTGGAGAAGTCTGGCATGCCACGTTTGACCCCAGATATGGTAGAAACCCTCAATGCATCAGTTACCATGAAGGAACTTTTAAAAACAATTAAAGCTTTGAGGTACTCCTCAGCTCCCGGGCCGGATGGGTACATGGGGGAGTTTTTCAAGATTCTACAGACCCAGGTTGCAGGCCCGCTGTTAGATTACTTTGCAACGGTAGTAGAAGAGAAAAGATTCCCACAACATGCAAATGTAGCTTTAATTAGCCTCATTCCTAAGATGGGAAAGGATCTTACAGCCAGGGTCATACAGACCAATCTCTCTGATCAATGTGGACATTAAGATCCTGTCTAGAATATTGTCGGAGAGATTGGCGAGATTGCTACCACAGATAGTGCAGAGAGATCAAACTGGATTTGTACGGGGTCGACAGTCTGGCATCAATGTAAGAAAATTATTAGTTCGCATGCTACAGGGGAGGGCCACCCAGAACCCATATTTAATAGTAAGCTTAGATGCAGAAAGAGCATTTGATCGGGTGGGGTGGCCCTTCCTGTTTGCAACTCTGAGGTGGTTGGGAATCTCGGGCTGGTTTTATGATGCTATCCAAACAATGTATTGTGACCCCCAAGCCAGCCTGCTGGCGAATGGGATAAGGACAGATTCTTTTCCTATCAACCGTGGCACTAGGCAGGGATGTCCGCTATCTCCCCTGTTGTTCCTCTTGGTGTTAGAACCATTATTATGTGTGATACGGGCAGATGAGGGCATAGGGGGAGTGCGGTTACCAGGGACAACACTGAAAGTACTCGCATATGCGGACGATTTGATAGTGCTACTGGGAGAGCCACAAGAATCGATAGTCAGGTTACTCACGGTGATAACAGAGTATGGGACTTACTCAGGCTACAAGTTGAACCCCACAAAATCGCTAGCACTGCCGATGAGTGAGGAGGTTCGGGTTAATTGGGCAGGGCTGTTTCCTCTAACATGGGCCACAGATCAGATTACATACCTGGGGGTAACTATACCAGTTGATATTACCAAATTGTATATGAAAAATGTACTGCCATTACTTATAGAAACAAAAAGAATATTGGGTCTTTGGGCAGATTGTCCTCTAACACTGGTGGGAAGAATCTCTCTATTTAATATGATGTTAGCGCCTCGTTGGATTTACATGTTTCAAATGCTACCCTTAGCGCTGCGGCGCAAAGAAGAGAAGGCCTTGCATAGAGCAATACAAGGTTTCCTGTGGAGGGGAAAGCGACCCAGGTTGCCTCTTGCAGTGCTGCAGACACCTAAGGAACAAGGTGGAATGGGATTGTTAAATGTTAAATATCTATCAGTAGCTTGTTCCATGAGACACATGAGAGACTGGCTAATGGAGACTAATCACTTTTCGGATGGAATAACAGAGGCTGCCTTAGTGCCGGACATTCATCTTAGCTGGCTTCTCCATACAATACCTGGCAAGCAAGTGAAAGAGTTGGTGCGTAACCCACTATTGCTGTCTGCCAGAGCAAACTGCAGATGGCTTTGTCGGAGACACGGGTTCTCGGCGGCGAGCACCCCATATTTACCATTACACAGAAATCCGGACTTCCCAGCTAGTGAACACTCTCAAGTATTTAGGCGATGGGAGGCAAAAGGGATAAAATACCTGAGTCAACTCGTCACAGAAGAAGGGGTTATAAAACCCTTCTTAGATATCAAGCAGTCGTTTGGTCTGTCGCATGCAGACTGGTTTGCGTACCTACAAACACGCCATTACATTGCATCCTTGGATTGGACTACCTTGACGGAAGATGTGCAGGATGTTTTCAATGAGGCACTCACACTAGGTGCGACTAATATTATACCTTTGCGCTTTCACCACAGATATCTTAAGGATACAACAGAGGAACTGGACTTTAAACAGCTGACAAGTGCTTGGGCAAAGGACTTACAAAATAATTTGACAGAGGAACAATTCCGAGCATACATGCACAAAATTCAAAAACCAGCAGTCTTCCCGAGGCACTGGGAGATGCAGTACAAGTTTGCGCTGAGACTATATATATCACCAAGGAGAGCCCTCAGAGCAACGCTGGGTTCCGACGGGACATGTCCGAAATGCTCATACGAACTAGCTACACTGGCACACATGTTTTGGCATTGCCCAGTTATTCAAGCTTTTTGGAGTCAGGTAGTGGACACAGCAGCTAAACTCTGGAAGTGGAACATTCCCATTTCATCTATGATGCTTTTTGATGAATATCAGTTGGGGAGCCAGCCCCCATCAGGGTTGACTCACTTTTTACATACGTAATTCTATGTTGATGGGGAAAAAAGTAATACTACTTTGTTGGAGAGAGGGGCATGGTCCGTTCTTGAGTGTGTGGAGAACACACGATAGACTTATTAAAATTAGAACATTGTAATTTACGTAAGAATATTTCTGCAGCCAACAAACATCAGTTCTATACTGTATGGCGCAGATTTTTGACTACACTTCACCCAGTGGCGAGAAAGAGACTTCTCTACCCACGGGGGGGGGGGGGGGGGGGGGGGGGGGGGGAGGGTACTGTGGGATGGGTAGGGGGAGGTGGGAGGAGATAGAGGGATAGGGGAGAAAAAGTAAATTGTTGCATAAGGATGTGATGATAGGACAGTTATCATGGTTTAGAATGTTCTTCTGCAGCATAATTTCTTTTTACATGACTGCCGGTTAGATAGTGAGCAGATGTATAGTTATATTGAGAGTTGAAAGTAATGCTCTGTAAAACCAAGATTGCTGATGTCTACTTTTTGATGCAATAAAAATGTTTGAATATAAAAAAAAAAAAATACTGGTGGAAGACATTGGGGCGTGTCTGGCAAAGGCTTTCAATCAACATATAGCCCGAGGGGAGCTCCCTTCTTCGCTGCGCACAGCCCAAATAGTTGTACTATTAAAACCGGGTAAAGACCCGACCCAAGCGGAGTCATATCGCCCAATTTCACTGCTACCGTACGAGGCCAAATTACTTGCAAAAATTCTGGCAAATAGACTGGCACGATTCTTACCTCAGATGGTACTGGATCCACAGGTGGGATTCATACAGGAACGGTCGGTTGCGAAGAACGTGCGAAAAATTTTACTAGCCCTAGAGCAGATAAAACTTGGTCACACTCCTTCAGTATTAATAAGTTTTGATGCCCATAAAGCGTTTGATAGGGTGAGATGGGATTTTATGTTCAAAGTGCTGGAAACATATGGGATGAACGGGTTTTTTCGGGAAGCTATTGAAACATTGTACCACGATCCCTCAGTGGAGGTGTCGGTGAACGGAGTGGTATCTAGGCGACTTAAGATTGCTAGAGGGACAAGACAGGGCTGCCCACTGTCGCCCCTCCTATTTGTGCTAGTGCTCGACCCGCTGCTGAGGGATCTTATGAAGATGCCCGAGGTGCAAGGGGTAAAATTGGGATCAGAACACTTCAAAATTTCTGCCTTTGCGGATGATCTATTGGTCGTCCTTCAGAGGCCCAGAATCTCAATGCCAGTTGTGTTGGAGATCCTCCGGGAGTACGGAGATTACTCTGGCTTCGGTCTTAATTTGGACAAGTCAGAGATACAACCACTAAATATGTCAGAGGAAGAATGGAAGGAATTAAACTGCCCACTAAAACGTACTGAACATTCATTTAAATATCTGGGAATCCAGCTTCCGGGGGATCCGGCGCGGCTGTATCAGTTAAATATAACGAAAATATTCGAGGATACAAAACAACTCCTACACCTGCCACTTTCATTACTAGGCAGAATTTCATTGTTTAATATGATAATTTTTCCGAAGTGGCTGTACTACTTCCAGACACTGCCAATATATCTTAAGAAACAGGACTGGGAGGAGAGTGATGGGAATGTTATCTAAATTCTTTTGGAATAAGAGACGACCGCAGATTGAATGGCACAATCTGTTGGATTCATGGGATAGAGGTGGATAGAGGTGGATTTGGGGTGTTAGATCTGCTGCGGTACAATAGGGCTTGCCTACTGAGACATCTAGGGGACTGGCTGTTGGGAACTACATTCTTTACCCCCCTTGGGATGGAGGAGGCATGGGTTAGCCCAATGCGGTTACAATACATGCTACAGGCCAAACAGACTTCATTGCCGAAACACATAAAACAGAGCATACTGATTAGGCCCCTTAGATTGCTGTGGAGTGAATTAGGCTGAGCGTGGGCATTTGATGCGCAAAGCAGTGGACTATTGCCCATCACTGGGAATGCTGACTTTTTCCCGGGTATGGACAATGTCCGATTTCGTAATTGGTGACAACGGGGGATAAATATTATACAGGACGTTGTGGAGGCTGAGGGGAATATCAGGAGCTTGAACTCACTGGGGCTTGGAGAGGTAACATGGGCTGATACATTTGCACACTGTCAGATCTCTCACTATGTTGCCGGGATACCTAAGCAATCTCTGGTTGTTGATGTGCCCAACCAAATAGCTCAGCTGTACGAAACACCTAATGCAGAAGCAGTATCAATCTCATTACTTCACAAAAGGCTGATGCAGAAGGAACTGCACAAAAACCTGCAACATTTGGCGCAGAAGTGGTCAGACTATTTTCAAAAGGTGGTTACACCACAAATGCTGTTGAGCTGTATGAGGAAAATTCCTAAGAGCATAGCCAGCGCAGAGTTGAGAGAGTGTCAGGGGAGGGTGCTGTTTCAAGCATATACATCTAAAACGAGGTTATACAATATGGGGGGTGTGGAAACTCCGGATTGTGAAAAATGTGAGGGAGGCCCATGCACATTCTACCATGGGTTGTGGGAGTGCCAGGGAGTTCAGACCTTTTGGGCTGCAGTATCTGGCTTTCTGGGGCGTCAGTTGAAGACACACGTCACACTTAAACCAGATCAAGCTCTATGGGGGGTGGACGTTCTGCGGGGGGTTGGTGCAGTCCATCACAACAAGTTGATATATAAAGCATGTTTAATTGGGAAAAAATGTATTATGGTCAACTGGGTTAACTCTGAATCCCCCTCATATTGGCAGTGGCGCAATAGATTCCACACTTTGTTGCTAACGGAATTGAGAGATGTAAAGCTGGCATTTAAACAACAGAAAGAGTTCTATCTTGTTTGGAAAGCTTACATACAGGGACTAGCGCCTCGCGCACGTAGTTCAATCCTCAATTAGTTGGGAGATCCCCACATTCCTACGTGACAACAGATATAATGGTAAGAGTGATAATAAAACAGCAGACATACTGGAAATAGTGACAATAGATCTCTTTGCTCGAGGGTAAGTTCATTCTGGAGGGGAGGGGGGAAAGGGGGAGATAAGGGGAGGTAAAGAGGGTATAACTTAAGTCATTAACTACATACACACTAGATGGACGGTCACACTAGAGGGTTACACAATTACTAAAAGGATCAGAGGCTGACGTTGCTGAGTTGAAGGATAGCTGACTCTACAGCTGTATAATCCAGTAGGACGGGCAAGAGAAAAAGAATAATACAGAGGGCAGCAATAGTTATTTAATCCCAAATGAAATAGCATAAATGATCTGGAACTAGGTGCCAACCTCTATAGGAATGTTGCATAAGGGATTGATGTCCGTAACAAAGTTGGCAGAATGCATGGGGAGGGGGAGGGGGAAAAACAGGGGGGGAGAGATATAAAATAATAAGTTTGATGACTGTTAATAGTATACGGTTTTATTTGTTTACATGGTTTGCATGGAACTCATGGACATTCAGTATGTGAAATGTGATAATTGTTTTGAAGTGTCATCAATAAAAACATTGAAACTTAAAAAATTGAAAAATACATATTTTGTACCTCTGTCTAATCATTTAACTTTTCCGGTTGGGTTGGTCCTGGTCTTATCTTTAGCACTTCCTCTTATTTTTGATTAAGTTCTTTTCAGGATCTCATTTCTGTTTCTTCCTTTCATCTCTCTATGGCACTGATCCTTCAGTTATAATATGCCTTTTATCTTTTAGCTGGTTTTTATTCCTTCTTTCTTGCCCTCCAGCTGTGTCCCTCCACTTCATGCACTTACCTCTCTAGTCCTCCTATTCCAACTGTCTCTCTCATTCCCCTCTTTCAACCACGTTCAAGCTCTCCATTTCCACTCTCTTTACTCATATCCTACCTGGTTTCATCTACCTCTACCTCTTAACCCCTCACTAATCCCAATCCTTCCCTGGCACTCATTCCCACTCTACCTCCAGTCCCTTTCTTATGTCTTACCCTTTTATAAAGGTTACACTTCCCGTCTTACTTCCCCATTTCCACCCTCTCTCACCTCCTTCAAAGTCTTGCCCCCTTCCTTGTCCACCCTCTTCAAAGCCCTCTGCCTCTTTCTCACCTTAGCCCAACATCCATAGCCCTGCCTCTTCTCATAATAAGATATAGCACGTGTGAGTTTGGAGTGCATTGAGGTTTTTATTGGAGTGAGTGTAGGAATTGACCCATTTTTCACTCTATGAATTATTAAAGGTATTGGATACACTTATAGCAATATTTTAACACAAGGGTGTGCCAAAAATTATTTCAAAAATACCTTTAGAGAAGTTCCATGATTGAGAATCTTATCCACCCTTAGAGGTGCCGCTTTGAATAGGGGCACCTCACTTGGGTGAGTGAATAACTCTGAGAACATCTCTATAAACAAAAAAATTTATTTATTTTTTAGATTAATTATTTGCATGGAGAGATTCTGAGTCAATTCCTTCACTTATAGATCTCCTAATAATTTGGCTCTGGTTAAATAACTTTTTTTTCTTCCCCATCCCTAGCATCTATTTCCCCATTTCATCCCCATATCCTCTTCCCAGCATCTGCCCACCTATTTCCTCCAATATGCATTTACCTTGCCTTTCCTATTTTTCCTAGAATCCATCCCTCTGCTCCTCTATCTCCATTTTTCGCTGCATATGCCCTTGCTTCATTCTCAGTATACTGTCTGTTCTCTTCTTCTTTCTTTCTGCTCCAGCATCAACCCTTTTTCCTACTGCCACCTGTCAAAACCTTTCCTCTTCTTCCAGAAACCCCTTCTATCAACTCAATCTCCAGGCCCTGTGACAGCCCTCAGCCCCTTCTCCCTAAATCAGCCCCTTTCTCTCAACTCCCCACACCCTGTGTCAATTCTCAGTCCCCTTCTCCCAGCCCCAGCATCATGCTTCCTCACTAAATCAGTTCAGAACCTCAATGTCAGCCTTCAGCCCCCTTCTCCCTAAATCAGTCCCTTTCTCCCAACTCAACTCCAAATCCCAGCTTTAAAAAAAACAAAACAGCAACCAGCACAGACTTGTGCTCAACCATTCAGGAGGAAGTGTGTGCCACAGGGGGCGTTTTAGCTGACAGTTGAAGCAATGGTAAGAAGTCATTTGAGGAGGGCAAGTTTGAAACGTGTATGTGGGGGAGGGGACAGGGAAAGCCAAGATGCTGGCCCACGTAGGGACCAGGAGGGAGGAGGCAGGCACTATGTTTTGTCCTGTTGGCAGGGGGTGGGGCAATCCCCTCCCCCTCCCAAACTAGGCATCCAGGGCAGTGTGCCTCTGGGGATGGAACAGGTGTACAGCTGCAATATGCAACTGAAGCAGGGGGAAGTATGAAAGCTTCTGTTTAATGCATTCAGGTAAGCCCTGGGCTGGCTGGCTTAACCTATGGGACTATTGATGTCAGAGCCTCAGATGTTTGGCACCCTTTATTACCTGCATCCTGAGCTAGCCATCCACTTTCTTTTTTGCAACCAGTACAGCATACACATAAAGACCAGTCAAGGAGGCATGCTGATTTCTTAGTGTCACGGTCGTGCCCAGGTTTCAGGCTCTCCGTCATCTCGCCCCCTGGTGGCCAGACCTGGTGGCTGCATTGGATTGTCTGTGTGCTGTTTCCCGTTCCAGACTTCAGCCCAGTCCGCATCTTCCAGCCTGCCAAACTTGCTTGTCTTGTTTGAGCTTGCACAGCACCCGTAGCTGCCTTGTGATTGCTGCAGCTGAATCTCAGCTGCTGCTGGGCTTATTAGCCATTTGGAAACTCTCTGCTTTGCCTTTGCATCACCTAAGGCCCTGGTATGTTGGGGTGCTGGTGCACTTCTGCCTAGTCCAGTTACAGTATAGTCTGTAATTCTTGCCTGATTCTAGTTTAGTCTTTGTGTAGCTTTGTGTTCTGTATTGCTTGTTTACTGTATTGCTTGTTTCCCAGTCTTGTTTCTTGTTTGTATGTCTTTGTCTAGTTCTTGGTTGCCTGTGTTTGTTCAGTGGCTGCCTGGCAGCTTTCAGTTCTGTCTCCTTATCTATCAGTGTTTGTTCCCTGTTTCAGTGGCTGCTTGCAGCTTTCAGTTCTGTCTCTTGTCTATCAGTGTTTGTTCCCTGTTTCAGTGGCTGCTTTCAGCTTTCAGTTCTGTCTCTTGTCTATCAGTGTTTGTTCCCTGTTTCAGTGGCTGCTTGCAGCTTTCAGTTCTGTCCCTTGTCTGTCTGAAAATCCTAGTCTAGTACTCTGCCTAGCCTCCCTGTGTGTTCTAGTCCCTGTGTGTATCCTGCTGGTGTCCAGTTCCGGCCCTGTCCGGCAAGTCCTGCCAGCCACCTGCATCCAGGGGCTCACCTCTTGAGGAATGGTGGTCAAGTGCAGGTGAAGTCTCTGCTTGTCCCAGCTTGTTTGCCTCCGCTGCAACTCCAGTCCGGGGTTCTAGTCCTGTTCTGCCTAGTCTACGGTGTGGGGTGGTTTTGCCTGCTACTGCCGCTCCTCATAAGTATATAAGCACTGCCACGCTGGGAAAAGACCAAAGGTCCATCAAGCCCAGCACTCCGTCTCCGACAGCGGCCAATCCAGGCCCCAAGAACCTGGCAAAACCCCAAAATTTAATAACGATCAATGGACTTTTCCTTCGGGAATCTGTCCAGACCCCCTTTAAACTCAGCAAGGCCAGCTGCTGTCACTACCTTCTCCGGCAATGAGTTCCAGAGTCTAACCACGCGCTGAGTAAAGAAAAGCTTTCTCCAATTTGTTTTAAACCTACCACATTCTAATTTCATCTTGTGTCCCCTGATTCTATTATTGTTAGAAAGCCCAAGGGCTCACGATCCTAGTTCCTGTGTTTTGGAAAACATGACAAACAAGACAACACAGAAAGTATTATCATGCATTATAGTTTATATTAAAACTTTTGAAGAGTGTCACATTCATGATTATGGATAGTGAAATCCTCCCTATATAGATACAACTGGTACAGCTGCAGAACATGCTTCTCCCAGACTACCTCAACCCTATTCCAGAGGGACTAGCTCATGATATGGGATGTTCAGTTCCAAAACAGTGCCTTGCTGTTCTGCCAAATTGTGACCATAGTTCTTCTGATACAGATACTTGTCCCCTTTGAACTGAACTGAGATCAAAGGTACTAAATGACTTTCACATGGCAATGATTTTCAGTTGCTGCCACTGTGTACGTGAATATGATCTTCCTTTATATACAGGAAAGCGGCAGGATACACTTCTGATTATATTTCTTCATCATCTTCACTCATGACTTCACCCAAGGGCTTAGTTCCAGAGTCATCCTTCTCCTTCACATATTTTTCTTTGATCAGCTCCAGCTCACTCAATTCTGTTTTCAGTTTTTTCATGTGTACGGCTCGCCAGTTCTGCAGCTGTTTCATGGGGAAAGGATTCATCTCATTAAATGCAATGTTCATCAACTTCCTAAAAAGAGAGAACAAAACACATGAAAAATAATATCATACAAACTGCTCATGTACTGGTTCAAAACTAGGACAGTAGGCATCACAAGCAGACCCCTACACAAAGATGAGCCCTAGAAGAAATGCGCCCTAGAAGAAAATTTACATGCCTCATTTATTAGGGTCCAAATTAAATTGCTTCCCATCAAGGGCAATTTTTGTTCAACTCATGGGCCTGCAAGCACATTTTCAAAAGGAAATCTTGCATGGGGTTTCCCTTTGAAATTTCATAGAGAGCGGACAACAGGTATTTAGTTGTACCTGCAATGAAGCAGGTAGAAATGTTTCCATACAAGGCCGCTAACATTCCTTCCTCTGACTTTTCTTCTCTCCCTTCCCACCCATTTCTGGACAGGGTAAGCAGCATGGAAGGAAGAAAATTTTCAATAGGGCTTTTCCATAGGTAAACAGCTCTTTAGCTTGGGAAAAACTGAAAATTTCTTTCTAAGGGGGAATTTTCAAATAGTGAGCATGGGCTAATTTTATAAAGATTTTTCTGTGTTTATGTAGCAATACAAGAAAATCTCAAAAATTCACAAAATTATATCATCGAGTTTCAAGGTACAGGGGCGCCATAACAGTTCACCACATACCTTTCAGTGGAGAAAAAACCTCAGTAAAGCCACCCAACCTGCAATACTTCTAAGGTATGGGCTCGGCTCACCATCATAGGAAAAAAACTCCACTTACCGCAGTGTAGGAACGTTATAAATGTTAGTCCCAATGACAATGAAGCCCACTGATCTGCTCTGTTGTTTTTCCAATTTCGATATAAGCATAAGCACAGGGACACTGAATCAGATATAACACCCCCGATGACTCACAATCTGTTTGCATTTTTAATATACACATTTTCCCGTTCTTCACATAGGTATAACAATTGGCTTCTAACATAATATGGCACACCGATCAGTGGCCACATTTTTTATGATGACCATTGACCTCCTCCAGGTGTTTACAAATCTATACATCATTAGGGCTTAACAAATTGCTCAGATTACACCCTCTTTGATAGGAAAATAGGGTGTTTGATGTTTCCAATGCCGGATGCACGTTTAACAATTCAAAATGATGTCTTATCGCACGGCTAATCTGCCCTGTATTGGCATTAAATTTCATAACAAAAGGCAGTAATCTTTTCCCACTGTTGCACAGCTTTATACTCCAGAAGCGAATCCCGTGGATTAAAGAATGCTCTTTTTGCTGCTTTTTTCACCAACGTATTGGGATAACCCTATGGGTGAATTTATTGCACAATTCTGAACTGCGTTCCTTGTACTCTGTGTCCGAAGAGCAAATTCTTCTATAGCGAAGAAATTGAGCAAAAGGAATATTAGACTTCATATGTGGCGGATGCATGCTGGAATAGTTTAACACAGAATTCCTATCGGTAGGCTTAGAATAAACCGTAGTCCAAAACCCATGATCTGCCTTCTCAATCTTCACATCCAGAAAAGTGATCCAGAATTTATTTGCTGTAACTTGAAACCGAATAGTAGGATGACAGGTGTTTAAAAAATCAACAAATTGTTGTAATTCATCATCAGTCCCAGTCCAAATACAGAAAATATCATCTATGTACCGCTTCCATCATTTAATACTTTGGGGAAAAATCTGATGTATACACCCATTTTTCCTCAAACACTGACATGAAAAGATTAGCCACCATGGGGGCAAATGATTCCCCCATGGCTATTCCTGATTTCTGCTGGTAGTAACGTCCATCAAAGATAAAAAAAAATTGGAACACATGGCTTCTTTACTTATGGCAACCAAAAATTCTGATGGAACCATGTGAGGATGTGTACGTTGTTCAGCTGCTTCTAAGATAATAGCCAATGTTTCATGCTGAGGAATGCGGGTGTATAAGGAACACACGTCCAAAGTCCACTGTGATGAAAAACTACTATTCAAGTCTTGCAGCAATTGTAAGAAATGGGTGGTATCCTTTAGAAAAGATATAACTCCAGTCAGGCATGGTTGTAGATGTTAATCGACATATTTGCATGACCATTCTAGCAACGAATCCCTGGCCAAAACTATCAGTCGGCCAGGAGGAGCCTCCAGATGTTTATGGATTTTCGGCAGCAAATAAAATACCGGTATCTTAATTCCTGTTTAGTCAGAAAACCTTGAGAAAAGCCTTGTTGAGTTATGTCCATGATTCTCTCAGCAATAGCAGGGGAAGGTTACATTGGCAGTTCAATATAGTTAGTATTATCTCGAAGCTGCATATATGCTTCCTGCATGTAGACTTCCTTATCTCATATTACTACAGGCCCTCCCTTGTCTGCACGGTAAATCACAATAGAAGCATCCTTCTGAAAGGCTTTCAAGGCTTGCCGCTTTCCATTGGACAAGTAAAATTTTACATATCCTATATAATAAAACCCACCTCCAACATTCTGAAGCTGACTGCTTGGACACAAGCCTTGAGGCATTCGTGCTTCTGTTGACGCCTCCCACTTCCGGGTGCGTCAGTAGCGAAAGTGCCCAATCGAAACACAGAAGTGTTCGGAACGTTGGAGGCGCAGTTTCAGCCCTTCACCACGCCCCCCAGGTCCCCGCTCCTCACCCCTCCACCCCCCCCCCAGGTTGCCACCGCTACCCCCTCCACCCCCCCCCCCCCGAGGTCACCACAGCCACTGCTCCACCCTCCACCCCCCAGGTCGCCGGCACTCCCCCCCTCCATTCGACATCAGCTCATCTGCCATTTCCGGCCACTGCTGCTTCTCCTGTTGAGCAGCAGCGGCTGGTACAAAAACAAAAAAAAACCAAATTGAACCTTCAAAAATGCTTTTAAAAAGGAAGCAGGGCACCGCAGGCAGCCATCGGCTGTCAGCTCTGCATCCGCTCCTCCTCTCACCTCTCTGCGCCTAGAGGAGAAAGACGAGAGGCCCCAGTGTATGCCTTGACTGAAGACATCCCAATGCTGTGATCGGGCTGAGGTAAGCCCTTGCTGCTAACTGAACTTTGCAAATTTGCTGGAGGTCTGGCCAGAGCCAGATCTGAGAAGTAAAATATAACTGAAAGGCTGTGTTTGGGGCGTGGCAACCCCACAGCCGCAGACTGTATTTGCGACTCCTGCCAGTGGCGGCTTACTGCTGTTTGCCAAACCTGCTGGGGTTTTTCCCTTCTACGCCACAGGCTCTGTGAAGAAACGGGCCCAGGAATTCCTGTTCTTAAAAATAAATACTTATTTTTGCATTCTATCTTTCAGCTGGCTGTATTATTCCTCTGTCCACGCCCGACCCCACTAGGGGTCTCACAACATATTTGAAAACTTTACTCCAGATGCAGTGATCTAATGACATGTGAATATAGCAGGTGTGAAAATGATCCTCCCCTCCGCCTGAGGGTCCTCGGGATCTCCCCTTCACCCTTGCTGCCCAACCTCCTGGTTCACTGCAGTCCACAGGGCAGGGCTCAAAGAAATCCACTTCAAAGCAAACTTAACAAGTTCTTTATTTTGCTTGGGATCCAACAGTCCAGCAGTGCAAAAAGACACAATACTTGAATCAACAAAAAAAACCTCACAATTCCCCCTGTTGCTCCTCTCAGGGGTACAAACACAGCAAGAAAAAAAAACTTTTAACTCCCAGGCTTCCAGCACCCAGCTGGGCTCCTTTTAGACAGTTTTATAGCCCTGGGTCTTCTTTCTCCCCCCCTCTACCTTGGGAGGGACCAAAACACTGCAAGCAGTTCCAAAAAAACAAACAAACACAGTTCTTGAGGCTTCAGCACACAGCTCAAACCCCTTCAGCTTCTTTTAGGCTTTTTAGCCACAGTTCACACTCCACCTTCTTCCTGCTGGGCTCAGCCCACTCCGGGAAAAATCTCTTGTCCCTCTTCAACCAGAACTCTTTAAACTCAAAGTTCATTCACAGCCTGAGCTCTGGAAAATGAAAAGGCCCCACCCATCTGGGTCACTCTCTCTAAGCACTGACCCGTCCTCCCACATGGCCTTTCCTCTTTCCTCTCTTAGCCCAGTTACCATACCATGAAGTTACCTGGTCCCTTAGCTTGTTACCTAAGGAGTGAGCCCAGGCTGAGAGGTCCATAGGCTCCTCTCTTTCTCTCTGCCCAGCTTCTTGATACTCCATGGGCTCCCCGTCCCACCCACTTTGCAGCTTTTCCTCTTTCCCTTGATTACCCTGCAGGGGCACCACCCTTTCCTTGTTAGAGTTCTCCCCCTGTTCCTGCTGGGGAAGGTAATCTCTGTACCAGGCTTTGCCCCGAGGTTGCTGGGAAATGTAGTCTCTTCCTCTCCTCCATTTTACAGGGGTCACGAACCTTTCTCTGCTCTCTCTCGGGGGATGCTGGGTAATGTAGTCTTTTTCCCTCTACCCTTTTCTAGGGGGCATTACTACTTCTCTCGCTCTCTGGGGATGGAATGGAGGGCAGGCTCTGTTCTGCCTATGTCTGCTCGTGAGCCGCCTCCCTTCTTCCTCTTCCACTTCCATCTTATCTACCCCCAGGTCCTCTCCTTCACACAGGCCGCGAAAATGCACTTTTCTATGCAGTTGCAGTAAGAATATTCTGGGGCTAAGCCTCCCCAGCCAGAAGTCCGTCGGATTTTGATAGACAGCTCAGCTGGTCGGATTCGGACCACCACGACGCCGACATGACACACACTGCATCAGCATCAGCCCCCAGTTCCGCCCGCGGGCCCCAGGGCTCGCCGCTCAGCCCAGCATCGTCTTTTTAAGACCCGCCGACGCGCGCGACCACGACGATGCCCACACACGGACGGACACACGCACCACCATCCTAAATTCAGCCCGCCCAGCCCCAGGCCCTTGAGTTCCGAACTTCCGCCCGCTCGGGCGCTCACCAGCGCGCCGGTTGGTCCTGTGCTGCTGCCTTACTGCGAATCAGAAGACAAGACGGATGTGCGGCTAGCGGCTTCTTTTTCTTTCTTCGCCCCGCCCTTGGCAGGGCTCGCCCAGGTCCTCCTCAGCTCACGTCAGCCTTCTTCGCGCGCTGGCTCGCTCCTGTCCCGTGGTGTACTGTTCCGCATAGGCGGGAATGCGCGGGACGGCACACGTAGTAGGAGAAGAAGAAAGACAGAGAGTACTCTCTATCTGATGATCCCTCCCACTTCCTTCTAGAAATTTGCCCCGGGTCTGGGGGGGCCGCTTGGATTTCAGGAGACAGAGAGGTAAGTGCTGTTCTGCTGTGCTGACTGACTGAAGGAAGGTTTTTTTAAAACAAAAGAAAGAAGTAAAAAAAAAATTTTAATATTTTGCTATTTTTGTAAGTTTCATGCAGATCTCTTTGTTTAAACATAACTTAGTTAAACAAAGAGATCTGCATGAAACTTACAAAAATAACAAAATATTTAATTTTTTTTTACTTGGGCAGTATGTTATACAAGGCTCTATGTGAACCCTTGCTTGAGCAGTAATTTCAATATTATTTGGAGCAAGTGGTAGCCATTTGTAGATAGTTTCAGTAGAATTTATGACATAAGAAATATTGCTGTTGATTTCATATCTTTTTTTGAAAGGTATATCATTTCACTAGCCATGGTAATATGGCTCAGGGCATGTTCAGACTGAGCTGGAAAACCAAAAAGGAATTAAATATTTTCCCCGTTTGGAAAAAAACATTCCTGTAACAGCTAGTGGATTTTGAAGCTGGTTTGAGAACAACCAAATAGGTCAAAGGGGATGAAGGAAATGCTGCATGTTGACAAGTACCATTAGAATTCTTACAATTCTTTTTTTTTAATCATTTATATTGGTGTATTAGGTTCTGCTCAGTGTAATATTTATGGTTCTGAGTGTGTTTTTGCACAAAGTTGTGCATAGTGTTTTGCAGTTGAGTGATTGTGGTTAGAATATGCTTTGAGAAAACCACTTTATTCTTTGACATATGATACATATCTAATATCTAAATTTAATAAAAGGTATTGTGACTTTTATTTGTATTTATTTATTTTTTATGTGTGTTATCAGACAATTATGGATTTAAGCTCCACCCCTGGCCCCACCCCTAACCCCGCCCCCTTTAGCCTCCCCAAACTGTTGGGCCACCGACCGCCTATGGTCTTCGCTCTTTCTCTCTGCCCTCCAGTGTCTGCCCTCTCTAATGTCCCTTCCATCCACTGTCTGCCCTCTCTCTCCCTTCCATCAACTGTCTGCCCTCTATTTCTGCCCCTTCCATCCACCATCTGCCCCAGTCTGCCATCTCTCTCTCCCCCTTCCATCAACAGGTGGGTGGTGGTGGTGGTGAATGGAATTCGCTCGGAGGAGGGAAAGGTGAGTAGTGGTGTGCCTCAGGGATCGGTGCTGGGGCCGATTCTGTTCAATATATTTGTGAGTGACATTGCTGAAGGGTTAGAAGGTAAAGTTTGCCTATTTGATGATACTAAGATCTGCAACAGAGTGGACACCCGGGAGGGAGTGGAAAACATGAAAAAGGATCTGAGGAAGCTAGAAGAATGGTCTAAGGTTTGGCAATTAAAATTCAATGCGAAGAAATGCAAAGTGATGCACTTACATAAGTACATAAGTACATAAGTAGTGCCATACTGGGAAAGACCAAAGGTCCATCTAGCCCAGCATCCTGTCACCGACAGTGGCCAATCCAGGTCAAGGGCACCTGGCACGCTCCCCAAACGTAAAAACATTCCAGACAAGTTATACCTAAAAATGAGGAATTTTTCCAAGTCCATTTAATAGCGGTCTATGGACTTGTCCTTTAGGAATCTATCTAACCCCTTTTTAAACTCCGTCAAGCTAACCGCCCGTACCACGTTCTCCGGCAATGAATTCCAGAGTCTAATTACACGTTGGGTGAAGAAAATTTTCTCCGATTCGTTTTAAATTTACCACACTGTAGCTTCAACTCATGCCCTCTAGTCCTAGTATTTTTGGATAGCGTGAACAGTCGCTTCACATCCACCCGATCCATTCCACTCATTATTTTATACACTTCTATCATATCTCCCCTCAGCCGTCTCTTCTCCAAGCTGAAAAGCCCTAGCCTTCTCAGCCTCTCTTCATAGGAAAGTCGTCCCATCCCCACTATCATTTTCGTCGCCCTTCGCTGTACCTTTTCCAATTCTACTATATCTTTTTTGAGATACGGAGACCAGTACTGAACACACTTAGGGAATAGAAACCCTCTGGAGATGTATGTGTTAGGCGGGGAGAATCTGATAGGTACGGACGGGGAGAGGGATCTTGGGGTGATAGTATCTGAGGATCTGAAGGCGACGAAACAGTGTGACAAGGCGGTGGCCGTAGCTAGAAGGTTGATAGGCTGTATAGAGAGGTGTGACCAGCAGAAGAAAGGAGGTGTTGATGCCCCTGTATAAGACGTTGGTGAGGCCCCACCTGGAGTACTGTGTTCAGTTTTGGAGGCCGTATCTTGTTAAGGATGTAAAAAGAATTGAAGCGGTGCAAAGAAAAGCTACAAGAATGGTAAGGGATTTGCGTTACAAGACGTATGAGGAGAGACTTGATGACCTGAACATGTATACTCTGGAAAAAAGGAGAAACAGGGGTGATATGATACAGACGTTCAAATATTTGAAAAGAATTAATCCGCAAACGAACCTTTTCCGGAGGTGCGAAGGCGGTAGAACGAGAGGACATGAAATGAGATTGAAGGGGGGCAGACTCAAGAAAAATGTCAGGAAGTATTTTTTCACAGAGAGAGTAGTGGATGCTTGGAATGCCTTCCCGCGGGAGGTGGTGGAAATGAAAACGGTAACAGAATTCAAACACGCTTGGGATAAACATAAAGGAATCATATTCAGAAGGAATGGATCCTAAGGAGCTTAGCCGAGATTGGGTGGCAGAGCCAGCCGGTGGTGGGAGGCGAGGATAGTGCTGGGCAGACTTATACGGTCTGTGCCAGAGCCAGTGGTGGGAGGCGGGGCTGGTGGTTGGGAGGCGGGGATAGTGCTGGACAGACTTATATGGTCTGTGCCCTGAAGAGGACAGGTACAAATCAAAGTAGGGTATACACAAAAAGTAGCACATATGAGTTTGTCTTGTTGGGCAGACTGGATGGACCATGCAGGTCTTTTTCTGCTGTCATTTACTATGTTACATCTGTCCTCTCTCTCTCTCCCTTCCATCCACATCTACCCTCTATCTCTGCCCCTTCCATCCACCATTTGCCCCAGTCTGCCCTCTCTCTCTCCCCCTTCCACCCACCATCTGCCCTTTCTCTCTGCCCCTTCAATCTGTCTGCCCTCTCTCTCCCATCCATCCAGGGTCTCCCATCCATCCAGGGTCTGCCCTCCCTCACATTCCCCCCTTCCATCCAGGGTCTGTCCCCTCTCTCTCTGCCCCCTCTTTTCAGCCCCCAGTTCCAGCCCCAGCCCCCCTTTTCAGCCCCACTATCCCACCAGTCCCCAGCCCTTTTCTTCCATTAGTCCCGAGCTTTAGCCCCCAGCCACTTCTCCCTATCCCCTTTTCAGCCCCCAGTTCCAGCCCCCTTCATCCACCACATGCCTTGCATCCCCCCTTTTCAGCCCTATACCCATTCTCCCACCTGCCCTAGGCATGGACCCATTTTCCCTCTTGCCCCTTGTCAGACCCCAGTTCCAGCTTCAGACCCCTTCTCCCATCTGAGAACTCCCCTCTGAGCACCCCCACCCCTCCCCAATCCCCTTCTTCCCTCTGAGCACCCCTCTGAGCTCCCCCAGCCCTTCCCAATCCCCTTCTCCCCTCCGAGCACCCCTCTGGGCTCCCCCTCCCTCCCTCCCCCCAATCCCCTTCTCCCCTCTGAGCTCCCCCACCCCTTCCCAATCCCCTTCTCCCCTCTGAGCACCCATCTGGGCGGGCTCCCCCACCTTCCCCAATCCCCTCCCATCTGAGCACTCCCCTTCTCCCCTCTGAGGTCCTCCTCTCTCATCTGACCCCCCCCCCAACCCGGTCCCGTCCCCCCTGGTGGAGAGCCAACAGAGCCCTGCCATCACCCTTCGTTTTTTTTAATCCATTGCAGCAACGCAGGCAGCGCTTCGCGTCTGCCCTGCGTGTGCTGTGAAGAGAGAAAATCACCTCGCTGGCGTCGGGCCTTCCTGCGTTGTGTCCCGCCCTCTTCTGAGGTAACTTCCTATTTCCTCGAGGACGGGACACAACGCAGGAAGGCCCAACGCCAGCGAGGTGATTTTCTCTCTTCACAGCACACGCAGGGCAGACGCAAAGCGCTGCCTGTGTCGCTGCAATGGATTTAAAAAAAAACGAAGGGTAAAAGCAGGAGACGAGGGCTGTCCGGAGCACCCCCCCACCCGCTGACACCCGGGGCGGACCGCCCCCACCGCCTCGCCCTTCCTACGCCACTGTCTCTATATATAAAGGCACCACCAACGTTCTAATGAAGCCTCCAGCCGGAAGTGTGAAGCGGCAGAGATATCCGGTTTCCCCATGAGTGTCTGCCCCGCCCACACTCTCTCGGTAACACAAACAGTGAAGGAAAACACAGAATAGCACCAAATCGCTCTCTCTGTAACAGTGAAGGACTCAGAGCGGGGAAGGGAGAGAGGGCAGATGCCCTCACTCTCTCTGTAACACAAACACAGCATAGCAGGAAACTTAACACTGAAGGACTCCACTCGAAGGGAGGAGGGGACAGAGAGCAGAGGGGACAGAAAGCACAGGGGAAGGGAGAGAGGACAGAGGGCAGGGACACACACACTCCCACATGCATACTCTGAAGAAAACCTTGCTAGCCCCCGTTTCATTTGCATCAGAAACGGGGCATTTTTACTAGTTTTATTATAATTAAGAACTGTTCCCCAACCACAATTTTACCTTTACTGTACCTATGAGATAATAATTAATAGAATTTAAGCCTGTCATTCGGTTTAATCATTTGTGTGCATTAAGAGATACAGCTTTGGAAGATCTCTGGTGTTCTAGCCACAGACCCTACTTAAAATGTTTGTGCACTGGGGTATCCCTCTGCCCCACTAAACTGAAAGGTCCTCTACCTAAATTACCGCAGCAGTAATACATGTGCAATGATGGAAAAAATATTGTAACATGCCGCTGTTTTGTGTGCCGAGCAGAGGTTTTATTTATTATTATTATTTATTACATTTGTATCCCACATTATCCCACCCTTTTGCAGGCTCAATGTGGCTTACAATTCATCGTGGATACTGGAAATAGAAAAGAATGTACATTTGGTTTTACAGCAAGTATTAGGTACATGATGGTGAAATACATAGTTCTGGAAATAGAAAAGAGTATACATTTGTTTTAGCAGAAGTTTTGGGTACATGATGGTGAGATACATGATAGTGTTATAGCCAAAGACATTAGGTACATGATAGTGTGAAAGCAAAAGACATTAGAGAATTCCTGGATATCTTAAAGAATGTAGAGTTACGCGTGTTGTTCTTTATGATATATTTTGTCGAAGAGATACGTTTTCAGGAGTTTGCAGAAATTGGTCATTTCGTAGGCCGTTTTCAGGTTACGTGGCAGTGTGTTCCAGAGCTGTGTGCTTGTATAGGAAAAGGTTGATGCATGCATTACTTTGTATTTCAAGCCTTTACATTTGGGAGGATGAAGGTTGAGGAATGTGCGGGAGGATTGTTTTGCATTTCTGGGTGGTAGTTCTATTAGGTCTGACATGTAGGCTGGGGCGTCACCATGGATGATTTTATGGACCAAGGTACAGAGTTTGAACGTGATGTGTTCTTTGAGTGGGAGCCAGTGTAGTTTTTCGCGAAGGGGTGTTGCGCTTTCGTATTTTGGTTTGCCGAATATAAGTCTGGCTGCTGTGTTCTGGGCTGTCTGGAGTTTTTTGAGTATTTGCTCTTTGCAGCCGGCAAAGAGTGAGTTACAATAGTCCAGATGACTAAGTACCAGTGATTGTACCAGGTAGCGGAAGACATTCCTTGGGAAAAATGGTCTGACTCCTTTTAGTTTCCACATTGAATGAAACATCTTTTTAGTTATGTTTTTTGCATGATTCTCAAAGTGTTAGGTGTCGATCAATGGTGACTCCAAGGATTTTTAGGGTGTCTGAGACTGGTAAACTTAGATTAGGTGTGTTGATGGTGGTAAATTCCTTCTTGTTGTATTGTGAGGTGAGAACTAGGCATTGGTTTTTTCAGCATTTAGTTTCAGTCGAAATGCATCTGCCCAGGAGTTCATTATGTGTAGGCTTGGTTGATTTCATCGGAAATTTCTCTTAGATCATGTTTGAATGGGATAAAGATTGTTACATCGTCAGCATATATATATGGGTTTAGATTCTGATTCAATAGTAGCTTAGCCAAGGGTGTCATCATTAGGTTGAATATGGTCGGTGAGAGGGGGGATCCCTTTGAAACTCCGCATTCAGGTGTCCATGTGGCTGATGTAGTCGAGTTTGATGTCACTTGATATGAGCGGGTAGTTAGGAAACCCTTGAACCATCTGAGAACGTTACCTCCGATTCCGAAGTATTCGAGTATGTGTAATAAAATTCCATGGTCAACCACGTCGAATGCGCTTGACATGTCAAATTGTAACAGTAGTATGTTGTTGCCGTTTGCTATCAGTTTGAGTTTGGTCATAAGCGTGACTAATACAGTTTCCGTACTGTGATTAAAGCGAAATCCTGACTGGGAATCGTGCAGTACCGAGAACTTGTTTAGATACTCTGTGAGTTGTTTGGTCACCATGCCTTCTGTTATTTTGGTGAATAAGGGAATGGATGCTACTGGTCTATAGTTCGTTAGTTCATTAGTATTTTTCTTTGTATCCTTGGGTATGGGGGTGAGTAGAATATTTCCTTTCTCCTTTGGGAACAGTCCATTTTGTAGCATGAAATTCACATGGTTGGTTAGGTCCATTATAAATTGTTGGGGGGCCGACTTCATGAGGTTGTTTGGGCATATATCTAATTTACAGCGAGATTTGGCGAATCTTTTAAGTGTCTGTGAGATAAGATCTTCTGGTAGTAAAGTGAATTCAGTCCAGATCCTGTCTGCTGGGTGGATTCCGGGTTCTGGGTCTAGGCATTCTAGGAGCGTAGTATATTCGATTGGGCTGGCTGGTATTTTGAGTCGTAGTTTTATGATTTTCTCGTTGAAGTATTTTGCCAGGTCGTCGGCTCCTGGAGTGTCTTTGTTGTTGTTGGTGACTGGGGTTGTGTCTAATAGTTTATTCACGAGTTGGAAGAGTTTGTGTGTGTCTTTGTAATTTGGCCCGACTTCAGTTTTGTAGTATTGTCTTTTGGTTTGTCTTATGGCATATTTGTATTTCCTTCGGAGTAGTTTCCAAGTGTTAAGGGTGGGATCATCTTTTTTTTGGTTCCACGTGCGTTCTAGTTTCCTAACTTGTGTTTTCAGTTTTTTCAGTTCTTCGTTGAACCATGGTATTGAGTTTTTCCTGTGCGAGGTTCTGGTTTGAATTGGGGCAATGTTGTCTAGTATCAGTTTGCATCTATTATCCCAATTAGAGAGGAATTGGATTGTGTCTGTCTTTGTTGTCCACCCGTCAATGTAGATCTGTTGCCAAAATTCAGCTGGGTCTATTTTCCCTCTTGTGGTGTAGGTTTTTTGTATGTGTTTGTTACGTAGGTCTTTCCTTCTCCATTGGAGGGTGATGTTTGCTATGTAATGGTCTGACCACAGTACAGGTGACCAATTAGTATTAGTTAATATAAAGTTAGCGTTGTGGTCAAATTTGTGTGTTATGATGTCTAATGTGTGTCCTTTTTCATGTGTCAGTTGCGTATTTGGTTCTTGTAGGTCCCAGAGCTGTAGGAATTCTTTGCAGTCTTGGGTACTGTTGTGGTGAGATCTTCCAGGTGTAAGTTGATATCTCCTATTATGATAAGGTTAGAGGAAGAGATACAGGTGTTCGAGATAAAGTCCATGAGGTGTGTCTGGCTATCTCGCCAGTTTCCTGGAGGTCTGTAGAGTATAACTGCGTTAAGGTGTTCCTGTAAGTTTGGGTGACTTATTCTTATGGAACTGATTTCAAGTTGTGGTAGTATGGATTCAGCTATGTTTGTGATGTTGAATTCAGATTTGTATATTATGGCTATTCCTCCTCCTCTTTTTCTGTTTCTTGTCCAGTGTGTAATTCTGTATCCTGGTGGACATAGTTCTAAGATTATAGGGTCTTGAAGGTTATGGACCCAGGTTTCGGTGATAAATAGGAGGTCAAGATTGTCTACTACTACTTAACATTTCTAGAGCGCTACAAGAGTTACGCAGTGCTGTACAAATTAACGAATAAGGACAGTCCCTGCTCAGAAGAGCTTACAATCTAAAAGACGAAATGTCAAGTTGGGGTAGATGAGATTTCCTGAGAAGAGATGAAGTGATTAGGTGCCGAAGGCGACATTGAAGAGGTGGGCTTTGAGCAATGATTTGAACATGGGTAGGGAGGGGGCCCGGCATATGGGCTCAGGGAGTTTGTTCCAAGCATGGGGTGAGGCGAGGCAGAAAGGGCGAAGCCTAGAGTTGGCGGTGGTGGAGAAGGGTACTGAAAGGAGGGATTTGTCTTGAGAGCGGAGGTTACGGGTAGGGACGTAAGGGGAGATGAGGGTAGAGAGGTAAGGAGGGGCTGCAGATCGAGTGCATTTGTAGGTGAGTAGGAGAAGCTTGAACTGTATTCGGTATCTGATCGGAAGCCAGTGAAGTGACTTGAGGAGAGGGGTGATATGAGTATATCGGTTAAGGCAGAAGATAAGACGTGCGGCAGAGTTCTGAATGGACTGAAGGGGGGATAGATGGCTAAGTGGGAGGCCGGTGAGGAGTAGGTTGCAGTAGTCAAGGCGAGAGGTAATGAGAGAGTGGATGAGAGTTCGGGTGGTGTGCTCGGAGAGGAAGGGGCGAATTTTGCTAATGTTATAGAGGAAGAAGCGACAGGTCTTGGCTATCTGCTGGATATGCGCAGAGAAGGAGAGGGAGGAGTCGAAGATAACACCGAGGTTGCGGGCAGATGAGACGGGGACGATGAGGGTGTTATCAATTGAGATAGAGAGTGAAGGGAGAGGAGAAGTGGGTTTGGGTGGGAAAACAATAAGTTCAGTCTTGGCCATGTTCAGTTTCAGGTGGCAGTTGGACATCCAGGCAGCAATGTCGGATAAGCAGGCCGATACCTTGGCCTGGGTTTCCGCAGTGATTTCTGGTGTGGAGAGATAAAGCTGGGTGTCGTCAGCATAAAGATGATAGTGGAAACCATGAGAAGAGATCAGGGAGCCTAAGGAAGAGGTGTAGATTGAGAAAAGAAGGGGCCCAAGGACAGAGCCTTGAGGAACTCCAACAGAGAGCGGGATAGGGGAGGAGGACGAACCATGAGAGTGTACTCTGAAGGTACGATGGGAGAGATAGGAGGAGAACCAGGAGAGGACAGAGCCCTGGAACCCAAAGGAGGACAGTGTGTCAAGAAGTAGGTTGTGATTGACAGTGTCGAAAGCGGCGGATAGGTCGAGGAGGATGAGGATGGAGTAGTGACCTTTGGATTTGGCGAGGAACAGGTCATTGCAGACCTTAGATAGTGCCGTTTCTGTCGAGTGTAGGGGCGAAAGCTGGATTGGAGCGGATCGAGGATGGCATGAGTGGAGAGAAAATCAATGCAGCGGCTGTGAATGGCGCGTTCAAGTATCTTGGAGAGGAAGGGTAGGAGGGAAATGGGGCGGTAGTTGTCTGCAGTAATCCAGTCTGTTATGGTTTCTGTTTTGATTACTACTGATCTAGCATTTGCGTATCCTATTTGGACTGAATGGTAGGGTTCAATTCGGGGCGTTGATGTCTTAATTTGTATTAGTTGTCTGCTTTCCTGATATCTACTTTTGCTATGTTCTTTCTTCCCTTTCTGGTGGTTATTTCCGTATATATTTGTTTTTCCTTTTAGTTGTTTGTTGTTCTTTTGTTCTGGTGGGTTATACGTAAGATGTATAAGGGGTGCGTATGTTGTGGGCAGATTGGTGTGTGTATTTGGAATAGTCCATGCGTGATATATTAGGGGGAGGAAGTAAATTATCATAATCAGTGTGTTGGTGTTCATTTTGGCTGTTATTCTGAGGTCTGTAGTATGTATTTCAATTTATGTAGCAGGTAATAGTTTGTATCTCTTTATGGTGTTATTAAATGTTTGGTAGGTTGTTTATAGAACATTTAAAAGGAAGGCTTTCAAGAATGTTTGGAATTAGGCAGATAGAGAGGTTTTGGCGTGTGTTTCACGGTAGCGAAACAGTTAATACGTTTATAATGGCATACATATTTAAATGGAGTTAAACATTTGTAATGCAATGCACTCAGAAACAATTATAAGCGGGCACTAAAAGCAATGCACTTAGGATCAATTATAAGCAGGCATCAAAAGCATTACATTCGGAAAACCTTGAGATGTATTTAAGAGTAGTAGTGCAATTGAGACATATAGGTTGGTCAGATTCTAGAGTTACTTATTGCAGTGATTTTAGTAAACATGGTAGGCATGTAGTTAGAGTGTCTATGCATGCAATTTATCATAGGAGTTCTTGCTACAATGTTGGAGCTGACAAACAAGCATGCAATCTATCATAGGAGTTCTTGCTACAATGTTGGAGCTGACAAACAAACAAAGAGTTAACCTGTGCAGGCATGCAAGAGGGGGGTTCTCTGCGTTCCCGGATGGCTTGGGGAACCGGCAGTCGAGTGATCCGGTGCTTGTTCGGATGCGCGGCTCCTCGCTTCGTCTCCTCTTTCTTGTCAGTGAGTGACCTGATCTCTATTCAGTATTTAATACTAAATGGGGGATTAGCTCACACACTGAAGGAAAGGAGTAAAAAAAAAATTCCTCCCAAAATTATCTTGTCCAGGACACCTGCAGGGTGATATGAAAGTATGGCCCAGGTAAAAGTTGATTCCATAAATATTCTGGACCTTAGCCATTCCTGGTCATAAATTTTAACCTAAAGGAAACTGCAGTTTTTTTAAACTCAAAAGCAAGAGCTGACATCAGTAGTTTCTCTGTCAAAATGACTATACATCTATATATATACTAAAAGGGTAACACCAGAACTGGTTTGAATTTAATTTGAAAGAAAGCAGATGTCAAATGTGGACTTTTGTATGGAAGCCTCTGAAAATGCTCTGAATGTTAAACAGCACCAAAAGTAATTTAGTCTCATCATCTGACTAACTCAATTCCAGTTACTTCCTATTCTATCAGTAAAACATACAAAAAGAGGCCACTTCAGAAGCGCCTGGCCCAAACATCCCCTTGAGAAAAAGAGCTTTGTGTTTTGGAGAGGCCATAGCAGGCATGCTTTTCCCAGTGCATGAAGCACCATAGGAGCTCGAAAGTAAAGAATCACAGCTGGAAATGTTTTCATCAGCTCTCTGCAGTAACTTTTTATTTTTTTTTTTGCTTTGACAGTTTGAAGTTTCATCTTTATTTGATATTACACCACACAGTACAACATTCACAGTGGTTTTATCTCCATCACAGAAAACCTGCTGCTCCTGAGTCCTTCAAGGAGATGAGAACAGAACCATACCCACCTGCCATCGCAGATCATTTTTGTGAAGAACGTGAGATACTGATAAATCTCAGCACTGTCATGGATCCGTAAGATCTCCTCCTCATTATATTTAAAGATTGCTAGCGCATAACGAAATATCACCTGTAACAAAGGACATACTTAGCAAAAGTAAATATTACAGATGTATAAGCAGGGCAGGATTAAGCCTTTGCTGAGCCCTAAGCATACAAAAGCACATTGGGCCTGCCACTGTAATTAGTTTTAAACTCACACAAGCATGTGAACCATAAAGAGGTGATTATGCCAGAAAGATGAGCTTTCCTCCCCCTATCTTTTTGGTATAATCACTTCACCCCCAACGTACTGTAATCACCTGTCCTTCTTACCCCCAGACATAATAATTATGCTAGAGAGTAAGAGTACTAGATTTGCTCAGAAGGAATCTACTAGACATCATGCTTTTTATTTTACTGTTCCCTACTTCTGGAACTCCATGCCCCTACCACTCCGTGCTGATCTCTCTCAAGTCATTTAAATCTGCCTTGAAAACCTGGCTATTTCATCAAGCGTTGGACTCCACAGAAAATGGTTAACTGTGAATTATCAATCACCATCCCCTTCCTCAAGCTTTTTCCACCCTTTCTCTTACATTATTATTATTATTTGTTGCATTTGTATCCCACATTTTCCCACCTCTTTGAAGGCTCAATGTGGCATCATGAATAATGAGAGTACATGAGAAAGTATACATTTAGTAATAACAGAAGGATTTTGGGTAACATGATAATGATAAAACATGGTAGTATTTTAACAAGCAAACATTGTAAGAGATATTTAAGAAATATATAAGAGTTATAAAGAAAATGTACATAGTAGAAGATCTTGGGTAATATGATAATGAAAAACATGATAGTAGTTTGGCAAGCGAATATTGTAGGGGCAATTCTGGATGTGTGTACAGGAATTCATATTTTTTGACCATTGTTGTATGCCTTGTTGAAGAGATGGGTCTTCAGTAGACTTCGGAAGTTGGCTTGTTCATAGGTTGTTTTTAGGTTTCGCGGTAGCGCATTCCAGAATTGTGTGCTCAGGTAGGAAAAGGTAGACGCATTTAAGACCTTTACAATTTGGGAAGTGAAGATTAAGGAATGTACGGGATGATTTTTTAGCATTCCTGGGTGTTAAGTCTATCAGGTCTGACATGTAGGCTGGTGCGTCTCTGTGAATAATTTTGTGAACTAGGGTGCAAATTTTGAACGTGATACATCTTTTAAAATTTTTTTCAAATTGAATCTTTGAAGAATGTTCCGCTTTCCTGTCAATAAACTGTAGTTCTTTCCTTTCTCTTGTCACTTACCTCTTTTGGTAAGCTTGATATAAACCGCTTGATCTGCAAGTAATGTTTAATTGCAAGTGGTAAATAAATAAATAGGGAAGAAAAAAGTAATTACTACTACTACTTAACATTTCTAGAGTGCTACTCGGTTCACGCAGGCGCTGTACAATTTAACAAAGAGAGACAGTCCCTGCTCAAAGAGCTTACAATCTAATAGACAAGTGAACGGTCGGTCCGATAGGGGCAGTCAAATTGGGGCAGTCTGGATTCATTGAACGGTAAGGGTTAGGTGCCGAACGCAGCATTGAAGAGGTGGGCTTTAAGCAAAGACTTGAAGACGGGCAGGGAGGGGGCTTGGCGTAAGAGTTCAGGAAGGTTGTTCCAAGCGTAGGGTGAGGCGAGGCAGAATGAGCGGAGCCTGGAGTTGGCGGTGGTGGAGAAGGGTACTGAGAGGAGGGATTTATCCTGTGAACGGAGGTTACGGGCGGGAACGTAAGGGGAGATGAGGGTAGAAAGATAGTGAGGGGTAGCAGACTGAGTGCATTTGTAGGTAAGAAGGAGAAGCTTGAATTGAATGCGGTATCTGATCGGAAGCCAGTGAAGTGACCTGAGGAGAGGGGTGATATGAGTATATCGGTTCTGGCGGAATATGAGACGTGCAGCAGAGTTCTGAACAGATTGAAGGGGGGATAGATGGCTAAGTGGGAGGCCGGTGAGGAGTAAGTTGCAGTAGTCCAGGCGAGAGTTAATGAGAGCGTGGACGAGAGTTCGTGTGGTGTGTTCAGAGAGGAAAGGGCGAATTTTGCTGATGTTAAAGAGGAAGAAGCGACAGGTCTTGGCTATCTGCTGGATATGCGCAGAGAAGGAGAGAGAGGAGTCAAAGATGACTCCGAGGTTGCGGGCAGATGAGACGGGGAGGATGAGGGTGTTATCAACTGAGATAGAAAGTGGAGGAAGAGGAGAAGTGGGTTTTGGTGGAAAGACGATAAGCTCGGTCTTGGACATGTTCAGTTTCAGGTCGCGGTTGGACATCCAGGCAGCAATGTCGGATAAGCAGGCCGATACCTTTGCCTGGGTCTCCGCGGTGATGTCTGGTGTGGAGAGATACAGTTGTGTGTCATCAGCATAGAGATGATACTGGAAACCATGAGATGAGATCAGGGAGACAAGGGAAGAGGTGTAGATTGAGAAGAGAAGGGGTCCAAGGACCGATCCCTGGGGAACACCAACAGATAAGGGGATGGGGGTGGAGGAAGATCCATGAGAGTGAACTTTGAAGGTGCGGTGGGAGAGATAGGAGGAGAACCAGGAGAGGACAGAGCCCTGGAACCCAAATGAGGACAGTGTGGCAAGAAGTAAGTCATGATTGACAGTGTCAAAAGCGGCAGATAGATCCAGGAGGATGAGGATGGAGTAGTGGCCTCTGGATTTGGCAAGGAACAGGTCATTACAGACTTTAGAGTGCTGTTTCTGTCGAGTGAAGAGGGCGAAAACCGGATTGAAGCGGATTGAGGATGGCATGAGAGGAGAGAAAATCAAGGCAGCGGCTGTGGACTGCGCGCTCAAGTATCTTGGAGAGGAAGGGTAGGAGGGAGATGGGGCGGTAGTTGGAGGGACAGGTAGGGTCTAGTGATGGTTTTTTGAGGAGTGGCGTGACTACGGCATGCTTGAAGGTGTCGGGGACAGTTGCAGTGGAGAAAGAGAGGTTGAGGATATGACAGATGGAGGGGGTGATAATAGGAGAGATGGTGTTAAGTAAGTTGGTGGGGATGGGATCAGAGGAACAAGTGGTGCATTTTGAGGAGGAAAGAAGGCGGGCGGTTTCCTCCTCGGAGATATCAGGAAAGGAGGAGAAGGAGGTCTGGGTTGGTTGGTTGAGGGAGAGGGTTGAAGGGTGAAGAGGAGGAGGTGGCTTGGTAGTTAACTCAAGGTTGATCTTTTGCACCTTGTCGCGGAAGTAGTCAGCCAGTGATTGAGGAGAGAGCGAGAGGGGGGTGGGAGCGGAGGGCACTTTGAGGAGGGAGTTAAGGGTGGCGAAGAGACGACGAGGGTTAGAGCTGAGAGAATTAGTCAATTGGGTGTAGTAGTCCTGTTAGGGAAGGAATAGTGAGGACTGGAAGGAGGATAGCATGAATTTGTAGTGAAGGAAATCTGAATGGGTGCGAGATGTCCTCCAGAGGCGTTCAGCAGATCGGGCGCAGGAGCGAAGGTAACGGATGCAAGGGGTCAGCCAGGGCTGGGGATTAGTACGCCTTGTGGGACGGGAGGTGGATGGTGCAAGGGTGTCCAGAGCAGAGGAGAGAGTGGCATTGTAAGCGGAGACAGCCTCGTTGACAGACTCGGAGGACATGATGGAGGGGAGGAGATTAGAAATACTAGATGATAAGGTGGGAGGGTCAATAGCCTGGAGATTCCTGGAAGTAGTGGTTAATGTTGGGCGGGGCTGAGGGGGAGGGTGAAGAAGTGTGAAGGTGATCAGGTGATGATCAGAGACAGGAAGAGCTGAGGTGTGGAAATTGGAGGGTGAGCCGGAAGAGGAGAGGACGAGGTCAAGGCAATGGCCTCACGGTGAGTAGGGGTGTGGAACATAGCTGGAGGTTGAAGGAGGATGTTAGAGTGAGGAACTGAGAAGCCTGAGAGTTGGACGGGTCATCAACGTGTATGTTAAAGTCTCCGAGAATGAGGGATGGAGATGAGGGTTCAAGAAAAACAGAAAGCCAGGCATCACTTTCCTTCTCCACCTCTTCTCCTCACATTGATCACCTGACCCCCCCCCCCCCCAAACAACTGTGATTACCTCTGGCTGGGAAGACAGAATGTATTTTACTTCCTGCCACAGCATCACCCCCTCCTGTTAGCTTTTCTACAAGACCTGGCTTCATGCTTTGACTTCCCAGGGAAGCCAGCAGAGAAAGAGAGAGCAAGCAGTGTACCTTCTCTGCTGCTAACTCCTCTTCCTGGTTGGAGGAAATTGTAAAGAGAAAGAATAGGCTAAGAATGCCAGGCTGTTGACCATTCCCTCTTCTCTCTCATTTACCATTCCAGGAAGAAGCCCCTCCCATCCATACTGCTGTGATTATGCAGATTAGCCACTTCTTCCTACCTGCCCTGTGTACTTCCAGATTCAGAGGGAAGCTGACAGGAGGAAATAGCACCTTGAAGTGGAGGGGGTCCAGAGCCCAAAGTGAGGGGTACATTTTTGGCCCACCACATACCTTGGCTGGCAGGGGTCCCCAACCCCCGCCAGCTGAAGTGTTTCTCCAGCACGCTGTCCTTACATTGCCTGCTCTTCTTCCCCTCATGTTCTGCATGCTCGATTTTAATGAAATTGAGCATGTGAAGTGTTACGGATGCTCGATGACCCCCCCTCCTGTCAGCCAAACCAGGGGCCCTGGATTCATTTTGGGAGGGGGGCCCAGACCTCCGTGGTCCCCTCCCCCCCGTAGCTACGTCATTGGTAGGTAGAAGCGCTATAATCCTCATGTGAGTGAGAAAGTGTCATACAGAAAAACAGGGAGATGAGACATGAAGATTTTGCTGTGGGTCATGAGCACGCCTGATAGAGCCCCTATAAACTTTAAGACCCTCTTTATGTGCTTAGTTTGTTTATGCCTTGATCCATTCATCCTCCCTAGGAAGGTAAGAATACTAAAAGGAAATTTCAAAACCATCCAGTAAATCTTTGAAGTTAAAATGATGAAGTATTTTGACACACGCCAGGCAGGACTTAACAAGATTTGGGTTTCCTATCACATCATCATAAACCATAAAATTATACTGCTTTGTCATCCTCTTATCACTTATCCATTTCTCCACCCCCCCCCCCCCCCCCCCCCCCCCCCCATAATCCTACCTTTCCCCATGAGACTGTCATTGGAATGCTTTTATGTTTCACATATATATTGGAGGACTGGAGGAGTTGCAATCCAGCTGGTGGCCGGTTCAAATCCCACTGCTGCTCCTTGTGATCTTGGGCAAATCACTTAACCCTCCATTGCCTCAGGTACAAACTTAGATTGTGAACCCTCCTGTGACAGATTTTAATGAAATTGAGCAGTGTGTATTGCTCATTTTTGATCTGAAGAGTAAGGTTGCTTTGTTTTATTTTATATATTACCTGGTTCAATATTCAAACTCGGCAGTTGGCTAGCTAGATAACGGTGCAGAATAGCAGGGCATAATGGGCTGAGCCCCAGATAGCAGTGATATTCAGTGCTGGTATTCAATAACCATTCGGATAACTTGGGATAGCAAATGCATCTGGCTAACAATGCTGAATATTGCCGGTCTCCAGGTAAGTCCTGCATCTGGCAGGATGCACCCTCGACCTGCTCTGGCACTATCTGGGTTGGGGGTGGGGAACAAAAGAGACTTTCACAGTGGCATTTTCTGCATGCCACTGAAATCCAGGTACAAGAAAGCACAAAGGCAGACGGTCTGCAAACTCCAAGGTGGAAGATAAAAAAGAGCAGATCGTATAAAAAGATAATATAGTTTAATTTCAAACAATATATATATATAGACAGCCCGACACGATGATGTCATTTATTTCACGCAAACAGTATATGAAGCTATTGATCTTATTTAAATAGCAGTCCTGGCTTAAGTTTTTTTAAAAATAACAAGCATCCTATGATGTTTAAAATGTAAAAGATACCATTGTGGTTATCTTATTGCGGGACCGCTACATTTCCAAACGTGACCCTTGAACTCTTGCTTCCGGTCATAAGTATTCTGTTCACCGTCTTCTTTTAGCTATCACTGAGATACGTGAGTATATAACAATTCCTGTAAGTAATACTTTTAAAGATATCACTTTCGGTTTCCTTGAGGAAAATATTGAATGACATCACTGATTTCACGCGAATAATAGCTTATGAGGATAACATTGAACGACGCTAGTTATCCTATACAAAGAATAGTCCTGTTTTTTCTAAATAGTAAGCATCATTTGAGGTTTACCTAATGCATACATATCATCACCTTCTCATTTTTTCCTCACATTAGATTAGCAAGCTATGCTTTTGGCATCTCTGGCTTAGCTGTTTTTTTCAAACCAGATCCATTCTTCATACACGTGAGTCTTTATTCAACAGTATTTTTCCAACAGCACTAATTCAAACAATATCTTCTAATTGCAATAACTTTCTTTGTGTCTTGTAGTGGCTAATAGGACATTTACATGTGCCTTATATCCTGGTAGCAAAGCGCACCTTATATATGGTAGCAAAGAATACTTATATAGGTGGGTGTCTTAATTTCTCCTTTATATTTTGGTTTGTTTTTGGTCTGTTTAATAATTTCAGTTTACTTGTCACTATGAACATATCACTATAATATAGGACATAATTATCTCTTTTTTGATATTCTTGTTTATTAATTTGTTATTAATATTCACTAGAATCTTTTTATATGGTTTTTTTATATAGAGCATGTTTTGGTATGATATCATTTAGATCTATATTTGTTGTATGTGCATATACATGTATGTATATATATGTATATATAATACATTATATATGTTTTTTTATATGTAGAATTTGATATTATAACTGTTAATTTATATGTTTTTATAGCCCCTGAAGCAGCCCAGTTGGGCGAACACGGCCTGTGTCGGGCTGTCTATATATATATATTGTTTGAAATAAACTATATTTATCTTTTATAACGATCTGCTCTTTTTTATCTTCCACACTGAAATCCAGGTATGATGGTGTGATAAGTAAGAGGGTGTCCTATAGGGGTGTAGGCCACTAGAGGGCGCTAGAAGAAGATGGAGGTCACTAGGACCGGGGAGAGCCCGGCGAGGTCCACAGGTGCAGGAGATTATGGGCTGGGTCCTGGGTAGCTAATTAACCACTTTATATCCCATCTGAGTGGTGAAAAGAAGGGTGGTGAGCTAGCAGCAGAAGAAGAGAGAGCCCCTGAAAGATACTGGCTAACCTTATGGACTTGGGGGTGGACTGGGTGTCCAAAGGAGATCAGCAGGCTGAAAATCCTGGGGTAAGAAGTCCCTAAAGCATTAGTGTTTGACTGTGTCCCCTCAGTACTTATAGGAACTGTGTGTTCAGCGGAGGGACTGTGTGTCCCAAAGAAGAAAAGACTGTGTGTCTAGAACTGTGTGTTCAAAGGAGAGACTGTGTGTCTAAAGTACTGAGAGAAGCAGGCTGCAAAGCCCTGGGGTTGAGAGTCCCCAAAGTATTGGTGTGGTACTGAGCCCATGTATCTGTGTGGGGAGGCTCAGTGTGAAGATCTATGAAAGTATAAAGTGTTAACTAGAAGAAGTGTGCCCAGGGGCTGGAATAAAGAGAAGCTAGAAGAAGTGTGCCCAGGGGCTGGAATAACGAGTTGCCTGAGAAATATGCAGTTGGTGAGACCTGCTTAATGTGCCCAGTGGAAACCAGGTCACCCTGAGTGAGAAGGGGTAGCCCACTAATCTGCATAGGATTTGCATATTGAGAACCAGATCACCCTGAGTGAGAAGGGGGATATCACACTGGGTCAGTGGCAGTTTTTCAAGTAGCAGCACCTGCTACCGATAAGAGCCACTGAATATCAGGTAGTTTATTAACCTCACAAGACATACATAATTGCAGGGAAACCTATACATGAGGGATCATTCTTTGGCTTGAGGACCACACTGGATAAGCATCCTGTGCTCTAGGAAGAGCAGGGGTGCAAGAGATCTCCTTAGAGCACTAGGGCAACTCTGTCAGCCACCACTTCCCCAGAACAGCTCTGCCTTTTACAGTGACACCATTTTTTATCTGGCGATAACCTATTATTCTTATTACAGTGGAAGGAAGTGCACTAATATGACCTGCAATGAAGGATGTAAAAGGGACATCTACCTTGGTTCCTTCATAAAGGAAGGCATCCCACACCCTTAGGAGAATGTCGCTGCCCAGACTGTCCACAAACACCACAAGGAACCAGTTGAAGGTGATGAGTGACAGGTCAATTTTGTGGTTCTCAAAGTGAGCTGTCAGTCTGGGCAGCTTCTCTGCCAAAAAGTCCTTAAACACTCTTTGATCCACCTATAGTAATAAACCAAAGAAACTTCAGAGGCAATCTGCATGCTGCAGTTGAAGCAAGAGAAATAATGCACTGGAACAAAACTATTCTAACTAAGTCATTCACTATGATTTTAATTTACTTAATCTATTTATACCCTGATTATCTAACCATACTAAACTGGTCACTGAATATCAGAAATGAATGTAACACTACCTCTTGTTATACAAACTTAACAATTCAGACAAATATTAAGACTATAACACAAGGACAGATTCCATATCATCATGCTGATCAATCCATAGACTGGTGGGTTGTGTCCATCTACCAGCAGGTGGAGATAGAGAGCAATCCTTTTGCCTCCCTATATGTGGTCATGTGCTGCCGGAAACTCCACAGTATGTTCTCTATCTCAGCAGGTGGTGGTCACACACAGCAGCAGCTCTGGCTAGGCCTCCAAGCCTAATTTTTAGGTTTTGTTGAGTGCCTGGGGTTGAGGGCTCTTCTTGAGCAAGTGTAAACCTGGTGGTGCCAGGTCCCTCCTTTTCTCCCCCCTCCCGCTGGCTCCGTTAAAAAAAAAAAAAAAAAAAAATTTTAGACGTCCTTAAAGGCGTTTATTTCGACGTTTATTTAAACGTTTATTGCAGCTACTCACTGGGACACCAGGTCGTTACAGCTCGGAGCGAGAAGCAGGTAATTTTTACCTTTTTTATAGCGGGCAGGGGGTTCCCCGATTGATCTCCACGTGGCCTATGGCGTCGGAGGGCGAGGGCGCGAAGAATCGCTCCCTGGACCGCGTGTGCGCTACTAGCGGGGATGCGGGGGTATTAAAGTCTGATTCGCCCTTGTTGGGTGTCAGTTCGGAGGCCGGTCAGTGTCCCGGGTCAGTGTGGCGATTTTTCCCGCCATAAACGCCCATCCCCCGCTGCTCGCCTCCGCCATCTTGGCCGGCCACTCTGCTCGGACGGCTTCTTCTTGGGCCGCCCTTGAGCTGGGAGACGTTCATGCCATGGCTGCCCTTGATTTGGGCGATGGCAAAAAAGCGGCTAAAGTTAAGCGCCGTTCTTCCCGCGCGGGGCTCCTTCGCGAGTGTCGCGCCGGACGCATCTTGGATGCGCAGCATGTTTCTCCCCCGCTCTTGCGAGCGCCGGTTGAGGGTGCGTCTAGGGCTGTGGCCCAGGCTGCTGAAGTGCACAGTCTGGGGGGTTTCTCCCCCGAGTTTATTTTGCTGCTGCATCAGGCCTTCATTATGCAAAACGCTGCCCCTTCTCCCTTGTCCGATAAAGGGGTTGAGGCCCCCGGAAGTAACGCCCTCGGGTGGATTCCCAGGCCTTAGAGACTCTGTTTCCTCGGATGTAGATGAGGGCAGCGTATCTGAGTTCTCCCAACGGTCCTTTGGGGATTCCTTGGAGGAGACGGATTCCCGCTCGGATGGAGCGGATGACCCCTCTGCAGCGCGGATCTTTCGCTCAGAGGATTTGTCCAACCTGTTAGTGCAGGCCATGAGCATTTTGAAGATTTCCTCTCCGGAGGACGTCTCTCCCTCAGCCCCTGTTGGCTCCGCCATTATGCTGGGGACAAAGCGCCCGCCTAGAACCTTCCACGTGCATAATGCCATGCACACCTTAATTTCGGCTCAATGGGATGTCCCGGAAGCGAGCCTCAAAGTGGCTAGGGCTATGTCCCGCCTCTATCCTTTGCCTGAAAGTGAACGGGAGGCCTTTCTTTGGCCTACTGTGGATGCTTTAATCACTGCGGTGACTAAGAAAACGGCGTTGCCGGTGGAAGGTGGCACGGCCCTAAAGGACGCCAAAGACAGAAGATTGGAAGCGGCCTTAAGGTCGTCCTTCGAGGCGGCTGCCTTAAGTTTGCAGGCCTCAGTTTGTGGCTCCTACGTGGCCAGGGCGTGCCTGACGATTGTGCAGCGGGCTTCCCCCTCGGATCCTTCCCTTGAGGGCTGATTGGCCGGCCCTGGATCAGGCTTGGCTTATTTGGCAGACTTGCTGTATGATGTCTTGAGAGCCTCGGCTAAAGGTATGGCTCATACAGTCTCTGCGCGGCGGTGGCTTTGGCTGAAACATTGGTCTGCGGACCACGCCTCTAAGTCCCGCCTGGCTAAGTTGCCTTTTAAAGGCAAGCTGCTCTTTGGGGTCGAGCTGGACAAAATTGTGACCGATCTCGGCACGTCTAAGGGCAAGAGGTTACCAGAGGTCAGGGCTCGTGGCTAGTGCTCGCCCCGGTATCTCCAGAGAACGGTTTCAGGAAGCCCGTCGGTACCGCCCGGGCAAGTCGGGCTTCCTCTGCCCCCTCTTCCTTCAAGAGGAACTTCTCCCCAAGCAGCATTCCTTTTCGCAGAGACCGCCGTCCCGGAGGTGCGCCCTCCGGTCCTCCCCCAGGGTCTCGTACCCAATGACGGGGTCCTGGTCCATGGCCCAGTGCAAATTGGAGGATGCCTGTCCTCGTTTCTGGGCGAGTGGACCAGGGTAACTTCAGACGCTTGGGTGCTGGAAGTCATCAGAGACGGCTACAAGCTAGAGTTCTGCGACCCTTAAGAGACGGGTTTTGTACTCTCTCCCTGCAAGTCTCCGGTCAAAGCTGTGGCAGTGCAGCAGACTTTGGACAATCTGATCCGCCTGGGTGCGGTCGTTCCGGTGCCACAAAATCAGCTTGGCAAGGGACCGTTACTCCATTTACTTTGTGGTACCAAAGAAAGGAGGTTCTGTACGGCCTATCCTCGACCTCAAAGGGGTCAATCGGGCCTTGAAAGTTCGGCACTTTCGCATGGAGACTCTCCGCTCTGTTATAGCGGCAGTGAAGGCAGGGGAGTTCCTGGCATCCTTGGACATCAAGGAAGCGTACTTGCATATTCCCATCTGGCCTCCTCATCAACGCTTTTCTGCGTTTGCAGTCCTGGGCCGACACTTCCAGTTCAGAGCCCTACCATTTGGGTTGGCTACTGCTCCGCGGACCTTCTCCAAAGTAATGGTGGTCATCGCGGCCTTCCTGAGAAAGGAAGGAGTACAAGTCCATCCTTATCTGGACGACTGGTTGATCCGAGCCCCCTCTATGCAGAGTGCGGCAAAGCTGTGGACCGGGTGTGATTGCTCTTTTGAGCTCCCTGGGGTGGATCATCAACTGGGAGAAAAGCCAGCTGCGCCCGACTCAGTCCCTGGAGTATCTGGGAGTTCGATTCGACACCCAATTAGGCAGAGTGTTCCTGCGGACAATCGGATTGTCAAACTTCAGGCTCAGGTGGACCAGTTCCTAGTAGCCTCTCGCTCGGGCTTGGGACTATGTGCAGCTGTTGGGCTCTATGACGGCCACGATGGAAGTAGTGCCCTGGGCCAGGGCTCATATGAGACCACTACAACACTCTCTGCTGCAGCGCTGGACTCCGGTGTCGGAGGATCTATGCTGTGCGCCTTCCCTTTGGACCCAGCAGTGCGCAAGGCGCTGAGCTGGTGGCTGCAGACAGACAAGTTGTCTGCAGGATGCCTCTTGTGACCCCGGAGTGGATTGTCGTCACGACGGACGCCTCTTTGTCGGGCTGGGGAGCCCACTGCCTTGGGAAGGAACAGCGCAGGGGCTCTGGTCTCCTGCAGAGGCAAAGTGGTCTATCAACCTCCTGGAACTCAGAGCCATTCGGTTGGCGCTTTGGAGTTCCTCCCGGTACTGGCGTTGAAGCCAGTACGGGTCCTGTCGGACAATGCCACGGCTGTGGCCTATGTCAACCGCCAGGGAGGTCGTTACCAAGAGCGCCCCTCTAGCCAAGGAGGCCATGAATCTATGCCAGTGGGCGGCAGCGAACCTGGAACAGCTGTCAGAGGCCCACATTGCCGGAGTCATGAATGTCAAGGCGGACTTCTCAGTCGCCATACCTTGGATCCCGGAGAGTGGCAGCTATCTGCTCAGGCGTTCTTGGACATCACGAAGCGCTGGGGCCAGCCGAGCCTAGATCTGATGGTGTCATCGGCCAATTGCCAAGTGCCGCACTTTTTCAGCAGAGGACGGGACCCTCGATCCCTGGGAGTAGATGCTCTTCTCCAACAGTGGCCGACACAGGAGCTTCTCTATGTGTTCCCGCCCTGGCCCATGTTGGGCAGGGTGCTAGAACGGGTGGCAAAGCATCCGGGCCGGATAATCCTGGTGGGTCCGGACTGGCCCAGACGTCCCTGGTATGCGGACTGATCAGGCTCTCAGTGGACGATCCTCTGCGGCTGCCAGTGGAGCAGGGCCTGTTGCATCAGGGTCCCGTGGTGATGGAGGATCCCTCCCCCTTTGGTCTTACGGCCTGGCTATTGAGCGGCAGCGTCTGAGAAAGAAGGGCTTCTCAGACAAGGTCATCGCCACTATGCTAAGAGCGAGGAAGCGCTCTACTTCTACTGCTTACGCCAGGGTTTGGCGTACCTTTGCAGCATGGTGTGAAGCAGGCTCACTTTCTCCCTTCACTGCTCCAATTTCTTCAGTGTTGGCGTTCCTGCAAGAAGGTCTGGAGAAAGGCCTGTCGCTCAGTTCCCTTAAAGTCCAGGTAGCGGCTCTGGCTTGCTTCAGGGGCCGCCTGAAGGGTGCTTCCCTGGCTTCGCAGCCAGATATGGTGCGCTTTCTCAAGGGAGTTAATCACCTGCGCCCTCCTCTGCACTCAGTGGTGCCTGCGTGGAATCTCAACCTGGTGCTAAGAGCATTGCAGAAGCCGCCTTTTGAACCCTTGTCAAGGGCATCTCTGAAAGACCTGACGTTGAAAGCAGTCTTTTTGGTGGCTATCACTTCAGCCAGAAGAGTTTCCGAGCTCCAGGCACTCTCATGTCGAGAGCCCTTTCTGCAGTTCACTGAGGCAGGAGTGTCTATTCGCACAGTGCCTTCCTTCCTGCCCAAGGTTGTTTCTCGCTTCCATGTGAATCAGCAGCTCTGTCTCCCTTCCTTTCGTAGGGAGGACTACCCAGAGGAATACTCTGCTCTCAAATATCTGGATGTGAGACGAGTCATCATCAGATACTTGGAAGTGACCAATGATTTCCGGAAGTCGGATCATCTGTTTGTCCTGTTTGCAGGTCCTCGTAAGGGTCTGCAGGCTGCTAAGCCTACAGTGGCAAGATGGGTCAAGGAAGCCATTGCAGCGGCTTATGTGGCCGCAGGGAAGGTGCCGCCTATCCAGCTGAAGGCTCACTCCACTAGAGCTCAGGCGGCCTCGATGGCAGAGGCCGGGTCCGTCTCCTTGGAAGAGATTTGCAAGGCGGCAACTTGGGCATCGGCCCATACCTTCTCCAGGCATTACCGCTTGACTGTGGCTGCTCGGGCAGAGGCCGGTTTGGAGCTTCAGTGTTGCGGTCAGGGATTTCTATGTCCTGCCCTGGGTGAGTACTGCTTCGGTACATCCCACCAGTCTATGGATTGATCAGCATGATGATATGGAAGGTAACATTATGTATCATACCTGATAATTTTCTTCCATTAATCATAGCTGATCAATCCATAGCCCCTCCCAGATATCTGTATTGTTTATATTCTGGTTGCATTTCAGGTTCAAGTTTAGTCTTCAGTTCCTGTTCAGGAGGACTTCGTGTTCAAGTTTTCAATGGATTCTTCAAGAGTTGAGACGAATTTGTGTTACAGTGAGCTGCTGCATTCCTCTCCCCTCCGTTTTACGGGGCTGGATTGAGACTTAAATTCTGCCGGCGCTCCCTCCCGCTTCGTGCGGCAGTAGGGCAGCTTTGTACCCCTCCCACTTCGGCGGTGTTAGGGTCAGTCAGCTCCTCCCGCGGTTGCGGTTGCAGGATAAGCCAGATCCCCCCGCATCGGCGGGTGTGGTGTCCCTCCCCCGCTCCGCCGGGGATGAGCTGGACGGATTCCCCTCCCCCACTTGTGTGGGGATGAGCTGGGTTAATTCCCTCCCCCATTTCGGCGGTGGTGAGCTGGGCAGAGTGTCCCTTTGTGGGTGTAATTCTCTAAGTGCTGAGTCCTGCGGATGGAGCTTGGATATCGACATACTGAGGAGTTTCCGGCAGCACATGACACATATAGGGAGGCAAAAGGATTGCTCTCTATCTCACCTGCTGGTAGATGGACACAACCCACCAGTCTATGGATTGATCAGCTATGATTAATGGAAAGAAAATTATCAGGTATGATACATAATTTTACCATAGCATATGGGAAAATTGATTAGCCTAGTCAAGAGAAATTTTTAAAAAATTCTTTGTTCTAGGGTACTAATAGTTTTTTCACTGTAATTATTGCTTTGCATGCTACATGTATTTTGTGGGGAACAGTTGTTCCCTCTCTGTCTCAACCTATGACATTCACTATATACTGTAACAGTAATATTTACCATTTTTACAGCACTATTGGACAGTGCGATACAAAGGTGAGAAGTATTCAGGTACAATTGTCCCTGTCCCAAAGAGCTTACAATCTAAGTAGGTCAATGAGGCAATGGGAGATAAAGGGGCTAATTTTCAAAGTACTTAGACTTGCATGTGTTTAGGGCTGAAGTGGCAGTAATGCTTAGGTGAGAATTTCAGAAATCTAACAAGGGGTATTAATAAGGTAAATACAAACCCTGAATAAGAATTATTTAACCTGGGGACAGTGAAGAAGAAGAATAACCAAAATACCTGTGAGTCCTAAACAACAGCAGTTTTCCATCAGATTAAGAAAATCCATGAGATTAAGAAACAAATGAGGAGGCGTAGATCTAGTAAGTGCCCTAGAAGTATATTCTATTGCCAATACAATCTGAAATCAAGTGACTACTCTATAGCAGATTATCATTAGACAGGACCAGTTTTAGCAATAGTGGGGCCCTGTGCAGACCAGTTCAGTGGGACCCCTTGCCCCGACTAGCCTTGCCCCTGTCTAGCCCTACCCCACCTAGCCACGCCCCTTGTTGACAAGTTGTGTTTTCACATTTTATTTATGAAATTACAAATAAAGACAAATCAAGCAAAACTTATACAGAAAAACTAATTCAAATAAGAGGGGAGGGGAAAGGGAATGGGACTTGCTAAACTGCCTTTCTGTGTTTTTTTTTGTAACTACGTTCAAAACAGTTACATAGAGGGGCATAATCGAACGAAACGTCTATCTCCATGGGCGTTTATCTCCGAGAACGGGTCCGTGAAGGGGCGGACCGAACCGTATTTTGGGAAAAAAAATAGACGTCCATGTTTATTCGACAATTTGTGAGCTGGGCGTTTTTGTTTTTCAGCGATAATGGAAAATGAAAGCGCCCAGCTCAAAAACGAATAAATCCAAGGCATTTGTTCGTGGGAGGGGCCAGGATTCATAGTGCACTGGTCCCCCTCACATGCCAGGACACCAACCGTGCACCCTAGGGGGCACTTTTACAAAAACAAATAAAAGGTAAAAGAGCTCCCAAATCCCCCCCCAAAACCCACCACTACACCATTACTATAGCCCTAAGGGTGAAGGGGGCACCTAATGTGGGTACAGTGGGTTTGGGGGGGCGGTGTGGAGGGCTCCCATTTACCAGCACCAGTGTAACAGGTGGGGGGGGATGGGCCGGGTCTACCTGCCTGACGTCCACTGCACCCCCTAATAACTGCTCCAGTGACCTGCATACTGCTGCCAGGGAGGTGGGTATGACATTGAGGGTGAACATAAAAAGTTGTGAAACGGCATATTTTTGTGGTGGGAGGGGGTTTGTGACCACTGGGGGAGTCAGGAGAGGTCATCCCCAACTCCCTCCAGTGGTCATCTGGTCATTTAGGGCACTTTTTTGGGGCCCTATTCGTGGAAAAAACAGGGTCCAGGAAAAGTGCCCCTAAATTCTCGCTAAAAACGCATATTTATTTTCCATTATCGGCGAAAGGCGCCTATCTCTGATCGGCCGATAACCACGCCCCAGTTCCGCCTTCACCACGCCTTTGACACTCCCCCATCAACTTTGTCCGCATCCGCGACGGAGTGCAGTTGAAAACGTCCAAATTCGGCTTTCGATTATACGCTTTATTCATTTTTGTGAGATAAACGTCTATCTCCCGATTTGGGTCGCAATATAGGCGTTTTTCTTTTCAATTATAAGCTGGATAGTGTTACAGGTACTTATTTGTACCTTGGGCAATGGAGGGTTTGCAATAATAGAAAACCTAATATTAAGCAATGAAAATGAACTGAATAATTTCTGGTTAAGTCCACTACAATTAGGAGTTCTAATTCTCATATCATAGAAGAGATAAAGGGAAAATATTAATTAACTAAGAAAAGATCCAGTATGTGGGCAAAGTACCTTTAAAATTCCCAAATTACTGTAACTCACCAATATAGAGAGGCAGCACCAGAGATCCCCTAGTAGCCAAAAAATGTCACAGTCACAGGTTCTCAAAAAGACATATTTCACTAAAGACAAAATCACAACATATTTACAGGTAGCAAAGTTTTCCCTAAATCAGCTATAGCAAGCCAAGAGTATCTAGGAAGACCTCAGCAGGTAGGAACACAAAGAGAAACAACCTCATCTATGAAAAGACAACCCTAAAACCCCAATACACTATCTAGTAAGAAAACAGAACTGGGACTGCTACAGATCTCTACACCGAAACTACATGCTAGCAGAATAACGTATGTTACTCACATGTGCAAAACACAGATAGACCATCAACAAAAATGAACAGGGCATGCATAGCAGGGGGCGCCAAAGACTGCCATGCTTACTCTCCCCCCACGGCCACAGCAGTCCTACTACCTTGCTGCCTTTCCTTGCGGGGGCAGGAAAGAATCTGACTCTTTCCTGCCCGCTGCCGCTACTTTGTATCTGGCGCTCTCCACTTTTCTGTGCCGCAGACGGCCCTTCCGTATTTTAAAAATGGCTGACGAGGCTTTTGGCGGCAATCTCTTTTTTTTTTTTTTTTTAATTTTTAACAAGAATCTTTATTAAAGGAATCAACATAGTACAATCGAAATCTTTACAAACATAAACCTTACAGATTCCTCTTCATATATCATCCATGATACATAGAGTCCTCAAATGACTTCTTCATATATTCTCAATAACATTTCTTGTAACATTTAAACCTTTTTATTATATATTTCCCCCTTCAAAACATCCCCTCCCCAGCACCCTCCCTCCCTTCTCTTTCCATTTCTCATCTATAAGGAGAAATTCTAACCCCCATGTCTATGCTAATGAATTTTGTACAGGTGCCCAAATTTTTTCCCATTTTGCTAGGGTTTTGTGTTCCCTAGCTATTAATTTTTCCATGTCAGTTATATACCAAACCAAATTATACCATCGCTGCATTGAGGGACATCCACTCTGTTTCCACATCCGTGCTATCAATAATCGAGCTGCATTAAAGCAATGCTTCGCCAATTGGCTTCCTACTGCGCTGAGCCCAATAATAGATTTATTAAATAAGAACACTGCTGGATCCCAGGGAATTTGTCTCTCCACCCATGCCTGCACTCTCCCCCGCCCACGATTTCCAAAAGGCTTTTACTTTTCTACAGGACACCAAATATGTCCCATTGTGCCACATGTCCCCATCCTCTCCAAACACATGTTCGATGTTCCCGGAAACATGTAATGTAACTCCTTACGGGTAAGGTACCAACGATATAATACCTTTGTACAATTTTCTTGTATATTAACTGCCCGGGAGCTATGAACCGATGCCCGCGCCATCTGTTGCCATTGTTCAGGGGTATATGTCACTTCCAATTCCCTTTCCCACTTATCACGATGTTTCGTACTACCCTCCAGTGAATCCCTCAAATGGCCATATAATTTAGAGATCAGCCCCTTAGTTTCTTCAGTCTCCACACATAGTCTTTCTAACAAAGTAACTTCCCCTCCTAATTTACTCTTCATACCTTTTGCCTGGAGAAAATGAATAATCTGATTATATGCATAACGATCTTGCTGAGGTAGGTCATATTCAGCTGCTAATTCCCCAAATGTAATAAAGTGTTCCTCTTTCATTAACTGCCCCCACCATATCAGTCTACTTTTTCGCCATTTAATAAAAGGGGATAGAGAGCAGCCAGGAGGAAATGCCGCATTATATGCTATGGGTGTCAAACGGGATTCATGGAACCCCTTCACTCTCTCCAATTTATCCCAACAGGAAAAAGTATATTGAATAATTGGATTAAGAGGCTGGGGGAGGCATCGGTTTCTAGGTGCCAACTAAAGCAGCTGTCCTAACTTTAGCGGACTATGAATCATAAATTGTTCCATCCTTATCCAGAGTTTGTGAGCTGATTCATGGAACCACTCGACTGCCGCTTTTGCTTGGGCAGCCCTATGATATAACCCCAAATGTGGCACCCCTAGTCCACCCTTACCTTTTCGAGCTACATATAAAATGGACCGGGGAAGCCGAGGCCGGCGACCCTGCCAAATAAATTGTTGAAGTCTAGCATATGCTCATCAATTGGTAGGGGTATGGACTGAAAAAGATAGAGCAATCGTGGTAAAACATTCATCTTTACAGTTGCTATTCTCCCAAACCATGACAAATGCAAGGGGTCCCACCTATCCAGATCGTTCCCAAGTTCTTTTATTAATGGCAGGTAATTAGCTGCACTCATGCCCTCCAACCATAGGCGGTCGGTGACCCAACTGTTTGGGGAGGCTAAAGGGGGTGGGGTTAGGGGTGGAGCTTAAATCCATAATTGTCTAACACACAGAAAAAATAAATAAAAATAAAAGTCACAATACCTTTTATTAAATTTAGATATTAGATATATATCATATGTCAAAGAATAAAGTGGTTGCTCAAAGCATATACTAACCACAATCGCTCAACTTCAAAACACTATGCCCAACTTTGTGCAAAAACACACTCAGAACCTTACTGTAACATAAATATTACACTGGGCAGAACCTAATACACCAATATACCACCCATACGGAAAATGCAGACCATCAACAATATGAAACTAGGGATCATAATATCACAATTCTCATGTAGAGCCACAAAACACCCTAATTCATATTTAATGTGGGATAAAATGCCATAAATAAGTAAATATAAACTTTTAATGTTGAGCACCTGATTCTCAAAGTGGACATATTCCAAACACTATAATGAAAATAAAATGATCTTTTCTACCTTTGTTGTCTGGTGACTTTGTTTTTCTGATCATGCTGGCCCAGTATCCGATTCTGCTGTTATCTGTCCTCTTAACTCCGTTTCCAGGGCTTCCTTTCCATTTATTTCTTTACTTTCCGCCTTTCTTCTTCAATTCTTGTCCTACATTCGTAAGTAAAAGCTGGGTCCTCCACAGACTTGACTGTCCAGTGGATCCAGCTTCTGCCTATTTTCTTCCTCCATGTGCAGTTTTTCTACTCTCTTCCTTTTCCCTTATCTCATCTCCTTCCTCACTCCTCCCTCCCCCTCCATCCATGTCCAGCATTTCTTCTTCTCCCTTCCCTCTCCTCCATCCATGTAATGCAACCCTCCTCTCCATCCATCCACTCATGTCCAGCAACTCTTCTCTCCCCTGCCCTCCCCCTCTATCCACCCATCCACCCACCCAGCAACCCTCCTCTCCATCCACCCATGTCCAGTAACCCTGCTTCCCCTTCATCCACCCATGTCCAGGAGCCCTCCTCTCCCCCCTGCCATCCCCTCCATCCACCCATGTCCAGGAGCCCTCCTCTCCCCCCTGCCATCCCCTCCATCCACCCATGTCCAGCAACCCTGCTCTCCCCTCCATCCACCCATGTCCAGGAGCCCTCCTCTCCCCCCTGCCCTCCCCTCCATCCACCCATGTCCAGCAACCCTGCTCTCCCCTCCATCCACCCATGTCCAGCAGTCCTCCTCTCCCCCCTGCCCTGAGCCCTCCCTGCCCACCACCAGCGACTCTTCTCTTCCCTGCTCCCCCTCCAGCCATCCTTCGATTTCCCCCCCCCTGCCCTGAGCCCTCCATGCCCACCACCAGCGACTCTTCTCTCCCTTGCTCCCCCTCCAGCCATCCTTCGATTTCCCCCTCCCTGCCCACCACCAGCGACTTTTTTCTCCCCTGCTCCCCCTCCAGCCATCCTTCGATTTCCCCCTCCCTGCCCACCACCAGCGACTCTTCTCTCCCCTGCTCCCCCTCCAGCCATCCTTCGATCCCCCCCCCCCCCCCGGGTCCTGTCTTTTCCGCCCGCCCACCCATCCGCGTTCTCTCTCACTCCGACGCCGGCGATTCAGATAGAAGCCAGCCTTAACGTGCCTGCGTCGGAGCCTCTCCCTCAGACGCGTCCCACCCACCTCTGCGTAAGACAGGAAGTTGTATTACAGGAGGCGAGACGCGTCTGAGGGAGAGGCTCCGACGCAGGCACGTTAAGGCTGGCTTCTATCTGAATCGCCGGCGTCGGAGTGAGGGAGAACGCTGATGGGTGAGAGCGAGAGTGGCGGCAACGGCGGGGGGGGGTCATCTTTTTGGGGGAGCAACCGCTCCCCCTGTGCCCCAGGAAGTCCACAATTTGGATGGGGAGGTTCAGCCTCCCCAAGCCTCTTATACGGGGCGCCTATGCCTCCAACCTACAAGTAAGTACCACCACCAGATATCGCAATCCCTTAGTGACCCAGGTTAACGGAAAGAGCTGACAACATGTCTGATATTCTACCTCCTCCATCCCTACAGCCATTGCCTCAGTCTTTGTGAAATTGATTTTAAAACCAGAGACCTGACTGTAGGACTCAATCTCAGCGAATACAACTGGCATAGTTGTTAAGGGGGAGGTTAGTGTCAGCAAGACATCGTCCGCAAAAAGGGCAATTTTGGACTCCCATGCACCTGCCTTCACCCCATGTATTCCCAAATTAGATCTAATATTATGGGCTAGTGGTTCCATGACAAGAGCAAACAATAGAGGAGAGAGGTGGCATCCTTGACGTGTACCTCTATACAATTCAAAGAAAGAGAAAGAACTGCCATTAATCTTGACACAGGCCCTAGGAGCATTATATAGTTCCTGGATCAGGCCTCTGAACATAGGTCCAAATCCGAACCTCTGTAAAACCAGATGCAGGAAGGGCCAGTGCACCCTGTCGAAAGCCTTCTCAGCATCGATACTAAGCAGGCAGCATGAGGATTGTTGTTGTTTCGCCAAATATAGGACATCTAACGTCCTTCTAATGTTATCAGAAGCTTGTCGGCCCTGAATAAAGCTGACTTGATCTGAGTGTATTAAAGTTGGTAAAATAGTCACTAGTCTAGTAGCCATGACCTTGGCCAAAATACGTACATGGGCGATAAGAAGCACCATTCCGTCACCTCTTTTTAGGTTTGGGAATAACTGCTATCCAGGCATCCTTCATGGTAGGGGGTAAGTGCCCTCCTTCCCTCACATAATTTATGACCTCTGTCAGGACAGGTGTGAGATAGGGAGCAAACGCCTTATAATACTCCCCTGTGTACCCATCTACGCCTGGAGATTTACCAGTCTTCAAAGACTTAATAGCTATGAGCACTTCCTTGACCTCAATCGGGGCCTCCAACATACTCCAATGTTCTGGTTGCAGAGAAGGGAGGTCCAGTCCTTCTAGGTATGCCTGAATAGCAGTATTTTGTATATTGGGATCTTTAGTATATAATTCAGCATAAAAATACCAAAATCTATTTCTGATAGCCTGAGATGTGGAAAGAGTCTTCCCCTCCCTGTCTTTAATTCGAAATATGTTTCTGTCCACCCTTAATTTACGCAATCTAAGTGCCAACTGGCGATTACTTTTATTTTTCTCTTTATAGGTATGTAGATGGAGTTTCTCATTAATAAAGTCAAGATCTTTAGTGTGAAGTGCATCTAATTGTAGCCTAGCCTCCTGAAGAGATCTATAGATCCTAGAAGAACCTGTTCGTTTATGTTGAGCCTCTAGATTTGCAATCCGGCTCCTCCAGTATCGTTTCAGAGAGTCATTTTGTCGTTTGAGGCGACCAGCTACTGTCATAAAGTGTCCTAGTGACACCGCTTTCAAAGCTTCCCATACTATAGCAATAGAGGGACCAGAGTGCAAATATTCTTTGAGTACTGCTACATAGTCTTTACAGATTTGTTCATCTCTAAGCATAGTATTATTTAAGGTCCACTGTTTATGTAAGACATCCTCCTTAGTGAGAGATAGCACTACCACACATGGGGCATGATCTGAAACGGTAATACTGCCTATTTGCGTATCTCTCACTTGACCCCCCCAATAATTTATCTATAAAAAGGAAATCAATATGAGAGTAGGAAGCATGTACTGAGGAGTAAAAGGAGTAATCCCGATCTAGAGGATGTCCATCTCGCCAGGCATCAAAAAGCCCTATCTCTTCTATACAGGAGGTCAGCTGTTCAGCTAGTTTTCTATCCGCTCGGGAGACCAACCCCGAACGATCTAAGTCCGGGTTTATGGTAGCATTAAAATCACCTCCTAAAATAAGCTGGCCTCCCTCTAGAGATCTTACATTCCTCTTCAATTTTTTAAAGAAAGAGGCTTGCCCCGTATTTGGCCCATAAATGGATCCCCAGGTATACTCCCTAGACTCCAGCATTCCACGAATCAAAAGGAAACGTCCAGCTGGGTCTCTCTTGATTTGCTGAACCTGTAGTGGTACACTATCATGAAAAAACAGTGCCATTCCTCCCTTCTTACTGTTTGCAATATCAGAAGCAAAATAAATTTTTGAGTAGGAGATAGGGCGAAACAAATGTTCATGTGCACGTTTCAAATGTGTTTCTTGTAACATTACCACCTGTGGACGCAGTCTAGCTATCTCTTGGTATATTAGTTGCCTTTTTCTAGGAGCATTTAGCCCCTTAACATTCCAAGTAAGTATCTTTAAATCAGACATCATCTATCTTCCAGAAGTAGAAAAAAAGCATAGACTAAAGTATATAGCATCACTTTTAATAGAAGTTTCCCTTCAAGCAAATACAAAAGAGAAGTACAATTCCCCTCCCCTCCCCCCACCCAAACAATATTTTCCATGTGGAAGAGAGAGAAAACCCTCCTCCTCTCAACCACACTGTACTCCCAACAAAATCAACCACCTCACTTCGACCTTTTATCCCGGCCTCCCGGCCCACCCAGAATAACGACCCTTCAATTCAGTATAGATATATCTCTCTTCTCACTCCTCTGATTGTGTTACCATCTCATAAGGCATAGCCTTGAAACTGTCCCAATTCAGGACGCAGGTCTTGTTGCCGCCACCCGTGGCTTCTTCGCTTTGTTAAAGACTTGCTTCCATTGGTGAACTTTATCGCGAGCCTTGTTTGCTGCCACAGTTTCAGCAGGCTCCGTTTCCATCAGACCTGCTAGCTGGAGTAGTTGCTTTGCCTCCTCTACCGTACGCATCCGATGTGCTTTACCCGATATAGTAAAGCATAATGCAAATGGAAAAGCCCATCGAAATTTAATATTGTGTTTGTTCAGAGCTTCCAGTATCGGTTTCATCTCTCTAAGCCATTGCAACGTGTGAGCAGACAAGTCTTGATATACAGTGATCTGGGTATCGTTATATATCAGTTCTTTTTGCTGGCGTGCTTGAATAAGTACATTTTCTTTATCAGAGAATTTCCAAAACCGAACAACTATATCCCTCGGTCTGTTGTTCTGAGGGGTGCCCAGGGCCCTGTGTGCTCGCTCAATTTCTGGCACAGGGGTCTCCGGTTGTGCCGCTAGCAATTGCCCACAAATCTCTTGTATAATTTTCAGGACCTCTTCCTGGGCCCCCCTTCAGGCACACCCCGAAAACGTAAATTTTTACGTCTACTGCGGTTCTCAAGATCATCAAGTTTATATTGCAGAGCGTTCATCCGCGTTCCAAATCCTTCTTCTCGCTTAACACATGGGCGTCCTCGGCCGATAAAGGAAAAAAGAAGGGCGTCCCTGACGAACATTTGGTCGACTTTACTTGGTCCTTTTTTTTACGACCAAGCCACAAAAATGTGCTCTAAATGACCAGATGACCACCGGAGGGAATCAGGGATGACCTCCCCTTACTCCCCCTCAGTGGTCACTAACCCCCTCCCACCCTCAAAAAAAGTTTTTAAAAATATTTTTTCCAGCTTCTATGCCAGCCTCAAATATCATACCCAGCTCCATGACAGCAGTATGCAGGTCCCTGGAGCAGTTTTAGTCGGTACTGCAGTGCACTTCAGGCAGGCGGACCCTGGCCCATCCCCCCTACCTGTTATACTTGTGGTGGTAAATGTGAGCCCTCCAAAACCCACCACAAACCCACTGTATCCACATCTAGGTGCCCCTCCCTTCATCCCTAAGGGCTATGGTAGTGGTGTACAGTTGCAGGGAGTGGGGTTTGGGGAGGGGGTTTGGGGGGGCTCAGCACACAAGGTAAGAGAGCTATGCACCTGGGAGCTTTTTCTGAAGTCCGCTGCAGTGCCCCCTAAGGTGCCCGGTTGGTGTCCTGGCATGTCAGAGAGACCAGTGCACTATGAATGCTGGCTCCTCCCACGACCAAATGGCTTGGATTTCGTGTTTCTGGCATGGGTGTCCTCGGTTTCCATTATCGCGAAAATCGGGGACGACCATCTCTAAGGTCGACCTAAATGTTGAGATTTGGGCGTCCCCGACCGTATTATCAAACGAAAGATGGCCGACCATCTTGTTTTGATAATACAGGTTTCCCCGCCCTTCGCTGTCCTCAGGAAAACTTGGGCGCCCCCGTTCAATTATGCCCCCTCCACACCCTCCCAGGGCAGATTACAACAACAGTTAAGAACCCCATCAGTAAACAGGACATCCTCACTGAAATTGGCGATTATAGTGCTGTAATTGTATAGAACAATGTAGTAAAAAGAGCACAAAATATAGCCTGTATTAGTGCTGTTTACATAAGTACATAAGTATTGCCAATCCAGGTCACAAATACCAGGCAAGATCCCAGAAATATGGATTTTCCCCAAGTCCATTTAATAATGGTCTATGGACTTTTCCTTTAGGAAGCCGTCCAAACCTTTTAAAACTCCGCTAAGCTAACTGCCTTTACCACATTCTCTGGCAACGAATTCCAGAATTTAATTACAAGTGAGTGAAGAAACTATTTTCTCAGATTCGTTTTAAAATTACTACCATTGTAGCTTCATCGCATGCCCCCAGTCCTAGTATTTTTGGAAAGCATGAACAGATGCTCACATCTACCCGTTCAACTCCACTCATTTTTTATAGACCTCTATCATTATTTTATTTATTTATTATAGCATTTATACCCGCTCTTTCCTGCTCAATAGCAGGCTCAGTGCGGCTTATAATGTCTAGGTACGAAGTATCACAGAGGTACTACAATGTATGGGTAAAACGTATCATTAGGATAATACAGTTATAGAGAAGGATAAAAGGAAGAGATGTGGGGGAAGGATTGAGGCATGTTTAATGTTAGTGGGTGGGTTAGAGTCATAACTTAAGTTGGGTTGTTTGGGTTTAGGCCTTGTTTGAAGAGGTATGTTTTCAGCATCTTTCAGATCGTATATGTTTCGTTTGTTGCTCGGATGAATCTTGGTGTGGTGTTCCAAAGTTGGCTGCCTATAACTGAGGAATGGTTGGATGCATAGTAGGTTTTGTATTTGAGACCTTTGCAATTAGGAAGGTGAAGATTGAGATATCTTCGAGAGGATTTGGACCTGTTCCGGCTGGAAGTCGATTAAATTGGGCATGTAACTTGGAGGACTCTCCGTGGAGGATCTTGTGGATCAGTGTGGTGGACTTTGAAGTTTATTCGTTCTTTAAGGGGGAGCCTAGTAGAGTTTTTCCACGGGAGAGTGGTGTTGCACTTTCGAACCTATGATTTACCAAAATGAGCCTGACTGCCGTGTTTTGGGCGGTTTGGAGTTTTTTTTTTAGAATGTGGGCTTTGCATCCATGAAGCATACTGTTGCAGTAGTCAGCATGGTGTGAGTACTGTTTGATTGGACCAGATTGCGGACGTGTCTTTGGGGGGAGGAATATGGTTTTACTCTTTTCAATACCCACATCATGTTGAACATCTTCTTCGTTATGGCTTTTGTGTGAGTTTCTAGAGTTAGATGGTTGTCTAACATTACTCCTAGGATTTTCAAGTTGTCGGATATTGGAATTTATTATTTATTTGATCATTATACCCCGCCTTTTTGCCCGCAGTTTTGCAGCATCAAAGCGGCTTACAATGAACCATTAAAATAAATGCAATGAGAACGTTGGGGTGATTAGGGTGGTTGGGAGTAGATTGGGTGTCTTGAAGAGAGGATTAAGCATTGAGTTTTTTCTTTGTTCAGTTTCATTTGAAGGCATTGGCCCAGGAGCTAAGATGGTTCATTCCAGTGGATACTTTATCAGAGATTTTCTGCAAGGTTGGATTGAAAAGGTATGAATATGGGTGACGTCATCAGCAATAAATGAAAGGGTTTAGGCCAGCTTTGGATAGGGACTTAGCCCAGAGGGGATCATCAGAATGTTGAAAAGGATCGGGGATAGAGGCGATCCTTGAGGGACTTCGCATTGTGTGGTCCCTCATGCAGATGATTAATCGATGAGTGTTGATTTGACTTGTGTATGTTCTTTTTTTGGTCGTGATTGAAACTTTATCCACTTAATGATGTTTCTGCCTATCCCTAGTTTGTCCAGAAGTTTTGTAAGAATATGGTGGTTCTACCATGTCAAATGCGCTGGATAGATCGAACTGCCGAAGGAAGTATATTGTTGCCAATTGAATTTCTTGTTTGAACTTGGATAATTAGGGTGAAGTAAGTACTGTTTCAGTACTGGTGTGCAGGTCTCGAAAACCCGACTGAGACTCATGAAGTATGGAGGAATTTTTTGTATGAATTTTGTTGAGTTTGGTAGGTCACTCGATTTTCCATTCGTTTGGGTTAGGCGAGGATGATGGCCACAGGTCGATTAGTGATGTCTTTTGCTTGTTTTTTTTGGTATTGGTGTGAGTAAATATTGCTGTGTTCAGAGAGGAAGGAGCCTTGTTGAAGTAGGAATTTAGGTGGGTGTGAGGTCCGTGATGATCGATCTGGTGCATTGTTTCATTAGATAATGGGGCATGGGTCCAGGAGAGAGTGAGATTTGGAGAGTTTGGATAATTGCTGTTGGAGATTTCCTTCGTAGTGAGGGGGGTGAAGTTTGTCTAGGAGCGGTTTGCCGGGATTTCTTCTGGTCGGGGTCCAGTTCGTGAGGGAAGTATCAAGGTTTGCGTTTGTCATGTGGAATGAGTACTTAGATTAAATGATTTTGTCGTTGAAATATTTGGCCAGTTTGTCAGCGGTATGGGCAATTTGAGGGTGGATGTTGTTACTGGATTCGGTTGATAAGGTTCTTTATGATTTGGTATTGTTTTTTTTATGTCTGTTCCGGTGGCCTGTGATTTGTTTTGTGTAGTATGCTCTTTTGGCTCGTTTAATGTCGTTCATTGTATTTCTTTTGTGTTTGTTTTCCACGCATTCAGGATGAATGTCATCTTTGATTTGCTCCAAGTTTGCTCGAGTTTTCTGGTTTGATTTTTAGCTGTTTTAGTTCCTTGTTCAACCATGGTTGAGGTTTTATTCGTAGAGTTTTGGAGTGTAGAGGGGCAATTTCATCCAGAGTGAGTTTGCATCTGTGTTCCCATTTTGTGAGAAAGTGGTTGAGTTGGATCAGTTGACCAGTCGTGATCGTAGATTTGTTGCCAGAAGGTTTCCTTGTCAATTCGTCCTCTGGTTTGGACTGTTATAGGGTCAGGTGGTTTGGATTGGTTCTTTTTCCGCCATTGTATGGAGAGGGTTGCTTTGTGGTGGTCTGACCAGGGGGAAGCCCTGTCCAGCTGATATCTGATGGGAGAAGAGGTTTGGTCTGTGGAGTATTTGTGTGTAATGATGTCAAGTGAGTGTCCCTTAATATGGGTTGGTACTGTTGGAGGAAGGTTGAAATCGCATATTTGGAGGAAGTCTCTGCATTCCCGGGGTGTGGACGAATTGGAATCTTCTAGATCAGTGATGGGCAACCATTTTGAGCTTGGTGTGTCAAAATTCGCCAAAAAACCGAGCATAACTCGTGGTGGTGTATCACTTCGAGAAAAAAACTATAATTTCGCGATATTTATAGTTTAAATAACAAAAAGGTATAATTGTAATATATATACCTGTATTTAATAAACAAAAAACTAATTATTTAATTACCTGCTTAGTGACTTCTTGTTATCTGTCAGTCGTTTTCTTGTTGTTGGTCTTGATATTATTTAACTTGTGTGGGGTGCGTGAACTAAGATAAGTGAGGGTGGAGGGGGAATTCTTTACTAACCTGCCTATTAGTGACTTTTTTTGGTGCTGAATTTCATTGGCTAAATCTTCAATTGAAGGTTGGTATTTGTACACTTCAAGCCCAAGCAAGCGCTACTAACTTTCATCTGTCAATCTGTTTCTTTTGTTGGTTTTGATATTATTTAACGCTGAGTAATAAGGTTTCACAAAAGTACGTAGAGGGGAAAAAATTGTGGCGTAAAGCCATTGCTATATTTTTCAGGGTGCTGAAAGTGTCTGGTAATCGGTTCCAGGCACTCCAAATTCCTGTTTTGTAGTGGCACTCCTCTGATTCTCCAAGCGGCTCTTTCCAGATTCTCAAGCTTTGACCTAAGTCGACAAACACCTGAGCCCAGATGCTGTCTTGAAATTCTACAAGTTGCATCTCCAAATCATCAATTTGCATCCATTGGAAACCATTTTTAATTCCAGACTATTGTAGACTACTACATCAGGAGACTTAATTATTTTCATGGTCTGTTCTAGGCTTCTAAATTGATTAAATCTATTCACCTGAACTGGTCAAGTACGAGTCTAAAACATGCTGTACCTTCTATGCAAGGGTACCTTATCTGCTAATATTGTGATTTACTTGCTGTGTTTTAAAAACTGGTTTTGATATCTGTTTAATCTGAAAACTAGCAAAAGAATTAGATCTTTTGTTTGCTCCCTAAAAGTGTACCCTTCCCCATCTGGCTTGTAAATCTGTAGGCTAACGGTGAGGCTGATAGTTGTGTTGTAGGAGGAGCAGTTAAACCACATGGTCTTTAATGGCTCATGCCTGAAGGATACACACAGAAAGAATTGCTCTGGCTTAATTCTGCATTTATATCTTTATATCTTTCCTGTTTTTGTTACATACTCTGCTAAAATTGTGAGTTGCATGTCCCAATTCCTTAGAGCTGTACCCTGGACAGTTTCTTCTGGTGAATTTAAGTGCAGCTCTTCAGATAGGTTACAGCGGAGACATTCCTATAGTCTTAAGCTTAAGCCCACCCACCCCAAGACGGACACTTCACTAAATAACTTCCCCAAATACACTACTTATCACAAATTAACTCCACCCATATTACACTGTCTCTGAAAAGAAACCCCTCATTATCACAGGAACCCAGTCTTCTACTCACCAGCTAAGGATTACTGCTCTCATAATAAGAATCTCAGCCAACAGATCCATAGGCTGCTGTTCTCACTATATCACACCTCTACATACCATTTCAACCAATCAGGATGACTTTTATTCTCTGTAATAATTGTGGGCTTTAGTTTCAAGACCATTATCTGGAGACTTAAGCAGTGGTGTAGCAAGGGCGGGGCGGTGGGGCGGTCCGCCCCGGGTGTCCGCGGGGTGGGGGGGGGGATTCAGGGGGGTGCTCCGTCGCGTCGCTTCTCCTGCCACCGCCTGCCTTTTTCTTTTTTTTTAAATCCGTTCAGCCACACAGGCAGCGCTTCGCGTCTGCCCCTGTCGTGTGTTGTGAAAGAAGTAAATCGCCAGCGCTGGCTTCGGGCCTTCCCTCGATGTCCCGCCCTCTTGTGAGGTAACTTCCTATTTCCTCGAGGGCGGGACACGAGGGAAGGCCCGAAGCCAGCCGTCTGGCGATTACTTCTTTCACAGCACACGCAGGGCAGACGCGAAGCGCTGCCTGCGTGGCTGCACGGATTTAAAGAAAAAGGCAGGCAGGGCAGGAGAAGAGGGCTCTGTGGCTCTCAATGGAGGGGGGACGGGACTGGGTCAGGGGGGGAGCTCAGAGTGAGAAGGGGATTGGAGAGGGGGTAGGGGGAGTTCAGAGGAGGGGTGCTCAGAGGGGAGAAGGGGATTGGAGAGGGTGGGGGGGCTCAGAGGGGAGAATGGGGAGTGGGAGGGGTGGAGGTGCTCAGAGGGGATTGGGGGAGGGGTGGGGTGTGCTCAGAAGGGTACTCAGAGGGTGAGAAGGGGATTGGGGAGGGGTGGGGGAGTTCAGAGGAGGGATGCTCAGAGGTGAGAATGGGATTGGGGAGGGTGGGGGTGCTCAGAGGGAGAATGGGGATTGGGGAGGGGTGGGGGTGCTCAGAGGGGATAAGGGACTGGGGAGGGAAGTGCTCCATGGGGAGAAGGGGTCTGGAAACTGGGGGCTGAAAAGGGGCAGGGGCTGAAACGTGGGGGACCTGGGGGCTTTAAAGGGGACAGGGAGAACTGGCTGGGCTGAAGCTCGGGACTGGTGAGAGAAAAGGGCTGGGGTTGAAACTAGGGCTGAAAAGGAGACAGGGAGAAGTGGCTAGGGGCTGAAGCCCAGGACTGATGGGAGAAAAGGGCTGGGGACCGGTGGATAGTGGGGCTGAAAAGGGTGGCATGTGGGAAATGTGGGCTGGAACTGGAACTAGGTGCAGGTGGAAAGAGGGGGCTGAAAGAGGGGGCAGAGAGAGGGGACAGACCCCAGATGGAAGGAGGGGGGAGCGTGAGGGAGGGCAGACCCTGGATGGTGGGAGAGGGGAGGGCAGACGGATTGAAGGGCAGAGAGAAAGGGCAGAGTGGTGGATGGAAGGGGAGAGAGAAAGAGGGCAGATGGTGGATGGAAGGGGCAGAGAGAGAGAGGGGCAGACACTGGATTTCAGAGAAGAGCGAAGACAAATGCTGGATGGAAGGAAGACAGTGAAAAGAAGATGAGGAAAGCGAAGAACCAGAGACAACAAACTGTAAATAAAATATATATTTTTATTTTTTTGCTTTAGGGTTATAGTATTGTATCTGTGTTTATGTGTTAATAAATGTTTATAAATAGAACATTTAATACATTTTGACTTAACTTTCAGAGAACAAAACCCCCTTCTCAGGTCAGGATAGGATCCTATAACAGCACTAACTGTATTGACCTGAGGAAGGAGGTTTTGGCCTCTGAAAGCTAAATGTATTAGTCCAATAAAATGGTATTTTATTTTCTATATTGTTTTATTTCTATTTGTTATTTGTAAAGTGGTGATCGGATTTGTTAGTTTTTTCAAATTTACATCCACTGTCTTTATATTTTGCACAGTACTAGGGGACATTTTCTGTTTCTGTGGTGTTGCACTGTATGCAGAGTCTGGCATCGAGGGTTCAGTTAATTTTTGTCTAAATAGAAAAGTTTATGATTACTTAGTTCTATAGTGGATTAGGGTGTATCTGTGTTTGTGAAATAGACATGGCTTTTGGTTGGCATTGACTGTGCAGGATCGACGATCTGTACTAATCTGTCTGTTTTCATTTTACGATAGGTGAATTGATGTTCTAGTGCTCACTGTAGCGTTTAAGATGCTTGTGTGACTTGTAGAAATGACTGCTTATGGTATGGTAGAATTGCACTATAGGTCCTGAGTGTTTTGTATTCTCGGTATGCCTAGTACTGGATTTGGGGGGGGGGGGTGTTAAAAAATGACCGGCCCCGGGTGTCAACTACCCTAGCTACGCCACTGGACTTAAGGCTTGTCCTATCTGTCTGCAACTCACTAGATTAAAACACGAGCTCAGTAAAGTAAAACAGGAACTAGATGCACTTAAAGCAGCATCTAAGACCGCACAATATCATACTGCACAGAATCATACCAAATTATCACCACTACCACAAAGGATAAAACCACCTAAAAATAGATGGATCACTGTAGGCTCAGGCAGACTTCGTTATGTGACAAGAAAACATCCGACCTCACAAGTGTTACCCCTACAAAATTCTTTGTACTCCATTACAGCAACTGTGATGTTCTGTGAAAACAGACGGAAGCCAAAGAAAAAATATAAAAGTGAACAAAAAGATATGAAGGTACCCAAGAGAAAAGAAACCCCCAAATCACTAATGTTGAACACGCATACCAGGAATGTAGATGGAAAGCGATGACCACAAATGCTCGCGTCTAAGCAATAAAGTTCATGACTTCAGGCCCTGATGTTGGAGGCAGACTTGGTATGTTGTTGCAGATCACAGAGACGGGGCTAATGGTTCCCATGATGGGATGCAACATACCAGGCTATAATCTATTTAGGAAGGGATAGAGAGGGTCGTAGAAAGTGGCGGAGTAGCTCTGTATGTGAGGAATGATATCACTGTGATTGAAATGACAGGGACCTGGGGAAAGGAAGAACCAATATGGATCACTTAAAAAAGAGATGATAGAACCCTCTGTCCACGTGGGTGTTTGTCTACAGCACCTCCGACACAATTGGAGGAATTAGATAAAGACCTGATCGCAGATATTCAAAAGTTGGGAAGCAAGAGAGAGGTGCTGTTGCTGGGAGATTTCAATCTGCCGGATGTAGATTGGAAGGTTCCGTCTGCGGAATCGGAAAGAAGTAGAGGGATCGTGGATGCTTTCCAAAGTGTTTTGCTCAGACAAATGGTGATGGAACCCATGAGGGAGGGAGCGACACTGGATCTGGTGCTCACAAATGGGGATAGCGTGTCAAATATCCGAGTGGGTGCCCACCTGGGCAGCAGTGACCATCAAACGGTTTGGTTTGATATAACAGCTAAAGTGGAGAGCGGCCACTCAAAACTCAAAGTCCTGGATTTCAAGCGTGCTGACTTTAGTAAAATGGGGGAATACCTGAGGAAGGAGATGATGGGCTGGGAGGAAGTACGAGAAGTGGAAGGACAGTGGTCCAGGCTGAAAGAAGCTATAAACAAGGGCCACGAACCTTTATGTAAGGAAAGTAAATAAAAGCAAGAGAAAAAGGAAACCGATATGGTTCTCCAAGCAAGTGGTTGAGAAAATAAAGGCTAAGGAGTTGGCGTTCCAGAAATACAGAAAAACTCAAGAAAAGGAACACATGGAGGAATACCGGATGAAAATGAAAGAAGCCAAGAGAGAGATACGACTGGCAAAAGCGCAAGCGGAAGAACAAATGGCTAGAAATGTAAGGAGGGGTGACAAAAATTTCTTCAGGTATATTAGTGAAAGGAGAATGACTAAAAAGGGAATTGTGAGACTAAAGATACTGCGAACCGCTATGTGGAAAATGATGAAGAAAAAGCAAATTTGCTAAATAGATACTTTTGTTCTGTTTTCACAGAGGAAAATCCTGGAGAAGGACCGCGATGGACTGGAAATAGTACAATTAAGAATGAAGTGGATAGAGCACCGTTCACGGAAGAAAGTGTGTATCAACAACTTGAAAAGCTAATGGTGGACAAAGCCATTGGACTGGACGGGATCCACCCCAGGATATTGAGGGAGCTCAGAGAGAGGTTTTGTAGCGGGTCCTCTTAAAGATTTGTTTAATATATCCTTGCAGAGGGAAAGGTTCCGAGGGATTGGAGAACGGCGAGGTGGTCCCTCTTCACAAAGTGGTGATAGGGAAGAAGCTGGAAACTACAGGCCGGTAAGCCTCACTTCGGTTATTGGAAAAGTAATGGAAGTGATGCTGAAGGAAAGGATAGTGAATTTCCTGGAAGCCAATAAGTTGCAAGATCCGAGACAACAGTGTTTTACGAAAGGGAAATCGTGCCAAAACTAATCTCATTGAGTTCTTGATTGGGTGACAGGAGAATTGAATCCAGGGACGAGCTATGGACATAATCTACTTAGATATCAGCAAAGCTTTTGACACGGTTCCCCACAGGAGGCTCTTAAATAAACTGGAGGGGCTGAAGATAGGCCTGAAGTGGTGAACTGGATTAGGAACTGGTTGACGGACAGACGCCAGAGGGTGGTGGTTTATTCGCTCGAAGAAGGGAAATGTGAATAGTGGATGCCTCAGGGATCGGTGCTGGGCCGATTCTCTTCAATATATTTGTGAGTGACATTGCCGAAGGTTAGAAGGTAAAGTTTGCCTATTTGCGGATGATACTAGATCTGTAACAGAGTGGACACCCGGGAGGGAGTGGAAAACATGAAAAAGGAATAGGAGGAAGCTAGAAAAATGGTCTAAGGTTTGGCAATTAAAATTCAATGCGAAGAAATGCAAAGTGATGCACTTAGGGAATAGAAATCCACGGGAGACGTATGTGTTAGGCGGGGAGAGTCTGATAGGTACGGGCGGAGAGAAGGATCTTGGGGTGATAGTATCTGAGGATTTGAAGGCGACGAAACAGTGTGACAAGGCGGTGGCCCTAGCTAGAAGGCTGTTAGGCTGTATAGAGAGAGGTGTGACCAGCAGAAGAAAGGGAGTATTGATGCCCCTGTATAAATCGTTGGTGAGGCCCCACCTGGAGTATTGTGTTCAGTTTTGGAGGCCGTATCTTGTTAAGGATGTAAAAAGAATTGAAGCGGTGCAAAGAAAAGCTACGAGAATGGTATGGGATTTTCGTTACAAGACGTATGAGGCGAGACTTGCTGAACTAAACATGTATACTCTGGAGGAAAGGAGAACAGGGTGATATGATACAGACGTTCAAATATTTGAAAGGTATTAATCCGCAAACAAACCTTTTCCGGAGATGGGAAGGTGTAGAATGAGAGGACATGAAATGAGATTGAAGGGGGGCAGACTCAAGAAAAAATGTCAGGAAGTATTTTTTCACGGAGAGAGGTAGTGGATGCTTGGAATGCCCTCCCTCGGGAGGTGGTGGAAATGAAAACGGTAACAGAATTCAAACATGCGTGGGATAAGCATAAAGGAATCATGTGCCGAAGGAATGGATCCTCAGGAGCTTAGTCAAGATCGGGAGGCGGGGCTGGTGGTTGGGAGGCGGGGATAGTGCTGGGCAGACTTATACGGTCCTGTGCCAGAAGCCGGTAGTGGGAAGCCGGACTGGTGGTTGGGAGGCGGGGATAGTGCTGGGCAGACTTATACGGCCTGTGCCAGAGCCGGTGGTTGGGAGGCGGGGCTGGGTGTTGGGAGGGCGGGGATAGTGCTGGGCAGACTTATACGATCTGTGCCCTGAAGAGCACAGGTACAAATCAAAGTAGGGTATACACAAAAAGTAGCACATATGAGTATCTTGTTTGGCAGGACTGGATGGACCGTGCAGGTCTTTTTCTGCCGTCATCTACTATGTTACTATTTAACACTGTCCATTTTGGCTCCCAAGCCTTTTCAATCGCCAGAGTTATTGTGCAACTGTAACTCTGTGAATGCTGCTCCTGGCGCGGCTATCTTGTCCGCCATCTTAGTGTCTCCGCCACTCGCTTTATTCTTCTCTCTTTTAGCGTTTTTTTGCGCCATTCCACTGGTGAATTCCTTGAGATATTTATCCATATAACAGAGCCGGCCTGCAAAGTTCTGCTATTCCATTGCCCTTTTGGAATCGGGGGTCTCAGAGCTTCGGCAGCGCGCTGCTCCTTAGCTCATGACGTCACCGGAAGTCTTAGTTACCATATACAGATCTGGGGGGAGGGGGGTGGGGGGAATGTATGATAGAAGGGGGAAGGAGAGAGGGTGAAATAACTGAGTAGTTTTGCTGATGGTTTTAAAGTGGAATTTGACAAAATGATTGAACTGAGTTGTGAGTTGTTCTGTTAGTATATCAGCCAAAAGGCTTTGAGGTAAGTGGGAGGTAGGGGAAGGGTAGTTTAGAGAAAAAGATGACTGAACTACATTTTAATCTAGTTAGAGTTATATTTTCAATTTGGAACTGTATGGTGATTATCTGGCTAGGATCTTCAGCTCAGAGAAGAGATGGCTGTGGGCAGATGTGATAGTCTATAAAATACTCAGTGGAGTGGAACAGATAGATATGAATCATTTGTTTACTCTTTCCAAAAATATAAGGACCAAGGAGATGTAATGAAGTTATAAAGTAGTACATTTAAAACAAAATAGAGAAAATACTTCACTCAAATGTGAAATTAAGCTCTGAAATTTGTTGCCAAAGAATGTGGTAAAAACAGTTAGCTTAGCAGGGTTTGTGTGTAAACATTTATTATTATTATTATTATTATAGCAGCATTTATATCCCACATTTTCCAAATATTTAATGTGGCTTACAAAAGAAGATATCAGAGGTAGAGAGTTACATTGTGGATGTACAATGGTGAATCACTGCAAAATCTATCGGTTATCTTACAGAAGGTATCTTGCAATAGAAGATACCAGAGGTACAGAATTAAATTGTGGATGTGCAGGGGTAAATTGTTATATTTAAGATGAACTATAGGCACAGAGTTATAGTTGAGCTCAATGGTAGGTAATCATCATGAGCACTTCAATAGGCAGAGAAAGGGAGGGGGCAAAGGACAGGGAAAATTTTTATTTGGTCATAATCCATCAATTCTATGTGGTCAGTTTTAGACCAAGGTTGGTTCAATTTTGTTGTCTGTGGGTAGGAACCAGGGGCGTAGCCAGACACCCAATTTTGGGTGGGCCTGGGCCCAAGATGGGTGGGCAGAAGAACTCCACCTTGTCCCACAAGTGATTTGGGTGTCTCCATCTCTCACCTGCGTGCCATATGGTTCTCAAACATACCCCCTCCCCTGCATACTTTTTAAATAGCAGATTTTCACAAATATCTGGCTGTGCCCCATAGCCTTCCATCTGATGCAACTTCCTGTTTCCAAATAGGAGGGAATACATCAGAGGAAAGGCTGTGTGGGTTAGTGTGAGCACTATGTATCAGTTGCTGCTCGCTGCAGGTGAAGATCTGCTATTTAAAAAGTATGCAGGAGGGACAGTTGTTGGGAGGTTTTGGCTGGTGGGGGCTTGGGATCCATGCCAGCACATCATAGGTATGCTGCTACTAGGTGAGCCTGGGCCCACCTGGGCCCACCTTGGCTATGCAACTGCTAGGAACTTCTTGAATAGGAGGTCTTGAGGTGTTTTCTAAATGTAGTGTGGGGTGTTAGGGACCTTAGAGATTTTGGCAGGACATTCAACATCTTGGAGCTTAGTTTGGGGAAGTTTGCAGCATTAATGGATTTGTAGACGAGTTTGTAGCAGCTGGGGTAGTGAAAGGTCAAGTAATTCTTGCCTCTTTTTAGCGTGTTTTTGAGGTGTGAGAGTGATCATGTCTAACAGGTAAGCAGAGCTTTGCCGTGGATTATGAGCCAGACCATAATACGGAGTTTGAAGGTTATGCGAGCTTTGTTGGGAGCCAGTGTAGTGAATATAGTGAGAGGTGGCTCTTCATATCTTGGTTTCCTGAAAATGAGTCTGGCTGCTGTATTTTGGACTGTTTGGAGTCTCTGATTTCCTCTTGCAACCCGAAGTAGAGAGCGTTGCAGTAGTCGTAGTGTGTAAGAGCAGGTGGATTGAACAATGAGTCAATACTTTAGTGGGGAAGTTGCTTCTAATTCTCCTGAGTTTCCACATCATGTGAATGTTTTTGTTGTAACCTTTATGACCCTGGAGTTTCGAACATCAGTGTTTGATCGATGATTACTCCCAATATTTTAGGTTGTCTGAGAGGAGGTATGTGGTGCTGTTGATGGTTATGTTTGGTGAGAGGTTTTGTTTGTGTGGTGCTGTTATTACCAGAAACTGAGTCTTGTCTCTGAGTTTGAGCTTGAAGGCAGTGGCCCAGTTTTCCAAGTGTTGTTCAGGCTTCTTTTGATTCTCTGAGATGTCTTTGATGTTGTTTTCGGATGGGATTGTATATGGTCATGTCATTTGCATATATGTAAGGGTTGAGTCTTTGATTGTCGAGAGTCTTGGCTAGAAGAATCTTCATGATGTTGAAGAGAATTGTAGAAATTACATAGTAACATAATAGATGACGGCAGACAAAGACCTGCACGGTCCATCCAGTCTGCCCAACAAGATAAACTCATATGTGCTACTTTTTGTGTATACCTTACCTTGATTTGTACCTGTCTTTTTCAGGGCACAGACCGTATAAGTCTGCCCAGCACTATCCCCGCCTCCCAACCACCAGCCCCGCCTCCCACCACCGGCTCTGGCACAGACCGTATAAGTCTGCCCAGCACTATCCCTGCCTCCCAACTACCAGTTCTGGCACAGACCGTATAAGTCTGCCCAGCATTATCCCTGCCTCCCAACCACCACCACTTCTGGCACAGACCGTATAAGTCTGCCCAGCACCATCCCCCGCCTTCCGCCACTGGCTCTGCCACCCAATCTCGGCTAAGCTCCTTAGGATCCATTCCTTCTGAACAGGATTCCTTTATGTTTATCCCACGCATGTTTGAATTCCGTTACTCGTTTTTCATTTCCACCACCTCCCGCGGGAAGGCATTCCAAGCATCCACTACTCTCTGCGGTGAAAAAATACTTCCTGACATTTTTTCTTGAGTCTGCCCCCCTTCAATCGCATTTCATGTCCTCTCGTTCTACCACCTTCACATCTCCGGAAAAGGTTCATTTGCGGATTAATACCTTTCAAATATTTCTCCTTCCTCCAGAATATACATGTTCAGGTCAGCAAGTCTCTCCTCATAAGTCTTGTAACGCAAATCCATACCATTCTCGTAGCTTTTCTTTGCATCGCTTCAATTCTTTTTATATTCTTAGCAAGATACGGCCTCCAAAAACTGAACACAATACTCCGGTGGGGCCTCACCAACGATTTATACAGGGGCAATCAACACCCCCTTTCTTCTGCTGGTCACACCTCTCTCTATACAACCTAACAACCTTCTAGCTATGGCCACCGCCTTTTCACACTGTTTCGTCGCCTTCAAAGCCTCAGATACTATCACCTCAAGATCCCTCTCCCCGTCCGTACTTATCAGACTCTCCCCGCCTAACACATACGTCTCCTGTGGATTTCTATTCCCTAAATTGCCATGTAGAGGAAAGTTTCATTTTGGCTTGGTATGATCTGTTGGTTAGGAATTTCTCGAACAGTTGGAGAACTACTCCAATCTTGTTGAGTATTCTTATTAAGGTGCTGTGGTCAACCATGTTGAAGGCTGAGGACATGTGTTGTAGTAGTAGTAGTAGTAGCAGCAGCTGCGTTGACTGATTTCCCTTCTGAAGTTGGTGAGAGTGTAGTTAGTGTCTGTTTCTGTGCTGTGGCAATTGCAATTTGGCATAAGGGGTAAGCATAAAGGAATCCTGTGCAGAAGGAAGGGATCCTCAGGAGCTTAGCCTAGAATGGGTGGCAGAGCTGGTGGTTGGAGGCGGGGCTAGTGCTGGGCAGACATATACGGTCTGTGCTGGGGCTGGTGGTTGGGAGGCGGGACTATGCTGGGCAGACTTATACGGTCTGTGCCGGGGCTGGTGGTTGGGTGGCGGGGATAGTGCTGGCCAGACTTATACGGTCCGTGCACTGAAGAGGACAGTACAAATAAAAAAGTAGCACATATGAATTTATCTTCTTGGGCAGACTGGATGGACCGTGCAGGTCTTTTTCTGCCGTCATCTACTATGTTACTATGATGTTAGAAACTGCGATGAATTACTGGGTAATGACCATGAATTGGAATAAATGTTCCAGAAGGTTTCATTGTTGATTCTGCCTCGGGATGCATAGATTGGTATGGGTGACTATGCTGTATAGATTTTTTTTATGTTTCTATAGTCTGAACCAATTATTTGCCTGTAGTGGTTGAATTTGATCTCACTTTCTCTTTTTATTGTCTTTGATTTCCAGTTTGTTTTGTTTTCATCCATTTTGTGTTCCTGCCATAACCTTCATAACCTTTCAAGTTTTTCTGCATTCTCTTTTTTGTGTTCTTTTCGTTTGCCATTATACTATCCAGCTTATTTTTGAAAGAGAAAGACGCCCATATTTCGACCCAAATCGGGAGGTGGGCGTCTTTCTCCCGTGTGCGACCAAATTGGTATAATCGAAAGCCGATTTTGGTCGTCTTCAACTGCATTCCGTTGCAGGAATGAACAAAGTTGATGGGGACGTGTCGGAGGCGTGGCAAAAGCGGGACTGGGGGCGTGGTTATCGGCCGAGGAGAGAAGGGCGTTTTTGATGAGGATTTCCACTATATTTGGACCCTTTTTTTCAGGTCCAAGTCCCAAAAAAGTGCCCCACTGACCAGATGACCACCGGAGGGAATCGGGGATCACCTCCCCTGACTCCCCCAGTGGTCACTAACCCCCTCCCACCAAAAAAAAAACCCACTTTAAAGACTGTTTTTCCAGCCTCTATGCCAGCCTCAAATGCCGTACCCCCCCCCCCTCCATGACAGCAGAATGTGTTCTATCCTGTGACAGCCTTTCCCTGGTTCTGATGTGGCTCTCAGGTGAGTGTGACACCTTTCTGTTATGCGCACTGCAGAGTCACATCAGCAATACCTTACACCCACCCAATGGTGGGTGTAAGGTATTGGGCTCCGTGATTCCACTAGCTTGTGTTAAATGCTCACGATGTTGGTAGTTGGTAGGCTCTACTCCCATGGTGCTTTTCCCCCTGGTTACTGGGTCAGAGTGTGCTCTGTTTAGTTTCCGGTAGTCCATAAGGTAGTTGCCATTTTTGTAACACAGTTGTAGATCCCTTTCATGTGTTAGCCACTTTACAGCACTTAGTTTCTTCCCTTGAATGTTGCTGAAAGATGGCATTGTACAGCATTCTGCCAGCTCTGACCTACTGCTAATCTCAGTACCAGGAAGACTCTGCCAGTGGGGTACAACCTCTGATCGGCAGTTAACTGTGAGTAAATGTGCTTATTCAAATAAAGGACGTTTTCCAAGAGATTAGTCTTCAGGTGTCACTGGTGTGCCAAGGTATACAGCAGCAACAAGGCCTAGAGGCCTGCGTGTATGCAGGTCCCGGGAGCACTTTAGTGGGTACTGCAGTGCACTTCAGGCAGGCAGACCCAGGCCCATCCCCCCTACCTGTAACACTTGTTGCTGGTAAATGGGAGGCCTCCAAAACTCACTGTACCCACATATAGGTGCCCCATTCACCCCTAAGAGCTATGGTAGTGGTTGTACATTTCTGGGTAGGGGGATTTGGGGGAGGGGGGTTGTGGGGGCTCAGCACCTGTGGTAAGGGAGCTATGCATGTGGGAGCGTTTTCTGAAGTCCACCGCACTGACCTCTAGGGTGTCCATTGGTGTCCTGGCATGTCAGGGGGGGCGAGTGTACTACGAATCCTGGCCCCTCCCATGACCAAATGGCTTGGATTAGGACTTTCCTGAGCTGGGCGTTTTTATTTTCCATTATCGCTAAAAAAACAAACTCCCAGCTCACAAATGACTAAATCCATGGCATTTTGGTCCGTACAAACCGTATTTTCGAAATGAAAGATGACGCCCATTTTTTTCGAGAATACAGTCTGTCCCACCCCTTCACGTACCAGTTCTCGGACATAGACGCCCATGGAGATGGGTGTTCGCGTTCAAGTTTTGCCCCTCCATGGTTCATCTTGGTTCTGACCATTTTCTTTGTTTTCAAAGATGCAATGTTGTTGAGGACTGTCAGACATCTGTCCTCTCAGGATGTTAGGAACTACAAGGAATTGCTGGGTAGCGACCATGAATTGGAATAAATGTTGTTCAAGAAGGCTTTGTTGATTTTGCCTTGGGATAAGTAGGTTGTATGTGGTTGGGTGGAGGCTTCCTTCCAGTTGAGGGTCGCGAGGAGTTTGAAGTGGTTGACCATGCGGAGCTACTGCTAGTGATATGCAACTTAGCCTTAAAATCGAGCATGGTAACCGGAAGATTGGAGGGTGGCCAATGGTGGGAGAGCGACCAAGGATGCCAGAAACTGGAGGATGTTCGTTAATAAAAAATTTTATTAAAAGTTTGAAGACTCGACACAGCGTCGTGTTTCAGCCGTCAGACAGTGCTTCTGACGGATTATTCCTCAACAGTCTTCTTAAAGACTACCTACGTTCCTTTTGAAGAATCATCCTTTATGTATCCAGTAATACTCTGCACAAGAGATTGCTGTGAGATCTTCAAAGGATCTCCATCATTATTGCTCTGCAGCATTCTGCACGGCAGACTCCTGATGCAGGCCTGACGGCCGAAACACGACGCTGTGTCGAGTCTTCAAAACTTTAATAAAATTCTTTATTAACGAACATCCTCCAGTTTCTGGCATCCTTGGTCGCTCTCCCACTCTTTGCATTCTTCTGTTTTTTACCGTGGGGTGTTTGAGTTTTCCGCTTGCCGGCGGATCTCCTCCCAGGGTGGCCAATGTAACACCAATTTTTAAAAAAGGCTCCAGGGGAGATCCGGGAAATTATAGACCGGTGAGTCTGCGTCAGTGCCGGGGAAAATGGTAGAGGCTATTATTAAAAACAAAATTACAGAGCACATCCTAGGACATGGATTACTGAGACCGAGTCAGAACGGCTTTTGTGTGGGAAATCTTGCCTGACCAATTTACTTCAATTCTTTGAAGGAGTAAACAAACTTGTGGACAAACGGGAACCGGTTGATATTGTGTATCTGGATTTCCAAAAGGCGTTTGACAAGGTACCTCATGAAAGGCTACAGAGGAAATTGGAGGGTCATGGGATAGGAGGAAATGTCCTATTGTGGATTAAAAACTGGTTGAAGGATAGGAAACAGAGAGTAGGATTAAATGGGCAGTATTCACAATGGAGAAGGGTAGTTAGTGGGGTTCCTCAGGGGTCTGTGCTAGGACCGCTGCTTTTAATATATTTATAAATGATTTAGAGATTGGAGTAACTAGCGAGGTAATTAAATTTGCTGATGACACAAAGTTATTCAAAGTTGTTAAATCGCGACAGAATTGTGAAAAATTACAAGAGGACATTACGAGACTGGGAGACTGGGCGGCTAAATGGCAGATGACTTTTAATGTGAGCAAGTGCAAGGTGATGCATGTGGGAAAAAAGAACCCGAATAATAGCTACGTCATGCAAGGTTCCATGTTAGAGTTACAGACCAAGAAAGGGATCTGGTGGTCGTCGTCGATAATCGCTGAAACCTTCTGCTCAGTGTGCTGCTGCGGCTAGGAAAGCGAATAGAAATGTTGGGTATTATTAGGAAAGGTATGGAAAACAGGTGTGAGGATGTTATAGTGCCGTTGTATCGCTCCATGGTGCGACCGCACCTTGAGTAATGTGTTCAGTTCTGGGTCACCGCATCTCAAGAAAGATATAGTAGAATTGGAAAGGTGCAGAGAAGGGGCGACTAAAATGATAGCGGGGATGGGACGACTTCCCTATGAAGAAAGATTAAGGAGGCTAGGGCTATTCAGCTTGGAGAAAGAGCGGCTGAGGGGAGACATGATAGAGGTATATAAAATAATGAGTGAGTGGAACAGGTGGATGTGAAGCATCTGTTCACGCTTTCCAAAAATACTAGGACTAGGTGCATGCGATGAAACTAACAGTGTAGTAAATTTAAAACAAATCGGAGAAAAGTTTTCTTCACCCAAAGCGTAATTAAACTCTGGAATTCGTTGCCGGAGAAAGTGGTGAAGGCGGTTAGCTTAGGCAGAGTTTAAAAAGGGGTCGGACGGTTTCCTAAAGGAGAAGTCCATAAACCGCTACTATATGGACTTGGGAAAAATCCACAATTCCATGAATAACATGTATAGAATGTTTGTACGTTTGGGAAGCTTGCCAGGTGCCCTTGGCCTGGATTGGCCGCTGTCGTGGACAGGATGCTGGGCTCGATGGACCCTTGGTCTTTTCCCAGTATGGCATTACTTATGTACTTATGTACTTCTAGGTGTATGTTAGATCACCGAGTAGCAGTATATTTGAGTGTGATAAGCATGTGATGGAGATGAAGATGGTGAAGTCTTGATAGGAGTCCGACCATTTTCCTGGTGGTCCGTAGAAGAGGAGGCAACAGAGTTCATTTTGGAGTGTGTTGTCTTGTATTGTGCAGGACAGTATTTCAAGCTGGGGGGAGCTGAATTTGAAAATGAGTTTTTGTTTTGAGGAAAGATTTGAAGATCAGTGCTATTCTGCCTCCTTTTTCCTGTGTCGTTGTTAGTGTGTAGGATTTTGTATCCTGAGGGGCAGATATCGTTTAGTATGGGGCCATTTTCATGATTGATCCAGGCTTCATGAATAGTGCTCCTAGGCTTTCCTCCTCTACCCAGTCTCGGATGATTTCCGTTGTTGTTCACCTACTGATCTGGCGTTTATGTATGTGATAGGTATTGTTAAGTGGGGGGGGGGGGGGGGGGGGGGGGGGGGGTGGGGGGGGGGGGGGGGGGGGGGGGGGGGTTGGGGGGGGGGGGGGGAGGAAGTCTTGTTGTTGCATCTAATTTTGATGAGTTGGGCTTGGTAGTTTTGTTTGGCAATATATTCTGTTTTTTTCCTTCTTGTTCTTCTGTAGATTGGGCTGTAGATGTTGTGCGGGTAGTGTGAGGGTAGGGTGTGCATGAGGAATGATTGGGGATGTTGTGTATGTTGGGTATGGCTGTGGTGGGGGGAAGTAGGAGTACTACGATTAGGATTGCTTTGAGGTATATGTGTTTGTTGGGTTATAGTGTTCATCTTCTCTGAAGTTTACTCTGGCGTAAGGGTTTTATTGTCATCACCTGGGTCAGGTTTGCTGTCGTTGGGCTTGATCTGGGCAGAGTTGTTGGGGATAGCATGGGATGAGCAGGGAGCAAGAGGATGTGAGGGAAAGGGGAGAGAGCAGAGGGGGAGAGGCAGAAATTTTCAGCTGAGATTTTGTGACAAATCCTGTCTCGTATGTGGTTTGTAACGGGTGGTGTGCGTCCTGAGGTCAGTTGATGCTCGTTTCTCTGTGGTGTAGTTATTCACGTGACCCTCATGTGGGTTGCATCACTGCTACTGTTCTGATACCGGTCCTTTCTGAGAGGTGGGGTCTGGGTCATGTGGGATATCTTCTTCTGGTGTAAGGGTCCGATGTCCTAGGAGCAGCTCTCTTGTCTCTGCCAGATCAGCTTCTCAGACAGCTGATGGGTGGATCAGATCATTGACTTCCTCACCTCCCAGGCTTCTAATGCCAGCTCTCCCTACCTCCGGGGTTTCCAGTGATTGCCAGTTCTCCCTGCTCTCTCAAGCCTCCATCACGTGAGAGGAAGATGTGGACTTGTTCACTGCCGCCTGCTCAGCCAGCTGTTCAGACACAGCGAGTGGGATGGCCAGCTCTCGGCACCTCTTTGTGCCTCAGGTGAGGGGGCACCTCCAATGGCAGTCGTGCATGGGGACGAAGTTGGAAGTGGTGAGTGCTATTGGCTTGATCCAGTCCCAGGGATCTTCTGCAGGTCTCTCCGCTGCTGACCGCACAAGACAGGTTCAGGTCCCCGGTCAGGCACCGCTCCAGGCAGACCGCATTCAGAGCGGTGAGCACCATTGGCACTTCTTGGGGTGCTCCGAACGGTAGCCTTGGCCGCCGGCCACATGTGCTTGCGACCACATTTCCTGACTCGGCCTGCAAGCAGACCTGGTCGCTGGTTGGTCACCTCACCTCAGGTCAGTCACCTGTTGGTCGCCCTCCACTGGTTGCCCTCGGTCAGACGTTCGATCGCAGCTAGGGTAGGTCAGGCCCACCAGGGTCCAGGAGCTTGTCACAGGGCTACCATGCTAAGTGGCCATCTTGTTAAACAGGGTTTTAAACCAAAAGTAAAACTCAGTGCAACATACATAAAAAGTGCAAAACAAGGGGGGAAAAAATGAACAAAGATGCCATGAAGCAACAATACTTGTTTAGATTAATTACTTGAATAAAAGTGCTAAGCTCCCATGTTGAGGTCCTCACAAAGCACTCATGTTCAAGTAATTTAATCTAAACAAGTATGAAAACAGTATATACAAGCAGTAAAATATTTTTCTAGATTGAGTATATACTGCTTCTTAACTTGAGTTCATTATTTTGGGTGACTAATGAAGCAACAACAACCATACATCAAAATGAGCACCACCATACATAACAAATCTTCCCCCTCATAATTCCCCAAGTGTTAGGATTTTATGATTTTTAAACAATTTTATTGAACAATTAAGAGTGATAATGCAATCTTTCCATTTCTCAGGTTGTTCAAAATTTTCCTTAACATTTTCATTCCATTTCCCAAAGAGCAAGACGATAATGAAGCATATAAACTCCCCACCCTTCCATCTCCCCTCCAAGAACCAATATCTAAATTTCAAAACTGGAGGGAATCTGTACTCTTAGAGTTCCCTCCAACATACATACAGAACAAACATAAAACCCCATCTGTCCCTAAACTCCCCCCTTCTTCCCATTCCCAACCCCCTCTCCATCCCTGTATCAACCAAACTTCAAGAACTCATACACAACATATCCAAACTCAGCCCTAAATTTAAAGCTGTCTAGAGGGTCCACCTTTATAATGGAAATTCTGGCTCTCGGAGAAAGAGAATTAAGATAAGGATCCCAGACTGTGATATTGTGAACGAGGGTCGAAGGTAGGCCTTCAAATAATTGTATGCCAGCAAAGGTAGTGGAAACAAGGTGAGTACTTCATTTGCTTAAACCTAAAGACTGTTACTTCATAGGGTCAGAAACAAAAGGTTTCTTTAATTCAGAGGGAAAGGTCTTAACATGGGCATGGGCAAGGTCCAAACATTCCATGGCTTGCCATGCCACACCCAAAACAATCTGTAGAAGTTTGCTTACCCTCACTGGGCCAGCCAAACCTCAGAACCAGATTTACAAGTATTCAAATGAAAAGGCTGGCTTACCTTAGGCAGATCATAGTAGTTACAAGTATGTAGTGCAGGTGTATGCTGGAGATCACTTCTTCCATCCCTGAGCCTCCTTAACCCAAGGAGGTTTGATAAACAGACGATGTATGTCAAGCTGAAGACAGCCCACCCACCCAAGGAGGTTTTCATTCTCCCCAGTGTAGCTGCCTTAAAAGATGGCCGACTGGTAAGATGTGCAGCAAGAAGCTCCTCCGGAATGAAGGAGACCTCTTCCTGCTAGCACCCTAAATACCCGAGATCGACTATCAAAAGTAGCTGAGGGTCAACAGAAAGCGGACCAGAATCAACTCTGCTGAGTCCGGAGTGGACCCAGAGGCTATCACCCTGCACAGAAGCACATACCTGAGCGGTCCAGAACGCCCGAAATTCCGGGGCCTCAAAGACATCGTCCTCGAGGCCCAAATCGGCGACCAGCCGAGGAAAAGAACAACTTGCGGGCACCACCCCACCAACACAACCGTCCAGTCGCGCGTGGACCAGCGAGAGCACCAGAACCCCAAGAAAGGTGAGCCTTTCCCCGGAGGCGATCAGACCTGCTGGAGCACTCCGGCCAGACGCGTGGGGACACAAAGGACCCGAGCCCCAGAGAGAAGACCAAACGGCCCTCCCGCGCTGGCCCAGGCCTGCAGGAACATCCCGTCCGTTGCGTGACGACCCGGAAAGATCCACACCCGAGAAAACAACTAAGCATCAATCCAAAACGACTAGGAATGCAGACCGCTTGGTCGGACCAAGCTAAACCCCGCACGAGTGGATAAGGCCAGGCGGCACCAAACTAGAAGACACCCCGGAATCAGCTCCAAGCTGCGGCCCACACACGCAGGCCGAATCGACCCAACACCACCTCGCCACACTGAACCCGAACGGCGATACAAACAGAAAACTTGGAGGTCACATAGAAGAACTCGAAGGAACTATGGAAAAGACCCTGTTTACATGATTTGAATCAACAACACCTCTGCATACAAAAAGTGGTACCTGCCAGAGCCCTGCTCTTCCAGCTGGTGTGTCCTCAGTTAACAGCATTGCTGTCACCTCTGAACATTAAACTATTCCTTCCTTTCCATCGGACACTACAGCAACAGCAGCAGCAGCAGCAGCAAATCTTTTCCTAATTTCAATGCAGACACTGAGCTACATCAGGATAGAGACTCCTCCCAGAACAGACTGTGAGTTAGTCCACCGGACTACCTTACTAGCATATTTTAGTAGTATTAAATGTAATTCTTTATCTATCTTTTAGTCACTATACCATCTTTCAATTGTATGTATGCTGATATATTGTTATGTTTGTCCCACCATACACATCCACCCCATCCAACCTAAATATTTCACCAGCATGATCACCCTGCTAATAACATTCACCATCCATGCAATCAATACATCGCATACAACCCTCACAAACCCTTCAACTGAATTCACCATGACACCATCCCCCCAATACTACCCAAACATCCACACAACACCCACTCCCATACAAACCAACATCCTCAGAAACCTTCCAACATCCATACCACCCTCAAAAACAGAAAAAAAAAACCCCACAACCCCAAAACACAAAAAACAAGACAACTTATCAAAATCCCCCCATCCCCCCATACCACCGATCCACTTCACCCTGTCCAAATAGGGTATATTAATGCAAGATCACTGGTAAATAAAAGCAAAATCATCACAGAGTGGATCACATCAGAGAACCTTGATCTACTTTTCATCACAGAAACCTGGATACGTCAACCAGACGACCCTATCATAAACGATCTATGTCCCACGGGCTACAAAATATCACACTGGCCTAGAAAAGACAAAAGAGGAGGAGGAATCGCACTCATCTACAGATCTCACTTCTCCACAGAACCTACCTCAGAATCCATCTCACCTCAACTCGAAATTGCCTCTATAAAACTATACAACCCCATGATATATGAACATTTAACCTGCATACTGTTCTACAGACCTCCCAATAACTGGAACCACAACCAAACCATATTCATGGACTTTGTATCAAATGCATGCGTCAACAACTCCAATATATTACTACTTGGGGACCTAAACCTCCATTTAGAAGACTCCACCTCTGCCCACACCCGGGATTGTATAGACTTCCTCCAACTATGTGATTTCAACCTTCCTCCAATAGTACCAACCCACAATAAAGACCACTCACTCGATATCATCACACATAAACAGTCTACACACCAAACTTCCTATTATCTTGCATCTATTGGGCCGCCTCTCCCTGGTCCAAACCACCACAAAGCAACCCTATCTGTACATTGGAGAAAAAAGATCAACCCAAACCACCGGGAACCCACAACAATTAAAACCAGAGGACGGCTCGAAAAGGATACCTTCTGGCAACTTATCTACGACAACAATTGGTCGATAGACCCAAACTCAAACCACTTCCTTACAGACTGGGCCCACAGATGCAAACTCATTCTAGATGAAATTGCTCCATTACACTCCAAAACCCTAAACTCAAAGAAAAACCCCTCACCGTGGTTCAACGAGGGAACTAAAAAAAAACTAAAGAAAGAAACTAGGAAATTAGAAAAGCCTGGAGCAAATCAAAAGATGACATCACCCTTAATGCGTGGAAACAAATACAAAAGAAATACAAGAATGACATTAAATGAGCCAAAAGAGCATACTACACAAAACAAATCACAGACAACCGGAACAGACATAAAAAAACAATATACAATCATAAAGAATTTTCTCAACACAAACCCAGTAACAACTTCACCCTCAAATTGTCCATCGGCCGATCAGATGGCCAAACACTTCAACAATAAAATCACTAATCTATGCAATACAATTCCACACAACGACGACACTAACATTGACACTTTCCTTGACGAACTGGACCCTGACCATGAAGAGATCCCAGCAGATCGCTACTGGACAAATTTCGCTCCCCTCAGCACCAAGGAAATCTCCTCAGCACTATCCAAACTCTCCAAGTCTCACTGTCACCTGGCTCCATGCCCCAATTATCTGATGAAAAATGCCCCAGAATGATTCATAACAGAACTCACCACCCACCTAAACTTCCTACTTCAACAAGGCTCCTTCCCCTCTGAACACGGCAATATTCTACTCACACCAATTCCGAAAACCCCCAAAAAAACCAGCGAATGACATCCACCAACTATCGACCTGTGGCCTCCATCCCTCTTCTAACCAACTGATGGAAAATAGAGTAACCTCCCAACTTAACGAATTCATACAAACGTTCTCCATACTACATGAATCACAATTGGGTTTTCGACCTGCGCACAGCACACAAACAGTACTACTCACCCTGGTATCCAAGTTCAAACATGAAATTTCAATCGACAACAAAATACTTCTTCTGCAGTTCAACCTGGCCAGCGCATTTGACATGGTAGACCATGACATCCTCACTAAATTACTGGACAAACTAGGGATCAGCGGAAACATCATTAACTGGATAAAAAGCTTTATCACCATCAGATCTTATCAGGTCAAATCAACCTCATCAATATTGCCCGCATGGTCCTCAAAATGCGGAGTCCCCCAAGGCTCACCCCTATCCGCGATCCTCTTCAACCTCATGATGATTCCTCTGGCCAAATCCCTATCCAAATCTGGCCTAAATCCCTTCATCTATGCTGATGATGTCACAATATTCATCCCTTTCAAATCCATTCTTACAGAAATTGCGGAGAAAATAATCACTGCCATGAACACCCTAGCATCCTGGGCCAACGCTTTCAAGATGAAACTGAATAAAGAAAAAACTCAATGCCTAATCCTTTCATCACAACACGCTACTCAGCTACCAACCACCCTGATCACCCCCGATGTTACAATCCCAATATCTGACAATCTAAAAATCCTAGGAGTAACATTAGACAAACACCTAACTTAGAAACTCATGCAAAAGCCACGACGTACCTAGGGTAGTTGACAACCGGGGCTGGTCATTTTTTAACAGCCCCCTCCAAAATCCAGTACTAGGCATACCGAGAATACAAAACACTCAGGACCTATAGAGCAATTCTACCATACCATAAGCAGTCATTTCTACGAGTCACACAAGGAAAAGGAAAGCACCTTAAACACTACAGTGAGCACCAGAACATCAATTCACCTATTGTAAAACGAAACCAGACAGAATAGTACAGATTTTCGATCCTGCACAGTCAATGCCAACTGAAAGCCATGTCTTTTTCACAAACACAGATACACCCTAATCCACTATAGAATAAGTAATCATAAACTTTCTATTTAGACAAAAATTAAACTGAACACCCAAGATGCCAGACTCTGCATACAATGCAACACCAAAGAAACAGAAAATGTCCCCTAGTACTGTGCAAAATATAAAGACAGCAGATGTAAATTTGAAAAAAAACTAACAGATACCAATCACCACTTTACAAATTAGCAAACAGAAATAAAACAAATATAGAAAATAAAATACCATTTTATTGGACTAATACATTTAGCTTTCAGAGGCCAAAACCTCCGTCCTCAGGTCAATACAGTATAGTGCTGTTACAGTGTCCTATCCTGACCTGAGGAAGGGGGGTTTTGTTCTCCGAAAGTTAGTCAAAATTTATTAAAATTAGTCCAATAAAAAGATTACCTTATTTACATGTTCTATTATAAACTTTATTAACACAGCTACAATACTACTTTATCCTAAAGCAAAAAAAAAAAAATATATATATATATTTTATTTACAGTTTGTTGTCTCTGGCTTCTGCTTTCCTCATCTTCTTTTCACTGTCTTCCTTCCATCCAGCATCTGTCTTCGGTCTCTCTCTGCCATCCAGTCTGCCCTCTCTGCTGCCCCTCCATCCAATGTCTGCCCTGTCTCCCTGCCCCTTCGATGCACACCTGCCCTCTATCCCTGCCCCTCCCATCCACCATCTGCCTTCTGTCTCTCCCCCTTCCATTCACTGTCTGCCCTTTCAATCCACCATTTGCCCTCCCTCTCCCCCCCCCCAATCCATCCATCCATCCTTCCACAGTCTGTCCTCCCTCTTCCCCGCTTCAATTCACTATTTGCCCTCCCTCTCCCGCCCAATCCATCCATTCATCCAGGGTCTGCCCTCCCTCTCCCCCATCCATCCATCCATGCAGGATCTGTCCCCTCTCTCTCTTTGCCCCTTTTTTCAGCCCCCAGTTCCAGCCCACATCTCCCACCCTCCCCCCCCTGTTTCAGCCCCCTTTTTCAGCTCCACTGAACCCCCCCCCTCTCCCATCTGAAACCCCCCACTCTCCCATATTAAACTCCTTCCCTCTCCCATCTGAACCCCCCTCTCCCATCTGAAACTCCTTCCCTCCCTCTCCCATCTGAAACCCCTCCCCCTCTCCCATCTGAAACTCCTTTCCTCCCTCTCCCATCTGAAACTCCTTCCCTCTCCCATGGGGAGCCGATCCGCACAGCGCACGCGCCTAGCAGTGCCTCAGAGCCCCGACTATGATGGCGCTTCCCAGAAGGTCCCCCCACACCGTTCTCTTCTTGCCATCATCACCTTCAGGCCCTTCCCTCAGTTGTCCCGTGACCACGCCTCACGTCTGCCCAGTGCCCTGCTTGTAAACGAACAAAGTAAATCTCTTCGTCGACTCGTCGGGCCTTCCCTCACTGGGTCCTGCCCTCCGCGAAGGCGGGACCCAGTGAGGGAAGGCCCGATGAGTCGACGACGAGGAGATTTACTTCGTTCATTTACAAGCAGGGCAGACGCAAGGCGCTGCCTGCCACGCCGCTTGCTTTTTCTTGGAGAAGATGAGTGCTGCTGGCTGCAGCGCCGCCAGCACCAGCGGAGCACCCCCCCACCCACTGACACCCGGGGCGGACCGCCCCCACCACCCCTCCCCCCTTGGTACGCCACTGGAATTTGGATGATCAGATCAATCTACTAGGTTGAAGGTGCTACTTAAGTCAAATTGCATAACAATTGCACATTGTCCTTTGCAGAGTAGCTCTTTAGCGTATGGCATTATGGTTGACACCACAGTTTCAGTGATGTAGTTTCTTCTGAAGCCTAATTGAGATGGATATAAAATGTCAAATTTTTGGAAATAAGTCGAGTTGTTCAGTCACATAGCTCTCCATAGTCTTAACAATTAAGGTATGGACCACAATTGGGTGGTAGTTGCTTACTTCGGATGTACTCAGTTTTGATTTTGGTATGGGTGTGAGGATGATGCTCCTGGCAAGAGGAAATGTTTCCAGGAACAGGGACATATGCAATGCATCTGAATGTAACTCACTTTGAGCTACTACTGAAAAATGTGTAAGCAAAATTCAAATAAATAAATGTTGGGGAAGCTAGCTTGATTAAATAGGGTGGGCAGATGTCAGTACAACAGGTTGATTTGGTGTATTTTGTAAAGACGTGTTTCTGGATGTCTCTCATCAAACTGGGAGCAGATTCTGTTGGCTGGTGTAGAAATGGGGGAATAAAGAGGTGGGTCGTAGATAGAATTTGAGAAGTTAAGTTGGTTTCTGACTTTCTGGATCTTGGATTAGAAATAGGTGGCTAGATCTGTTGCAGATGGGGAAGTGTTATCCTTGGTGGTTACTAAGTGGTTAACATTAGTCAGTTGATCAAGGAGCGAGAATAATTTCCTGACATTCAGTTTATCATTCCCAATTATCTTGGAGTAGTAGTTTCTTCTCTTCCTGGCCAGTAGGGATTTGTATTCCAGAATCTTGATTCACCATGCTTTGTTTTCTGGATGGTGTCTCCAAAACTGTTTAATCTTCTGCATGATCGTTTGAGGAATATGAGAGCCTGGTCTGAACCATTTGTCTGATTTACAGATGATTTTCGGTTTGCATTTAACTAGAGATAGGGTGTATAATATTAGCTCCAGTTAATAATGAGTTCCAGCTTTCAAAAAAGTTCTTGTCATGGGGGCAGGTCAAGAGAAGTTGTTATTAGCTTCAAGCCAAAATTCAGTTGGATTGATCTTGGCTCTGTAGTGAGAGAAGTATTGAGTGGCTCTTGTTTTGGACGTTTCTCCCCAAAATTTGTCTTAACCATGGGACTGTTGTGACAGTATTGAGAGACAGACAAGGATGTAGTTCCATTTGAGGATGTAGTAGATGCTATCAAATCCAATTGGTGACCTCTGGGAGTGTAGATCGACCTCTGTAGACCAACTGTTTTCTAAGGAATCAAGGAATTTCGTAACTTGGGGTTCAGAGACTTTTCTAAAATGAAGGTTGAAAAAAGTGGTGTGACAACTCTGACAGATGTGTTAGAAAACAATGGGGATATCAAACCATTGCCGCGGCTGCTAAACCATGAGGAAGTGAGTTGGCATGATACTTACGCATATTATCAACTCCAACATTATATACAAAAGCTAAATAAAGAAACACTTAACTTAGGACAGGTAACAAAATTCTCAATTTCTTTGAGGAAATTACAGAAAATGCCCCTACTATATCGCAACTGTATCAGAAAGTGTGGAGCATAACCCCTGAAAAGGACATGACTCTGTTAAGACAGAAATGGGAAAAGGATATAGGAAAAGAACTGCAAGCATGGGATATAGTAGCACAAATTAAAAGCATTCCAAATTTAATTGGAGGAATGGATTATAGAGAATGTGCATTTAGAATGATACATAGGGCATATTTTACTCAGATTCAACTGTATAAATCAGGGAGAATTGAAACAGCTCTATGCTTAAAATGTAATAGTGTTGAGAACTCCATATATCATGCGATGTGGACCTGTGTATTTATACAAAGATATTGGAGACAAATAACTACTTATCTTGCAGGAGTGTTGTGTAGCAGAGTGGCAATGAATCCGTTACAACTAATATTAGACATGAAAGAGACAAGACCGAATTTAAATGTGGATAAAATGTTGTTACGACGTAAATTGTGTCTGATAGCTAGGAAATGTATTATGCAACACTGGACGGCGCATAACCCGCCAATTTCTGGCATTGGCGGAACCAAGTACACCAATTATTGGTATGGGAAGCAAAAGAGGCTAAAGGAAATGAAAAAGAAAAAAGCAATTTCTTAGAATATGGGGGTGTTATTTGGAACAGATGTCGCAACAGGGAAGGAGTTTGATCATCAATACTTTATGAATGAATTCTATAAGATATCAGAATGAATAGAGATTGCAGAGGGTTGCAGAGGAGATTAAGAAGAAGAAGGGGAAAAAGGGGGGAGGGGGGGGGGGTAAAGGGGGGAAGGGGGGGAGGGAATAAGAAAAGAGAACTAATGGTTAAAGGTTATAAAATGAAGAAAGGCAACATACCACCATTGTGTAGATAAATATTGTTTTATTATGTTATTACAAGATAATTGAGGAACAGAAAATGCTTGTATTGGTTATATAATGCCAACAAGCTGTGGATGTGTTGATTTCTTTCATAATAAAAACAGTTGAAACATAAATGAAGGTTGAAATCCCCTAGTAGGAATGTAAAATCATAATGTACAGGGTATCTAGCAAGAATCTCCTGGAGAAGGTTTTCTGCTTCAGGCTGTTTTTCGGGAGGGACATTGCATAGGATACAGCATAATGGGTCATCCTTTATTTCACAGACTAATAGTTTGAAAGACAGGGAACTAATATTTGGGCCTTGTGTCAGTTGCTTGTTGGTCTTTTCAGAAACTTAGAACTCATTTTTGCATAGTTAGAAGGGATGTAGCCTAATAATCCTGATAAGAGTGCTACCATTAGATAGATTTGGCTGTCCCTTCATATAGTTACAGTGCCTACTATGGAACACTGCATCTGCTCCTTTGTCACAGCAGTCACTAGCAGGGGTATGAGCACCTCTGTATTGTTATCGGTACTTCCACCACCTCCATGCTAAAGCTGCGATGCTCCATGGTGCAACCACACCTTGAGTATTGTGTGCAATGCTTCATGGTGCGACCACACCTTGAGTATTGTGTGCAATTCTGGTCACCGTATCTTAAAGACATAGCAGAATTAGATTAGGTTCAAAGAAGGGCGACCAAAATGATTAAGGATGGAACTCTTCTCATATGAGGAAAGACTGAAGAGATCATGACTCCAGTTTGGAAAAGAGAGACAGTTGAGGGGGGATATGATAGAGGTCTACAAAATACTTAGGCCCAGATGCAGAAAACCTAACCTTTGAATATACTTCCACCGTGGAAGTCTGACCCTGGGATCATCTGATCAGGGACCTGAACAGACCAAACAACATTTCAAGAATGAAGCTAAGCACTGGCTTTCATACACGCAGCTTCTTTGTGTGTATGAAAGCCGTATACAAGTGCCATGCAGAGCAGCCACACTTAGCAATTGGCTGTTCGGCACATGTTCAGCTGACCGACTGGCTTCCCCTCATCGCATGCAAATGAGCTGTTCACAAAAGAAGCAAGCGGTTCATTTGCATGCGATTGGCTTTGAGAATTGCTCTGAATTTTCAACTCGGTAATTTTTACTGAAGTGAAAATACAGAATGTGCATCTGGGTCTTAGCGGTGTAGAACAGGTAAACCTAAATAGATTTTTTTTTACTCAAAGTACAAAGACTAGGGGACACTCAAGGAAGTTACATTGTACTATGATACCTTTAAAACAAACAGAAGCTATATTTGTTCACTCAACAAATAAAAGTTCTGGGTTTTAAAAAGTTTTGGACAAGTTCCTGAAGGAAATGTCCATAGTCTGCTATAGAGATAGACATGGGGAAAGCCACTGCTTGTCCCTGGGATCAATTGCATGAATCTTACTACTATTTGGGATTCTGTCAGGTACTTGACCTGAATTGACCATGGTTATTCTTATGTTGAGTGTGCTGTGCTTTTTGGAACAGTAGCCATTTCTTCTACATCATTTTCAATGCATCTAGGATGCCCTGTTATTTTATGGAACACAGAGGCAATGACCATGTGGTTGTTCCACCTACCTGAGAAGCAGATAAATTTTTGCTGTAGTATTCTGCTGGCATTATATTTTCAACGATATCAACCAGACACCAAAATGCACTCTCTTCCTCTTCTAGAACCAACAGTGCCAGGGCTGCCAATCTATGAGAGATCAAGGAAAGGAAATGGGAAAATTAAAGGGCTACTATCACAGAGTTCTTCTTGAAATGTAACATGCAATGTCATAATCTGTTGTATCTATTCTTAGAGTGTCCATACAGCACAGACCTATTTATTTTATTTACAACCCAAGTGGAATACAATAAAAACCAATTGTGTTTATAAAACAAACATGAAACAAAATATGCCTACTAGACATGGCATTAAAACAATGATTCAGACAAATAGTAAGGCCACATGTGATTTAAAAAAACAACAACACATGGACACCAAAACTTTAAATAAAATCTGAAAATGTACTGGTAACCAATGCAATCTTTGAAACACAGGAGTAATATATTGCTGTCAAGGCAAGTCACTAGCCTTGCAGCAGAATTTTGTGTCACGTGTAAAGCTTTCAGATGAGCATGAGCAATCCCCACATATAGTGCATTGCAATAATCAGTTTGTACAGCTGTTTTTAAATATCCCAGTGTGTGTGTGTGTGTGGGGGGGGGGGGGGGGGTATGCATCTGATAAAAAGACAATTTTATTTATTTATTTGTACATTTATACCCCATGTTTTTCCCATAGTTTTGCAGGCTCAAAGTGGCTTACAATGCACTGATAGGCTATTGCCAAATCAGAGGTGATACAGCTACAGTTAGAATAGAATCAAATAGATAGAATCAGTGAAACAGATAAAATAAGATAATAAGCTGACAGGTGAAAAGCGTTTAAAAATGGTCCGCAAATATGTCGCTAGGAAGGCGATATGTAGAAGCCTTGGAGTAGGCTAAATCTCTGTGGCTGCCTGTGCAAACTCCGAAGCTGAGAAGGTTTCGACCCATTGTGTGAGGCGGAATGAGATGAGAGCTGCCAAACTGGCCAAGTCGAAATAGCAGGCTGCAGGAGGAGGTGAAAGCTGCTCTTCAACCGACCACACCAGCTCCCCAGGCGATGGCTGCAGCATTCAGCTGTCGCAGTTCGAAAAGGCCCAACGGCCCGGCAACAACCATCAATGGATGAAGGCAATGCTCCGCCGCACAGCTGATCGCATTCAAAGAAGGCGGGGCCCAGGATGCAAATGGGCCCGTCAACGGCACCGCCAAGTAATGGCGCCGACATTAGATCACCTGGAGCAGAGTAACTGGAACCGGCAAGGCAGGCTGAGACATCCATGCAGTCACTTATCGTACGAACGGCCCGAGCAGGCGTCCGCAGCTGGCCGGCGACAGGCACACGGAAACGGCGGTAACCTGCCGATTCAAGCAGCCGGATGCAGTCTAACAGGCTCCCCACGACACCCCGGACCATGAGAGGCGCAGGACCAGCAATGCTATGCCAATCCGTGGCCAAATACTGGCGGTAAACCCGTGGGCCCCGGGAGCCAACGGTTTCCCGTCCCACTGTGCGGCGGCCATCTTGGACTGATCCTGCATTGTAAGCTATCCAAAATAACCTCTAAACTTGCAATTTTAGTTGTCAATGGAATTGTCTTATCCTGAAATACAACAGAAAGTGGTAGAGAAGGATCAACATTTCTCTCGACAATCATAACCTCAGTCTTAGGCAAAGTAATAGATGATCCATTCAGACAGGGTTACCACATTGCAGAGATTAAAAAAAAAAAAAAAAGGAAACCAAAAATAAAAATGGCTGCTAGCTTTGCTAATATCTAAACCAGTCTCTCAACTCCACCCCACCCCCCCATGTACCTTTTAAACAGCAGTTCTTCGCCGGCAGTGATTTGGGACTGATACATACTGCTCACGCTAGCCCCATGTATGCAGAATTATGTTGGTCCTAATCTCTTTTCCAGTTTCCTTGTGTCAGTCTTCTATATTATTTTCCAGATTTCCCTTTCCACTTTGTTTTTCTTCTTTTCATTCTCTACATCTGTCTGCCACTAATCCTTTTCCCTATTTTTCTCTGTGTTTATCTGGTAATTTGATTTTACCCTAATTCTCTCTCTCTTTGGGGCTCATTTTCAAAAGAGAAAAAAGTCCAAAAAGTGACATAAGTCTACATTTGGACGTTTATCTCACAAAAAACGTCCAAATCAGTATTTTCGAAACCTCTTTTTAGATGTTTTTCTCTGAAGTCCGTCAGAAGGACGTCTAAATCTCAAGGGGGCGTGCCAGGGGCGTGTTCAAGGCAGGACTTGGGCGTTCCTACGACTTACACATCTTTCAGCCATAATGGAACAAAACAAAAATGTCCAGGACTAAAACTTAAAGATGTTTTGAGCTAGACCTGTTTTTTTTATGAATAAGGCACAAAAAGGTGCTCCAAATGACCAGATGACCACTGGAGGGAACCAGGAATGACCTTCCCTTACTCCTCCAGTGGTCACTAACCCCCTCCCATCCCCAAAAATTGTGATGAAGAACATTACTTGCCAGCGTCAGATGTCATACTCAGGTCCATTACAGCAGCGTGCAGGGCCCTGGAGTAGTTTAGTAGTAGGTGCAGTGCACTTCAGACAGGTGGACCGAGGCTCCTACCTCCCCCTACCTGTTACACTTGTGGAGGAAACTGTGAGCCCTCCAAAACTCACCAGAAACCCACTGTACCCACATATAGGTGCCCCCTTCACCCGTAAGGGCTATGATAGTGATGTACAGTTGGGGGTGGTGGGTTTGGAGTGGGTTTTGGGGGGGGGGGGGGGCTCAGCACACAAGGTAAGGGAGCAATGGTCAGATGTGTACCTGGAAGCAGTTTATAAAGTCTACTGCAATGCCCCCTAGGGTGCCCTATTGCCAGTGGTGTGCTGGAGCAGGCTCTCACAGGCTCGCAAGAGCCGGTTGTTAAGTTTTTAAGAATTTTGGGAGCTGGTTGTTAAAGTAGGGCCCTCCATGGCTACTTTAACAACTGGCTCCCAAAATGTGGGCTTGGGCCCCTTGCTGAATTCTCTTTTACTTTGCTGGTGGGGATGCTGAGCCCTGCCAACCAAGTAAATAGACTGCTGCTGCTCCCTGCTCCTTGTTTCCAGCTCTGAGCAGCAGGCTGGGACTTCTCCAGCATGTGTGAGAAGTTCCAGCATGCTGCTCAGAGCAAGACGTTGGGAGTGGTGGCAGTCCATTTATTGGCTGCCAGCAAAGGTATGCCTAGTGTGCCTGCAGGAAGGGAGGGAGGAGAGAGGCAAGTGTTGCTCCCCCTCCCCCTCCCCCCCCCCCCCCCCCCCCCCCCCCGGCCACCCCTGGCCCTTCCAACTGCAGAGCTGGCTACGTCCGGAGAAAGAGCCTGTTGTTAAAAATTTACCAGCACACCCCTGCCTATTGCTGTCCTGGGATGTCAGGGGGACCAGTCATCTAAAAATGCCCCCCCCCCAAAAAAAAAACCCGTCCAAATCACAAAACGTCCATAGTATTTTGAACACAAAAGATAGACATCTATCTTTTTTGAAACTGACCTTCTTTCCTGTTCATTTGGGCGTTTTGTGTAAAATGTCCAAATTCTGATTTAGACATTCTATTGAAAATGCCCCTCTTAGTCTCCTCCATTTCACCTCTCATCTACCTACCAGCTTTACCCATTTCCCTCTCATGCTGAACCCAAAGTGGGTGGGTGGGCCTGTGCCTATGGCACTGTTGGGAACGATGTTTGTTTTTTTTAAAGTCTGGACAAATCAAGATCAAATATGCAAATCAAGATCAGGTATTGCATCATACCTAATGCTATGTTTATCTCGCTGGGCACACTGGATGGTTGGTACTATATGTTACTATGGTATAGCAAAATACCAAACCTCTGTCACATGCAAAACAAACAAACCTTTCATCAAATACAGAACAAGGGACCACAATTCAGAAATATATGTGAGGGGGTGTATAGCACACTTCCCCTCACCTATAAGAATAGTCCCTCAGATAGCCTGAGCCACCTTTAAAACCACTGGTTCTGCCCAGGGAGTAAGTGAGATGGGAGGGGTGGAGTCAGAACCAGGAAGTATAAAAGGCAGGGCCAGAGTGGGGGTTAAGGAGGCACAGGGAAGGAAGAACTGAAGCCTCAGCATATGCCTTTACAACCTATGTCTAGTGACTGTGACCTGGCTGAGGTAAGCCCTGTTCTGAGGTCTGGCTGGAGCTTGACCTGGAAACTCCTGGAGAGAGCGAGAAGAACTTACAGGCAGTGTTTGGGGCCCTGGTTAAGACTTATCTGAACTAAAGAAACTTTTTGTCTTTTATTCCTGTCCCTGTGATGTAACAGGTGGCCTCCGGTTTCTGTTAATAAAGCACTTGTTTCATTTTATTATTATTATTTATTGCATTTGTATCCCACATTTTCCCACCTATTTGCAGGCTCAATGTGGCTTACATAGTTTTATTAACATTGCCATTCCAGGATATCAGATACAGTTAGTATTATGCAGAGATTAAGTAGGGAAGAAGGGAGTGATTAGGGTAGTTATAGAAGGTTGGCTTTCATAACTGAGTAGGTTGGTGAGGTGGATTAGTCAAGTTATCGGTTCTCATTGTAGGCTTTGTTGAAGAAGTATGTCTTCAGAGATTTGCGAAAGGTGGTTATTTCATTGATTGTTTTCAGGTCTGTAGGTAGTGCATTCCATAACTGTGTGCTCATGTAAGAGAAGGTAGTGGCATGCATCATCTTGTATTTTATTTGACACCTTTGTGCAGGTCCACCCTCAACCCTCAACCCTTGCTTGATGTATCAAATGTGGTGTCAGGAGTAGGATCTTGAGCTTATCCTACCTGAGGAAGCCATATCCTTGACCTCCGGGGCTCTGGGCCTATTGGAGATACCAGGCCGGGCCATCGGTCAAAAGGGTTTAACCCTGCTCTAGTTTGGGTAGGCGTATAGTTAGTACCATACAGGCAGGTTTTATTTTTGTTTTCCTCACGAAGTACACGTTTCTGGTTGAGGCTGCTACAGCAGAAACATAGAGAGACTACTCCAGGCTTTAGTGGAAGGCCAGCAGCAGCTGCAGCAGCAGCAGCAAGTAGAACAGAGGCAAAGGGAACACCAACAAACCTCATAAACATCTCTGGAAGCCCAGCAGAGCTCTCTGACCCAGGTGACACAAGCCTTGTAGTCTCCCAGGTTGCATCCTCTGGTTCCGATATTACCAAAGATGGTACCGGAGGACAACCTGGACTATTTCCTGACCAATTTTGAAAGAAACTCCTGCCTTGCTGGTTGGCCAGAAGCATCGTGGACAGCTTAGTTAAAGAACGTACTGACCGGTAGCAGCCAGATGGCATTCCATGATTTCAATTCCAGTGGGACAGCCACCTAATGCATTAGTAAAAGCTGCCATTTTGGAGAGGGCAGGCTGAACCCAAGAAATCTACTGGCAGCGCTTCTGGAAGGGGTCCCTGCAAGTTACAGAAAACTGAGTTTTTTTTCTACTGACTCAAGAAGGGGGCCTAGAGATGGCTGCAACCAGAAGTCAAGACAGGCCCAGAGATCGCAAGAGTCATCCACTTGGAGCATGTTCTTTGAAGGGTTACTCCCCCCTATGAAACTGTGCTTTAGAAGCAGCTGAAGCCTTCTACCAAGCCCAACCATAGTCAGAACTCTATAAAGAAAAGTTATGGGCTGGAAGTCCTGGGAGGAAAAGAAAAAAAACCAGACCAGATAACCAAAGGGATCAAAAACCACCCTCCAGCCCAGAGTCTCTGAGGAAGGGTTCAGAGCAATGGAAGCCCTCATCCCCAGGAATGTACCACACACCTTTTACCCTGGTCATGGGATCATATAGCTAGACTGCCAGGATCTAACTGAAGATGCCATGGATGTGAATTTGGTAGCCACACACAACTGCAATTTTGTGGAAGCTTTCCATCCAGGAAGTAGAAATTGTGTATTACAAGTTAAGCTGGAAGGACATCTATACCAAGCACTAGTGGACTCCGACAGTGTTAAGACACTTGTTTGGAGAGAGATACTCAACCATCTGCAATTGAATTACGAGCGGACTGTAGGGCAAGCTCAACTGGCAGTGGCAGTCTTGCCTCAGTGGCTACCTTACCTAGTACTTTTGGTACAGAATTTCCCAAATTTCGGTGCCATATGGGTTCAGCTGATCACGGGCCCAAAGAATGAGGAGAAGTCCAAGTTTCCAAGTTTTATTATTATTTACTACCCCACCCTTAGAGACTTCAGGGCAGTTTACAATCTAAAAACACAAATAATATGGAACAAAACACTAATATAAAAACAACTAGTAAAAAAGGCCCGTTTCTCAAAGCAATGTAACGGGCGCTAGCAAGGTTTTCCTCGGAGTGTGTATGTTTGAGAGAGTGTGTATGAGAGTGACTGTGTGAGAGAGAGAGAGAGAGAGTGAATGTGCAAGTGTGTGTGTGTGACAGAGAGAGAATGAGACCGGGTGCGAGTGTGTGCCAAGGTCCCCCCCTCCCAGTTCCAGTGTCCCCCTCCCTCCGCCCCTCCGAGTTCCAGGGTCATCCCTCCAGGTTCGTCCCCTCCCTCCAACTTCCAGGGTCATCCCCCTCCCTCCCTCCGAGTTTCAGGGTCCCCCCTCCCTCCGAGTTTCAGGGTCCCTCCCAGTTCCAGGGTCCCCCCTTTCTCCCTCCCAGTTTCAGGGGCCCCCCTCCCTCCCAGTTCCAGGGTCGTCGTCCCTCCCTCCCATCCAGTTCCAGGCCCCCTCCCTCCGATTTTTAAAAGTTATCTTACCAAGTCAGGGTTACAGCGGCGGCCAGCAGCGGTAAAACGCGTGTAGGCTCAACTCTTCTCTCTCTTTCTCAGCTGTGGTCCCGCCCTTGCAGAAACAGGAAATGAGGGCGGGACCACAGCTGAAAGAGAGAAGTGCCGAGCCTGCATGCGTTTTACCGCTGCTGCCAGCCGCCATAACCCTGACTTGGTAAGTGAAGATGACTTTTAAAAATCGGAGGGAGGGAGCTTGGAACTGGAAGGGAGGGAGGGAGGAAGAGAGGAAGGGAGGGACGACGACACCCTCATGCGTGTGACGTGCCCTTCCCTCTCACTGTTCCGCCCTCGTCATCACGTTTTGACACGAGGGTGGGACAGAGACAGATGGTGACAGCCAGCACGAACCCTAAAACCCTTCACTGCCAAGGAGTCAGCTTCAGAACGCTGGAGGTGCTTTTTATTATAGTAGATTACGAGACCAGACCATAAGGATGAAAGAAGGGGTAGAAATCCAATATTTATAGGATGGGGGGGGGGGGGACAGAACAAAGATGGAAGGTATGATGAACCATTCAGAGGACCCTGACTTGTATACCAAAAACCCAAAGTTGCTTAAACCCCACCTTGGAAAAATTGCATTGCTCTCTGAATCTAGGAGCTGCAGTGGATGGAAATCCAGAGCTGGAAGAAGACAGCAGCCTGTACACCCCTTTAGACAGCCTACCTGGAGTAGTGAAGGAGCCATAGGGAATTTCAAAAGAGCACAGTCAGAGGATGAGTCCCTTAGAGAAACCCGAGCTAGGGTTGTTTAGGTAGATGGGAATCCCATGAGCAACCAGGATCCCTCTAAGGTAGTACTCCATTATTCTATAATAAAGAATAACTTGTATAGGGTGTCCAAGGGAACTCTGGAGGGGGAAGAGGTAGAGTAACTATTAGTTCCACAACCTTACTGTAGGGCAGGTCATGCAATTAGCCCACAGTCACCTATTAGGAGGTCTCCTGGGGAAACAGAAGACCTGAGAGTGGATTCTGCTTCATTTTTTCTGGCCGGGAGTATTCAAGCAAGTTGAGCTCTTTTGTCAGTCCTGCCCAACTTGCCAGCTGAGTAGTCCTGTAAGGGATTCACCTGCCCCTTGTCAACATCCCATTCGAAAGAGTAGCAATGGACTTCTCGGGACCCCTAGAACGCACCACCCGTAGCAACAAATATATCCTGCTTACTTTGGACTATGCCACTCACTTCCCAGAGGCCACTGTCCTGCATAATATGAAAATTACTATGGTGGCTAATGCACTGTGGAAAGTCTTTTTCCCAAATGGGGATCCCTGCTGAAATACTGAGTGACCAAGGCACCACCTTTATGTCCAGAGTCATGAAGCAAGTGTGTGCCCTGCTGAAAGTAAAGACCTTGCAGACATCCTATTTATCATCCGCAAACAGATGGTCTAGTGGAACGCTTCAATAAGACTGTCAAGCAGATGCTCAAGAAGTTTGTGGCCAAAGATGGGAAAAACTGGGAATCTTTACTCCCGTATGTACTATTTGCAGGGCTGCTTTAACCACCTATGGGCCCTGGGAAAACTTTTGTAGATGGAGAGGTCCCCCCTCCAGTCCAGTGGAACAGCTTCCTTAGCCCCCTGCCAAAAATAAAAAAAAGAAGAAACCAGCATAAATGTGTAGAGCCATTGCCTAGGCTATGCCATTGAAGTATCTGCTGGGTTTCCCCTCATAAAGAGGAAGCCCATGTCAGAAAGCAGCCATACAGCAGATTCATCAGCTATGTGCCATAAACATCAGCTCCATACTTTTTTAATGGGAAAGTGGAGGGGGAGGGGGTAAGGAAGCTGCTCAGTCGGGGAAGGGGAAGATGCTGGACCAGAGTGTAGAAATGCCTATGATGGCCCATTCCAAAAGGTGAAAGTGAAGACCAAAGAGTCAGTTTTTCTCATGGTGCATTTGGGGTATAAATTTGGCACGATGGTAAAGGGATCAAGGCCTGGGGAAGGGTTGCTGGCTATTTTTATTGACATGCAATATATTCATGTGAATCTAAAAATGAATTTCTGTGTCACAGGTGAAATGTTACATACTAATTATTTCAAACAAGTAGCCAACACTAAACCACACACACATCTTGTTAGTCTGGTCATAAGCCCTTGAATCTAGGCCGAGGCCTAGTATAGCTTTTAGGCCAAGGCCTAGGATGGACCGAACAGGCACTATACACGACACCAGCTACCAAGCCCTGCACACACACATGCAACCAACTTGCACTTCCAGAAAGGGGAAGATAGAGCATTCAGGCAGGCCTCACAGCCTACCGGGAACCCACTTGCTCAGAATACAGTCATACAGATCTCACGGCCTAACTGGAACCGAGTCACACCCAGGGAAGACAGAAAGGAAAAACAAGGGGTCCCCACGGGGACTAGAGCACCAACACACACTAAGTGCTCCCTAAGAACACAAGGGAAAAGGAACTAAGAGAGGTAACTATAGGAAACACGTCAGGCTGTACCCCACAGCGTACAAAGGAAATGAGGGACTGTGGAAATATGGATACAGAGAGCAGAGACCCATAGCAAATAGGAGAGGAAAAGGCAGCAAAACTAGAGTGCAGGGCCTGACACGCACCCCGCTTAGAAAGAGCAGTACACAGCAAATAGAGAGGGTAGTGACAGCAAACTAAAACAGACACAAGGGAAAAGACTGCTCTGAACACACAGCTGCCAGAGGCAGGATCACTGCAGTCAAAGGGTTAACCAGGCTCTGAATACACACAGCTACCCGAGGCAGTACACTGCAGTCAAGGGTTAACGAAGCACAGGGAAAGAACCAACAAACAACCCCCACAGTGAGAAACACAGGGTCCCGAGTTTGTTACAAGGGCAGGACATACAAAATACAGACACAGGACAAAAGGGTAACTCCAAGGGAAGGGAAGCCAAACAAACAACAGAGACAGGACGAGGCAGGAACTCACCACTCAGCCCTGAGCCATAGAGAGAGAGAATCCCAGGTGCAGGGTAAAGGGTAATTAGACACACGCTGAAAGCAGCCGGCAGACTAAGACAGTCACAGAAGGCTGAAGTAGAGTAGGAGTAACCAAACTCCACTATAACACAGAGCAATAGCCCAAAGCGCAGAAAGGCTTCAGCAGAAAAGGAATACGCCAAAGCAAGAGTTGTAGGGAAGGGGAAGCTTAAGTAGCTCAGACTGACGTCAGCTCAGCCCAGGAACGGTTCCAAGCATTCCCCTGTCAGAGTAGCAGAGTTCAAACAGAATCATAACACAGCTATGGAAACAATTCAACTGTAAAGACCCTTCAAGAGGCAGGGTCTCATAATTTAAACATGATCAGACACAATTCTGCTAAATTGACAACCCTCTCAACACACATCAGATCCTGCAAAATCTTCTAAAACCCCATCTATCATAATTAAACCTATATTACAGTTTTGATGTCCCTTCAGTAAGAACAACACACAAACAGAGGTGTAGCCAGGTTTTGACTTCAGGGGCAGCAGATTTTTCTAAAATAGGTGCCAGCCAGTGTCAGTCAGGCAGCGGTGCTGATGTTGTTGCTCAGATGCCAGCAATGATTAACACAGGCTGCCTCAGCTGCATCCTCCCTATGAGTAAACAGGAAGTTACATCAGGAGGCAGGATTCAGCAGAGGTCCCATGATTGGCTAGGGCAGGCAGCCTGTCTTCTTAACTGCAATTAAAAATGTTCAAATTTTGACCATCACCTCAGGAACAGTATATACACTGCTAGACTCTTTGTTTAAATCAGATGGGCTTTTGTTTGTGTGGTGACTTTGACCACTAGTCCTGAGCATTTTTAATTTTGGTGACAAGGGCTGCCAAAGACAGCCCTTGCCCAAGGGAATATTTTCAAATAGGGCCAGACACTGTGAAATAACACAAAACCCTGCAAAAGGACACTTAAAACCTATACAGAAAACTTACCACACTATAACAGCCCTAGCCCACCTATGAAAAAAACAGTGCTATATAAATATTACACTGAGTCCTAGACCACCAAACTTATCAAACCACAACAGCCCCAACCCATCTATGAGAAGACAGTGCTGTAAATATTACACTGGACCCTAGAACACCAATATACGTGCTACTTCAAAACTGGAACAAGCTGGACAGTTACAGATTCCTACACAGACACTACATACTAGCAGAATCTTTCACCTCAGTTGGAAGACATGGATAGATGTTCATCTGATACAGAATAAGCTCCAGGCCCTGAGGCCTGGACCGGGAGGGGCGAGACCGAGTGGCAGGCGGTGAGAGGACAGATGGCGACATCCTAACCGGTGGAGGCCAGGGAATCATCGGGACGCCGCCGAACCACACCGCCGATTCCCCGGATACAAGGAGAGGAAGGCGAACCTCTCCCCTCGGAGGACTATGCAAGGCCTGCCCGACTGCCTGAGACCTGATCCGGCGCAGCAGCGAACCTGCAGCTAAAACCAGGAGGGGGATCGCCTCCTTTCCCCGGCCGCCCGGGGCGGCGCTCACCCACCCAACCCTCTCCCTCGTGCTCACTGACCCGGGACGAGGCGAAGGCACCGGACCGCTCCACGTTGGGGACCACGAGACTGCATGGCTCCGACCCTGCGCCGATCACTGCTCTGTGCTGCCTGACCGACACCGACTAGCCCAGGAGGTTGGAGGCACGGGACCGGAGAAAATCATGTTGTTGTGGACACCTCACATAGAAAAAACTCAATACCATGGTTTAACGAAGAATTTAAATTTAGAAGATTGTTTACGAGTGAGAAGAGTTTGTGTGTATCCTTGTAATTTGGTCCTATTTTGGTTTTGTAATAGGTCCTTTTAGTTTGTCTGATAGTGTATTTGTATTTTCTTTGTAGTTGTTTCCAGTCTTTGTGTGTGTTTTCGTCTTTTTTCTTGCTCCATGCTCTTTCTAATCTTCTGACTTGTGTTTTTAGTTAACAATTTTCTAAATACTACCAAGGTCACCTCCAACAACTCAGATACCCCATCAGCAACCAACCTTGCAAACTACTTCAATGAAAAAATCATAAAGCTCCGACTCATGATACCCACTAACACAACGGATTACACAAATATCCTTGAATGTCTAGACCCTACACCCGGAGAATGCCCAGCAGATCGATCATGGACCGACTTTGACACGCGCTCATCAAAAGAAATCTCATATTGGCTCGGAAAATACGCCAAATCGCAATGCAAACTAGACATCTGCCCTAACAGTCTAATAAGATCCGCACCCAAACAATTCAATACAGACCTCACAAACCACATAAATTACAGGCTTCAAAATGGACTCTTTCCCACGGATAAAGGAAACATCCTACTCACTCCATTATCGAAAGATGCTAAAAAAAGCACAATGGACCTAACCAACTATCGACCAGTAGCATCTATTCCACTCATGACCAAACTCATGGAAGGCATAGAGGCGTATTTTCAAAGCACTTAGACTTACAAAGTTGGAAAGTAACCTATGGAACTTTGTAAGTCTAAGTGCTTTGAAAATGAGCACCATAGTGACGAAACAACTTACAGAATACCTAAATAAACACTCAATTCTACACGAGTCCCAATCAGGATTTCGGACGAATCACAGCACCGAAACTATACTAGTGTCCGCAATGAACTCATTCAAACAGGCAATTGCGACTGGTAACAACATCCTCCTACTGCAATTCGACATGTACAGCGCCTTTGACATGGTTAACCATGATATACTAATACATATACTAGAATACTTCGGAGTAGGAGGCACAGTTCTCAAATGGTTCAAAGGATTCCTGACCACAAGATCATACCAACAAAGAACGCAGACAGATCACCCCCATGGACACCTGAATGTGGAGTCCCCCAGGGATCCCCTCTCTCACCAACACTATTCAACCTAATGATGATACCTCTAGCCAAACTACTAGCCAATCAAAACCTCAACCCCTACATTTATGCAGATGACGTCACAATTTACATCCCATTCAAACATGATCTAAATGAAATCACCAACGAGATCAACCAAAGCCTCCAAATAATGCACACTTGGGCAGATGCATTCCAACTAAAACTTAACGCAAAAAAACACAATGTCTTGTACTCACCTCACAACATAATACAAAAAACTTCACCACCATAATCACACCATACTGTTCCCTTCCGGTCTCACAAAACTTGAAAATTCTTGGAGTCACCATTGATCGAAACCTCACTCTTGATACCCACGTGAAAAACACGATGAAAAAGTTTCCATGTGGAAACTTAAAAGAGTAAAACCTTTCTTCCCGAGATACATCTTCCGTACCCTGGTACAGTCAATGGTAATAAGTCATCTAGACTACTGCAATGCACTGTACGCCGGGTGCAAAGAACAGAATCAAAAAACTCCAAATTGCCCAGAATATGGCCGCCAGACTCATATTTGGAAAAACTAAATATGAAAGCGCAAAACCCCTAAGAGAAACTCCACTGGCTCCCACTTAAAGAACGCATTGCGTTCAAGATCTGCACGATTGTACACAAAATCATTCATGCAGACGCCCCAATCTACATGCTAAACCTCGTGGACCTCCCTCCCAGAAATGCCACAAGATCATCCCGCAAATTTCTCAACCTGCACTACCCCAGCTGCAAAGGACTTAAATACAAGCTGTTGCATGCCACTACCTTCTCTTACATGAGCACGCAGTTATGGAATTCATTACCTACAGACTTGAAAGCAATCAACGACACAACTATCTTTCGAAAATCTCTGAAAACATTCCTCTTCAACAAGGCCTACAATTGAGAACAAGCCTCACTAAGTCACTTCACCAACCCACTCTATTATGAACGCCCACCTTCTATAACTACCCTAATCACTCTCCTCCCTCTTCTCTCTTCCCTTCCTTGATCGCTACACATTACTAACTGTATCTGATATCATGAAATGACAATGTTAACAAATCTATGTAAGCCACATTCAGCCTGCAAATAGGTGGGGGAATGTGGGATACAAATGCAATAAAATAAATAATAGGGAACCACAAAAAAAAACATGCAGACAAAAGCTGAAATGGAGACCACCCCTCTTCAACCCTGCCCAAGAAAGCCAGACTCTATAAGCAGTACAACACTAGTAAAAGAGAAACAAATATATTTTCTCCTGTACTTTGCAAAATAAAAATAGGAAAAAAAATGTATATTTCATAAAGCAGGCACATCTCAGTCCTTAAAAAGTATTAAATAAAAATAATTGTTTTCTTTTCTACCTCTGTTGTCTGGGCATTTTATTTCTATAATTAGGCTGGGTTCAGTCTCTTTTCAACTTTCCATTTACCAGTCTTCTCTTAAATTCTTTTCTGGGTTGGCTTTTCCATTTCTTCTCTCTCCTCCTTGCCTTCTTTCTTTCTTTACATCTGTCTGGTACTGATCTTTCGTTTTATGTTTTTACCCCCACTTTTCTCTTCTCTGCGTTTATGCCCGCCCATTTGATTTGCTCTCATCATCCCTTTCTCTCACATTCAAGTCCTTAGTCTCATTTTCACTTTTCATTTACCTACTAGCTTTTCCCATCTCCCTCCCATTGCCCCTGTCTGTCCCTCTTCTCATCTTTCACCCACTTCCTTACTCTCCCATTCCCATCCTCTGCACTCGCTCTCTTACCCCTCATCTACCCTCCACTGCCTCTCATCCCCTCACCAGCCCCAGCGCCATCTCTGTCTTGCCTTCCTTCTCTTGCCTCCAGGACATTCTATCTTTTATCCTATACCCCATGTCCTACTGCCTCTTCCACCATCTTTTTAACCTCATTTCCATCCTCACACAATCTCTTCAGAGACCCAGCCCCTTCCTCCCATACCTCTCTGCAGTACCCCCATCACTTTTCAGTGCCTCTCATCCTCTCCAGTCTTCTGGGGATTTCACATTATTTATTATTTATTTATTTGTTACATTTGTATCCCACAATTTCCCACCTATTTGCAGGCTCAATGTGGCTTACATAGTACTGTAGAGGCGTTCGCCATCTCCGGCAAAGAAACAAATACAAAGAGTTATTTGTGGTCGAATAGGTTCATGTGTTATAGACACATTGGGGCATCGCAGAGAGGAAGAGTTATGCAATGTCTGTTTCCGGGTTTGGTTTCTTTGTGTTGCAAGGTTTAGGCATTTAGGTTGGGTCGAAGGGGTATGCCTTTTTGAACAGGTTGGTTTTTAGTGATTTCCAGAAGTTTAGGTGGTCGTACACTGTTTTCATGGCTTTTGGTAGTGCGTTCCACAGTTGTGTGCTGATGTAGGAGAAGCGGGATGCATAAGTTAATTTGTATTTTGAGTCCTTTACAGCTTGGGTGGTAGAGATTTAGATATGTTCATGCTGATCTGATTGTATTTCTTGTTGGTATGTCTCAAACTTCATCCCCTTTTTTTGTCCTTCTTCTCTTATACATTTCACACCCTCACTCATTCCCCCAACCCATCAACATACCCCTACTCATACTTACCAATGCCAAGTATGACCATCTCTCAAAATGCCATCTGTCCTATCTATAATTCCCTGCTCTGCTTCCCAACACTTTCTCATTGAATCACCAAGTCCCAGTCATCTTCTGATCTGTCCTCTTTCTACCCTCGTCCCATCCATCTTTTGATCTGACTCTTCTCCTCTAGTCACATCCATCATCTGCTTTCCAATGTCTCCTGTCCATTTGATATTTCTTCTTTCTTCATCTCTACCATCATTTCTTCTGTGTTCTTTATCTGTCATGTTCAGCACCATCCTCTCTGTGTCCCTGTCCTTATTTCCCTCATGCTCAGTATCTGCCCTCTGTATGATCATCTTCCCCCGTCCAGTTTCTCATCTACTCCTTTCTTTCCTTTCTCCTGTACTCCCTCCCACAAGCCAGCACTTCCTTTCTCTCCCCTGACCCTCCCCATGATAACAAATCTCTCTCGCTCTCTCTCCATCATCTTTCCTACTCTCCCCCGCACAACATAACCCATCTTTCTCTTTTCCCTTTGGTCAACCTCTCCCATCTCAGCATCTCTCCCTTTCTCTTCCCCTCTCTTCATTGGAGCTCTCTCTTTCAAGTTCCCTTTCTCCCTCCCTGTGGTCTGGTGACATCCTTATCCCTACCCCCTATGCGATGTGGCATATCTTTTACCATCCCTCCCATCTCTCACTTTCCAGCATTACACCCTGTGTCCCCATCTCCCTCCCTTTCCAGCATAACTTCCCTGGGTCCCCATCTTCCCCCTTTTCCAGCATTGTCCCCATATCTCTATCTTCCCCCTTTTCCAGTAGTGTCCCTCTGTGTCCCTATCTCCCACTTTTCCAGCATTATTGCCCTTGTGCCCCCATTTTGCTCCCTTCCTAGCATAACCTCCGCTTCCCCATCTTCCCCC